>NC_140223.1:14473536-15073536 GCF_951802725.1 Rutilus rutilus
GTGGGACTCGAACCCACAACCTTTGAATGGCCTCATTTTGCAATCTAGAAGTCCAATGCGCTATCCATTGCGCCACAGAGCCCACATGATTGCCTGGCCGGGACACGTGGCGGTTTTTCATCTGGCCATCTGCACATCCAACACTGTAATGCTGTACACTCTGCGGGCAGAAAACACAGGTCCTCGAGCCTCTGCACAGTTGAAACCCGATTCAAAGTTCTGAGGCCCTCTGTCCAAGAACGGTCCCAGAGAGCGAAGCCAACGGAGTAGAGGCACCGCTGGGATTCGAACCCAGGATCTCCTGTTTACAAGACAGGCGCTTTGACCAGCTAAGCCACGGCGCCTTGCTGCCGAGACGTATTAGCTTGGGACACTATCCTTCAACAACAGCTCAGGGATGGTCTGCAAATGGAAGCAAGACCTCGGTTTCACCTTTTGTGGTCAGTTCTCTGAAAAGCAAGCGACTGCAAGGGTTCACAGCCTTGCGACACACACACACACACGGATATCGTCAAAGGCACCGCTGGGATTCGAACCCAGGATCTCCTGTTTACTAGACAGGCGCTTTAACCAACTAAGCCACGGCGCCTACCTCCGCTCCCTGCTGCCAGAAGGGCGACCCAGAGGATCAAAACATCGAGAAAAGATGCTAATCGTGGACCAGGCGCTGGTTAGCATAAAATAGTTTGTTGACAACTGCGTGGGGGGTGGCCAGCTAGCCTCTGTGTTTGTTGGCCAGCTGTGTTCAGCAGGACTCCCAGAACCCCCGTCACACATGTTTATGGAGCTCCATTCACAAGGGCTGCAAAGACCATCTAAGCTACGGGAAGAGAAAGGAAGTCTGGCACTTCTCTGTGGTGACGGCCGGTCCTTGTGTGCAAGAGCCAAGAGGTTTCCGTAAGCAATTGTGGTAGTAAACCAAAGAGACATTTTGAAGCCCTTTGACTACATTGACATTATTGAAATGAACACGTTGAGAACAAGAGGCCTCAAAAGCTTTCTGTTACCTGAGGGCAACACTGTGCAGTACGGGGTTGACAAGATGGCAAAAGTCACGACTCTGGTGGGACTCGAACCCACAACCTTTGAATGGCCTCATTTTGCAATCTAGAAGTCCAATGCGCTATCCATTGCGCCACAGAGCCCACGTGGTTGCCTGGCCGGGACACGTGGCGGTTTTTCATCTGGCCATCTGCACATCCAACACTGTAATGCTGTACACTCTGCGGGCAGAAAAGACAGGTCCTCGAGCCTCTGCACAGTTGAAACCCGATTCAAAGTTCTGAGGCCCTCTGTCCAAGAACGGTCCCAGAGAGCGAAGCCAACGGAGTAGAGGCACCGCTGGGATTCGAACCCAGGATCTCCTGTTTACAAGACAGGCGCTTTGACCAGCTAAGCCACGGCGCCTTGCTGCCGAGACGTATTAGCTTGGGACACTATCCTTCAACAACAGCTCAGGGATGGTCTGCAAATGGAAGCAAGACCTCGGTTTCACCTTTTGTGGTCAGTTCTCAGAAAAGCAAGCGACTGCAAGGGTTCACAGCCTTGCAACACACACACACACACGGATATCGTCAAAGGCACCGCTGGGATTCGAACCCAGAATCTCCTGTTTACTAGACAGGCGCTTTAACCAACTAAGCCACGGCGCCTACCTCCGCTCCCTGCTGCCAGAAGGGCGACCCAGAGGATCAAAACATCGAGAAAAGATGCTAATCGTGGACCAGGCGCTGGTTAGCATAAAATAGTTTGTTGACAACTGCGTGGGGGGTGGCCAGCTAGCCTCTGTGTTTGTTGGCCAGCTGTGTTCAGCAGGACTCCCAGAACCCCCGTCACACATGTTTATGGAGCTCCATTCACAAGGGCTGCAAAGACCATCTAAGCTACGGGAAGAGAAAGGAAGTCTGGCACTTCTCTGTGGTGACGGCCGGTCCTTGTGTGCAAGAGCCAAGAGGTTTCCGTAAGCAATTGTGGTAGTAAACCAAAGAGACATTTTGAAGCCCTTTGACTACATTGACATTATTGAAATGAACACGTTGAGAACAAGAGGCCTCAAAAGCTTTCTGTTACCTGAGGGCAACACTGTGCAGTACGGGGTTGACAAGACGGCAAAAGTCACGACTCTGGTGGGACTCGAACCCACAACCTTTGAATGGCCTCATTTTGCAATCTAGAAGTCCAATGCGCTATCCATTGCGCCACAGAGCCCACATGATTGCCTGGCCGGGACACGTGGCGGTTTTTCATCTGGCCATCTGCACATCCAACACTGTAATGCTGTACACTCTGCGGGCAGAAAACACAGGTCCTCGAGCCTCTGCACAGTTGAAACCCGATTCAAAGTTCTGAGGCCCTCTGTCCAAGAACGGTCCCAGAGAGCGAAGCCAACGGAGTAGAGGCACCGCTGGGATTCGAACCCAGGATCTCCTGTTTACAAGACAGGCGCTTTGACCAGCTAAGCCACGGCGCCTTGCTGCCGAGACGTATTAGCTTGGGACACTATCCTTCAACAACAGCTCAGGGATGGTCTGCAAATGGAAGCAAGACCTCGGTTTCACCTTTTGTGGTCAGTTCTCAGAAAAGCAAGCGACTGCAAGGGTTCACAGCCTTGCGACACACACACACACGGATATCGTCAAAGGCACCGCTGGGATTCGAACCCAGGATCTCCTGTTTACTAGACAGGCGCTTTAACCAACTAAGCCACGGCGCCTACCTCCGCTCCCTGCTGCCAGAAGGGCGACCCAGAGGATCAAAACATCGAGAAAAGATGCTAATCGTGGACCAGGCGCTGGTTAGCATAAAATAGTTTGTTGACAACTGCGTGGGGGGTGGCCAGCTAGCCTCTGTGTTTGTTGGCCAGCTGTGTTCAGCAGGACTCCCAGAACCCCCGTCACACATGTTTATGGAGCTCCATTCACAAGGGCTGCAAAGACCATCTAAGCTACGGGAAGAGAAAGGAAGTCTGGCACTTCTCTGTGGTGACGGCCGGTCCTTGTGTGCAAGAGCCAAGAGGTTTCCGTAAGCAATTGTGGTAGTAAACCAAAGAGACATTTTGAAGCCCTTTGACTACATTGACATTATTGAAATGAACACGTTGAGAACAAGAGGCCTCAAAAGCTTTCTGTTACCTGAGGGCAACACTGTGCAGTACGGGGTTGACAAGACGGCAAAAGTCACGACTCTGGTGGGACTCGAACCCACAACCTTTGAATGGCCTCATTTTGCAATCTAGAAGTCCAATGCGCTATCCATTGCGCCACAGAGCCCACGTGATTGCCTGGCCGGGACACGTGGCGGTTTTTCATCTGGCCATCTGCACATCCAACACTGTAATGCTGTACACTCTGCGGGCAGAAAAGACAGGTCCTCGAGCCTCTGCACAGTTGAAACCCGATTCAAAGTTCTGAGGCCCTCTGTCCAAGAACGGTCCCAGAGAGCGAAGCCAACAGAGTAGAGGCACAGCTGGGATTCGAACCCAGGATCTCCTGTTTACAAGACAGGCGCTTTGACCAGCTAAGCCACGGCGCCTTGCTGCCGAGACGTATTAGCTTGGGACACTATCCTTCAACAACAGCTCAGGGATGGTCTGCAAATGGAAGCAAGACCTCGGTTTCACCTTTTGTGGTCAGTTCTCAGAAAAGCAAGCGACTGCAAGGGTTCACAGCCTTGCGACACACACACACACACGGATATCGTCAAAGGCACCGCTGGGATTCGAACCCAGGATCTCCTGTTTACTAGACAGGCGCTTTAACCAACTAAGCCACGGCGCCTACCTCCGCTCCCTGCTGCCAGAAGGGCGACCCAGAGGATCAAAACATCGAGAAAAGATGCTAATCGTGGACCAGGCGCTGGTTAGCATAAAATAGTTTGTTGACAACTGCGTGGGGGGTGGCCAGCTAGCCTCTGTGTTTGTTGGCCAGCTGTGTTCAGCAGGACTCCCAGAACCCCCGTCACACATGTTTATGGAGCTCCATTCACAAGGGCTGCAAAGACCATCTAAGATACGGGAAGAGAAAGGAAGTCTGGCACTTCTCTGTGGTGACGGCCGGTCCTTGTGTGCAAGAGCCAAGAGGTTTCCGTAAGCAATTGTGGTAGTAAACCAAAGAGACATTTTGAAGCCCTTTGACTACATTGACATTATTGAAATGAACACGTTGAGAACAAGAGGCCTCAAAAGCTTTCTGTTACCTGAGGGCAACACTGTGCAGTACGGGGTTGACAAGACGGCAAAAGTCACGACTCTGGTGGGACTCGAACCCACAACCTTTGAATGGCCTCATTTTGCAATCTAGAAGTCCAATGCGCTATCCATTGCGCCACAGAGCCCACGTGATTGCCTGGCCGGGACACGTGGCGGTTTTTCATCTGGCCATCTGCACATCCAACACTGTAATGCTGTACACTCTGCGGGCAGAAAAGACAGGTCCTCGAGCCTCTGCACAGTTGAAACCCGATTCAAAGTTCTGAGGCCCTCTGTCCAAGAACGGTCCCAGAGAGCGAAGCCAACGGAGTAGAGGCACCGCTGGGATTCGAACCCAGGATCTCCTGTTTACAAGACAGGCGCTTTGACCAGCTAAGCCACGGCGCCTTGCTGCCGAGACGTATTAGCTTGGGACACTATCCTTCAACAACAGCTCAGGGATGGTCTGCAAATGGAAGCAAGACCTCGGTTTCACCTTTTGTGGTCAGTTCTCAGAAAAGCAAGCGACTGCAAGGGTTCACAGCCTTGCGACACACACACACACACGGATATCGTCAAAGGCACCGCTGGGATTCGAACCCAGGATCTCCTGTTTACTAGACAGGCGCTTTAACCAACTAAGCCACGGCGCCTACCTCCGCTCCCTGCTGCCAGAAGGGCGACCCAGAGGATCAAAACATCGAGAAAAGATGCTAATCGTGGACCAGGCGCTGGTTAGCATAAAATAGTTTGTTGACAACTGCGTGGGGGGTGGCCAGCTAGCCTCTGTGTTTGTTGGCCAGCTGTGTTCAGCAGGACTCCCAGAACCCCCGTCACACATGTTTATGGAGCTCCATTCACAAGGGCTGCAAAGACCATCTAAGCTACGGGAAGAGAAAGGAAGTCTGGCACTTCTCTGTGGTGACGGCCGGTCCTTGTGTGCAAGAGCCAAGAGGTTTCCGTAAGCAATTGTGGTAGTAAACCAAAGAGACATTTTGAAGCCCTTTGACTACATTGACATTATTGAAATGAACACGTTGAGAACAAGAGGCCTCAAAAGCTTTCTGTTACCTGAGGGCAACACTGTGCAGTACGGGGTTGACAAGACGGCAAAAGTCACGACTCTGGTGGGACTCGAACCCACAACCTTTGAATGGCCTCATTTTGCAATCTAGAAGTCCAATGCGCTATCCATTGCGCCACAGAGCCCACATGATTGCCTGGCCGGGACACGTGGCGGTTTTTCATCTGGCCATCTGCACATCCAACACTGTAATGCTGTACACTCTGCGGGCAGAAAACACAGGTCCTCGAGCCTCTGCACAGTTGAAACCCGATTCAAAGTTCTGAGGCCCTCTGTCCAAGAACGGTCCCAGAGAGCGAAGCCAACGGAGTAGAGGCACCGCTGGGATTCGAACCCAGGATCTCCTGTTTACAAGACAGGCGCTTTGACCAGCTAAGCCACGGCGCCTTGCTGCCGAGACGTATTAGCTTGGGACACTATCCTTCAACAACAGCTCAGGGATGGTCTGCAAATGGAAGCAAGACCTCGGTTTCACCTTTTGTGGTCAGTTCTCAGAAAAGCAAGCGACTGCAAGGGTTCACAGCCTTGCGACACACACACACACACGGATATCGTCAAAGGCACCGCTGGGATTCGAACCCAGGATCTCCTGTTTACTAGACAGGCGCTTTAACCAACTAAGCCACGGCGCCTACCTCCGCTCCCTGCTGCCAGAAGGGCGACCCAGAGGATCAAAACATCGAGAAAAGATGCTAATCGTGGACCAGGCGCTGGTTAGCATAAAATAGTTTGTTGACAACTGCGTGGGGGGTGGCCAGCTAGCCTCTGTGTTTGTTGGCCAGCTGTGTTCAGCAGGACTCCCAGAACCCCCGTCACACATGTTTATGGAGCTCCATTCACAAGGGCTGCAAAGACCATCTAAGCTACGGGAAGAGAAAGGAAGTCTGGCACTTCTCTGTGGTGACGGCCGGTCCTTGTGTGCAAGAGCCAAGAGGTTTCCGTAAGCAATTGTGGTAGTAAACCAAAGAGACATTTTGAAGCCCTTTGACTACATTGACATTATTGAAATGAACACGTTGAGAACAAGAGGCCTCAAAAGCTTTCTGTTACCTGAGGGCAACACTGTGCAGTACGGGGTTGACAAGACGGCAAAAGTCACGACTCTGGTGGGACTCGAACCCACAACCTTTGAATGGCCTCATTTTGCAATCTAGAAGTCCAATGCGCTATCCATTGCGCCACAGAGCCCACATGATTGCCTGGCCGGGACACGTGGCGGTTTTTCATCTGGCCATCTGCACATCCAACACTGTAATGCTGTACACTCTGCGGGCAGAAAACACAGGTCCTCGAGCCTCTGCACAGTTGAAACCCGATTCAAAGTTCTGAGGCCCTCTGTCCAAGAACGGTCCCAGAGAGCGAAGCCAACGGAGTAGAGGCACCGCTGGGATTCGAACCCAGGATCTCCTGTTTACAAGACAGGCGCTTTGACCAGCTAAGCCACGGCGCCTTGCTGCCGAGACGTATTAGCTTGGGACACTATCCTTCAACAACAGCTCAGGGATGGTCTGCAAATGGAAGCAAGACCTCGGTTTCACCTTTTGTGGTCAGTTCTCAGAAAAGCAAGCGACTGCAAGGGTTCACAGCCTTGCGACACACACACACACACACGGATATCGTCAAAGGCACCGCTGGGATTCGAACCCAGGATCTCCTGTTCACTAGACAGGCGCTTTAACCAACTAAGCCACGGCGCCTACCTCCCGCTCCCTGCTGCCAGAAGGGCGACCCAGAGGATCAAAACATAGAGAAAAGATGCTAATCGTGGACCAGGCGCTGGTTAGCATAAAATAGTTTGTTGACAACTGCGTGGGGGGTGGCCAGCTAGCCTCTGTGTTTGTTGGCCAGCTGTGTTCAGCAGGACTCCCAGAACCCCCGTCACACATGTTTATGGAGCTCCATTCACAAGGGCTGCAAAGACCATCTAAGCTACGGGAAGAGAAAGGAAGTCTGGCACTTCTCTGTGGTGACGGCCGGTCCTTGTGTGCAAGAGCCAAGAGGTTTCCGTAAGCAATTGTGGTAGTAAACCAAAGAGACATTTTGAAGCCCTTTGACTACATTGACATTATTGAAATGAACACGTTGAGAACAAGAGGCCTCAAAAGCTTTCTGTTACCTGAGGGCAACACTGTGCAGTACGGGGTTGACAAGACGGCAAAAGTCACGACTCTGGTGGGACTCGAACCCACAACCTTTGAATGGCCTCATTTTGCAATCTAGAAGTCCAATGCGCTATCCATTGCGCCACAGAGCCCACATGATTGCCTGGCCGGGACACGTGGCGGTTTTTCATCTGGCCATCTGCACATCCAACACTGTAATGCTGTACACTCTGCGGGCAGAAAAGACAGGTCCTCGAGCCTCTGCACAGTTGAAACCCGATTCAAAGTTCTGAGGCCCTCTGTCCAAGAACGGTCCCAGAGAGCAAAGCCAACGGAGTAGAGGCACCGCTGGGATTCGAACCCAGGATCTCCTGTTTACAAGACAGGCGCTTTGACCAGCTAAAGCCTGTTTTATGCTTCTGCGTCGAACTGCCGCCGTAGCTACGTCGTAGGCTGTGTGTAGCGCGCGTACCCTACGGCGTACCCTGACGTGCACCTCTCCAAAAATGTAACAACGCGTCAATTCTACGCGGACACAAGCGCTGTGATTGGTCTGCCAGAACCCCTCCCTCGGGGTTTCACACGCTCCCTAGGTACGCGTCAACGCGGACAACGACACAGAAGTATAAATTAAAACCAACACGTTGCCTACGGCGTATAGGCTCCGGCGTAGGTCCGACGCAGAAGTATAATGAGGCCTTAAGCCACGGCGCCTTGCTGCCGAGACGTATTAGCTTGGGACACTATCCTTCAACAACAGCTCAGGGATGGTCTGCAAATGGAAGCAAGACCACGGTTTCACCTTTTGTGGTCAGTTCTCAGAAAAGCAAGCGACTGCAAGGGTTCACAGCCTTGCGACACACACACACACACACGGATATCGTCAAAGGCACCGCTGGGATTCGAACCCAGGATCTCCTGTTCACTAGACAGGCGCTTTAACCAACTAAGCCACGGCGCCTACCTCCCGCTCCCTGCTGCCAGAAGGGCGACCCAGAGGATCAAAACATAGAGAAAAGATGCTAATCGTGGACCAGGCGCTGGTTAGCATAAAATAGTTTGTTGACAACTGCGTGGGGGGTGGCCAGCTAGCCTCTGTGTTTGTTGGCCAGCTGTGTTCAGCAGGACTCCCAGAACCCCCGTCACACATGTTTATGGAGCTCCATTCACAAGGGCTGCAAAGACCATCTAAGCTACGGGAAGAGAAAGGAAGTCTGGCACTTCTCTGTGGTGACGGCCGGTCCTTGTGTGCAAGAGCCAAGAGGTTTCCGTAAGCAATTGTGGTAGTAAACCAAAGAGACATTTTGAAGCCCTTTGACTACATTGACATTATTGAAATGAACACGTTGAGAACAAGAGGCCTCAAAAGCTTTCTGTTACCTGAGGGCAACACTGTGCAGTACGGGGTTGACAAGACGGCAAAAGTCACGACTCTGGTGGGACTCGAACCCACAACCTTTGAATGGCCTCATTTTGCAATCTAGAAGTCCAATGCGCTATCCATTGCGCCACAGAGCCCACATGATTGCCTGGCCGGGACACGTGGCGGTTTTTCATCTGGCCATCTGCACATCCAACACTGTAATGCTGTACACTCTGCGGGCAGAAAAGACAGGTCCTCGAGCCTCTGCACAGTTGAAACCCGATTCAAAGTTCTGAGGCCCTCTGTCCAAGAACGGTCCCAGAGAGCAAAGCCAACGGAGTAGAGGCACCGCTGGGATTCGAACCCAGGATCTCCTGTTTACAAGACAGGCGCTTTGACCAGCTAAGCCACGGCGCCTTGCTGCCGAGACGTATTAGCTTGGGACACTATCCTTCAACAACAGCTCAGGGATGGTCTGCAAATGGAAGCAAGACCTCGGTTTCACCTTTTGTGGTCAGTTCTCAGAAAAGCAAGCGACTGCAAGGGTTCACAGCCTTGCGACACACACACACACACGGATATCGTCAAAGGCACCGCTGGGATTCGAACCCAGGATCTCCTGTTTACTAGACAGGCGCTTTAACCAACTAAGCCACGGCGCCTACCTCCGCTCCCTGCTGCCAGAAGGGCGACCCAGAGGATCAAAACATCGAGAAAAGATGCTAATCGTGGACCAGGCGCTGGTTAGCATAAAATAGTTTGTTGACAACTGCGTGGGGGGTGGCCAGCTAGCCTCTGTGTTTGTTGGCCAGCTGTGTTCAGCAGGACTCCCAGAACCCCCGTCACACATGTTTATGGAGCTCCATTCACAAGGGCTGCAAAGACCATCTAAGCTACGGGAAGAGAAAGGAAGTCTGGCACTTCTCTGTGGTGACGGCCGGTCCTTGTGTGCAAGAGCCAAGAGGTTTCCGTAAGCAATTGTGGTAGTAAACCAAAGAGACATTTTGAAGCCCTTTGACTACATTGACATTATTGAAATGAACACGTTGAGAACAAGAGGCCTCAAAAGCTTTCTGTTACCTGAGGGCAACACTGTGCAGTACGGGGTTGACAAGACGGCAAAAGTCACGACTCTGGTGGGACTCGAACCCACAACCTTTGAATGGCCTCATTTTGCAATCTAGAAGTCCAATGCGCTATCCATTGCGCCACAGAGCCCACATGATTGCCTGGCCGGGACACGTGGCGGTTTTTCATCTGGCCATCTGCACATCCAACACTGTAATGCTGTACACTCTGCGGGCAGAAAACACAGGTCCTCGAGCCTCTGCACAGTTGAAACCCGATTCAAAGTTCTGAGGCCCTCTGTCCAAGAACGGTCCCAGAGAGCGAAGCCAACGGAGTAGAGGCACCGCTGGGATTCGAACCCAGGATCTCCTGTTTACAAGACAGGCGCTTTGACCAGCTAAGCCACGGCGCCTTGCTGCCGAGACGTATTAGCTTGGGACACTATCCTTCAACAACAGCTCAGGGATGGTCTGCAAATGGAAGCAAGACCTCGGTTTCACCTTTTGTGGTCAGTTCTCAGAAAAGCAAGCGACTGCAAGGGTTCACAGCCTTGCGACACACACACACACACGGATATCGTCAAAGGCACCGCTGGGATTCGAACCCAGGATCTCCTGTTTACTAGACAGGCGCTTTAACCAACTAAGCCACGGCGCCGACCTACGCTCCCTGCTGCCAGAAGGGCGACCCAGAGGATCAAAACATCGAGAAAAGATGCTAATCGTGGACCAGGCGCTGGTTAGCATAAAATAGTTTGTTGACAACTGCGTGGGGGGTGGCCAGCTAGCCTCTGTGTTTGTTGGCCAGCTGTGTTCAGCAGGACTCCCAGAACCCCCGTCACACATGTTTATGGAGCTCCATTCACAAGGGCTGCAAAGACCATCTAAGCTACGGGAAGAGAAAGGAAGTCTGGCACTTCTCTGTGGTGACGGCCGGTCCTTGTGTGCAAGAGCCAAGAGGTTTCCGTAAGCAATTGTGGTAGTAAACCAAAGAGACATTTTGAAGCCCTTTGACTACATTGACATTATTGAAATGAACACGTTGAGAACAAGAGGCCTCAAAAGCTTTCTGTTACCTGAGGGCAACACTGTGCAGTACGGGGTTGACAAGACGGCAAAAGTCACGACTCTGGTGGGACTCGAACCCACAACCTTTGAATGGCCTCATTTTGCAATCTAGAAGTCCAATGCGCTATCCATTGCGCCACAGAGCCCACGTGATTGCCTGGCCGGGACACGTGGCGGTTTTTCATCTGGCCATCTGCACATCCAACACTGTAATGCTGTACACTCTGCGGGCAGAAAAGACAGGTCCTCGAGCCTCTGCACAGTTGAAACCCGATTCAAAGTTCTGAGGCCCTCTGTCCAAGAACGGTCCCAGAGAGCGAAGCCAACGGAGTAGAGGCACCGCTGGGATTCGAACCCAGGATCTCCTGTTTACAAGACAGGCGCTTTGACCAGCTAAGCCACGGCGCCTTGCTGCCGAGACGTATTAGCTTGGGACACTATCCTTCAACAACAGCTCAGGGATGGTCTGCAAATGGAAGCAAGACCTCGGTTTCACCTTTTGTGGTCAGTTCTCAGAAAAGCAAGCGACTGCAAGGGTTCACAGCCTTGCGACACACACACACACACACGGATATCGTCAAAGGCACCGCTGGGATTCGAACCCAGGATCTCCTGTTTACTAGACAGGCGCTTTAACCAACTAAGCCACGGCGCCTACCTCCGCTCCCTGCTGCCAGAAGGGCGACCCAGAGGATCAAAACATCGAGAAAAGATGCTAATCGTGGACCAGGCGCTGGTTAGCATAAAATAGTTTGTTGACAACTGCGTGGGGGGTGGCCAGCTAGCCTCTGTGTTTGTTGGCCAGCTGTGTTCAGCAGGACTCCCAGAACCCCCGTCACACATGTTTATGGAGCTCCATTCACAAGGGCTGCAAAGACCATCTAAGCTACGGGAAGAGAAAGGAAGTCTGGCACTTCTCTGTGGTGACGGCCGGTCCTTGTGTGCAAGAGCCAAGAGGTTTCCGTAAGCAATTGTGGTAGTAAACCAAAGAGACATTTTGAAGCCCTTTGACTACATTGACATTATTGAAATGAACACGTTGAGAACAAGAGGCCTCAAAAGCTTTCTGTTACCTGAGGGCAACACTGTGCAGTACGGGGTTGACAAGACGGCAAAAGTCACGACTCTGGTGGGACTCGAACCCACAACCTTTGAATGGCCTCATTTTGCAATCTAGAAGTCCAATGCGCTATCCATTGCGCCACAGAGCCCACGTGATTGCCTGTCCGGGACACGTGGCGGTTTTTCATCTGGCCATCTGCACATCCAACACTGTAATGCTGTACACTCTGCGGGCAGAAAAGACAGGTCCTCGAGCCTCTGCACAGTTGAAACCCGATTCAAAGTTCTGAGGCCCTCTGTCCAAGAACGGTCCCAGAGAGCGAAGCCAACGGAGTAGAGGCACCGCTGGGATTCGAACCCAGGATCTCCTGTTTACAAGACAGGCGCTTTGACCAGCTAAGCCACGGCGCCTTGCTGCCGAGACGTATTAGCTTGGGACACTATCCTTCAACAACAGCTCAGGGATGGTCTGCAAATGGAAGCAAGACCTCGGTTTCACCTTTTGTGGTCAGTTCTCAGAAAAGCAAGCGACTGCAAGGGTTCACAGCCTTGCGACACACACACACGGATATCGTCAAAGGCACCGCTGGGATTCGAACCCAGGATCTCCTGTTTACTAGACAGGCGCTTTAACCAACTAAGCCACGGCGCCGACCTACGCTCCCTGCTGCCAGAAGGGCGACCCAGAGGATCAAAACATCGAGAAAAGATGCTAATCGTGGACCAGGCGCTGGTTAGCATAAAATAGTTTGTTGACAACTGCGTGGGGGGTGGCCAGCTAGCCTCTGTGTTTGTTGGCCAGCTGTGTTCAGCAGGACTCCCAGAACCCCCGTCACACATGTTTATGGAGCTCCATTCACAAGGGCTGCAAAGACCATCTAAGCTACGGGAAGAGAAAGGAAGTCTGGCACTTCTCTGTGGTGACGGCCGGTCCTTGTGTGCAAGAGCCAAGAGGTTTCCGTAAGCAATTGTGGTAGTAAACCAAAGAGACATTTTGAAGCCCTTTGACTACATTGACATTATTGAAATGAACACGTTGAGAACAAGAGGCCTCAAAAGCTTTCTGTTACCTGAGGGCAACACTGTGCAGTACGGGGTTGACAAGACGGCAAAAGTCACGACTCTGGTGGGACTCGAACCCACAACCTTTGAATGGCCTCATTTTGCAATCTAGAAGTCCAATGCGCTATCCATTGCGCCACAGAGCCCACGTGATTGCCTGGCCGGGACACGTGGCGGTTTTT
This sequence comes from Rutilus rutilus, assembly GCF_951802725.1. Taxonomy (NCBI): domain Eukaryota; kingdom Metazoa; phylum Chordata; class Actinopteri; order Cypriniformes; family Leuciscidae; genus Rutilus; species Rutilus rutilus. Next base: position 14,486,713 of record NC_140223.1, read on the forward strand.
CATCTGGCCATCTGCACATCCAACACTGTAATGCTGTACACTCTGCGGGCAGAAAAGACAGGTCCTCGAGCCTCTGCACAGTTGAAACCCGATTCAAAGTTCTGAGGCCCTCTGTCCAAGAACGGTCCCAGAGAGCGAAGCCAACGGAGTAGAGGCACCGCTGGGATTCGAACCCAGGATCTCCTGTTTACAAGACAGGCGCTTTGACCAGCTAAGCCACGGCGCCTTGCTGCCGAGACGTATTAGCTTGGGACACTATCCTTCAACAACAGCTCAGGGATGGTCTGCAAATGGAAGCAAGACCTCGGTTTCACCTTTTGTGGTCAGTTCTCAGAAAAGCAAGCGACTGCAAGGGTTCACAGCCTTGCGACACACACACACACACACGGATATCGTCAAAGGCACCGCTGGGATTCGAACCCAGGATCTCCTGTTTACTAGACAGGCGCTTTAACCAACTAAGCCACGGCGCCTACCTCCGCTCCCTGCTGCCAGAAGGGCGACCCAGAGGATCAAAACATCGAGAAAAGATGCTAATCGTGGACCAGGCGCTGGTTAGCATAAAATAGTTTGTTGACAACTGCGTGGGGGGTGGCCAGCTAGCCTCTGTGTTTGTTGGCCAGCTGTGTTCAGCAGGACTCCCAGAACCCCCGTCACACATGTTTATGGAGCTCCATTCACAAGGGCTGCAAAGACCATCTAAGCTACGGGAAGAGAAAGGAAGTCTGGCACTTCTCTGTGGTGACGGCCGGTCCTTGTGTGCAAGAGCCAAGAGGTTTCCGTAAGCAATTGTGGTAGTAAACCAAAGAGACATTTTGAAGCCCTTTGACTACATTGACATTATTGAAATGAACACGTTGAGAACAAGAGGCCTCAAAAGCTTTCTGTTACCTGAGGGCAACACTGTGCAGTACGGGGTTGACAAGACGGCAAAAGTCACGACTCTGGTGGGACTCGAACCCACAACCTTTGAATGGCCTCATTTTGCAATCTAGAAGTCCAATGCGCTATCCATTGCGCCACAGAGCCCACGTGATTGCCTGTCCGGGACACGTGGCGGTTTTTCATCTGGCCATCTGCACATCCAACACTGTAATGCTGTACACTCTGCGGGCAGAAAAGACAGGTCCTCGAGCCTCTGCACAGTTGAAACCCGATTCAAAGTTCTGAGGCCCTCTGTCCAAGAACGGTCCCAGAGAGCGAAGCCAACGGAGTAGAGGCACCGCTGGGATTCGAACCCAGGATCTCCTGTTTACAAGACAGGCGCTTTGACCAGCTAAGCCACGGCGCCTTGCTGCCGAGACGTATTAGCTTGGGACACTATCCTTCAACAACAGCTCAGGGATGGTCTGCAAATGGAAGCAAGACCTCGGTTTCACCTTTTGTGGTCAGTTCTCAGAAAAGCAAGCGACTGCAAGGGTTCACAGCCTTGCGACACACACACACGGATATCGTCAAAGGCACCGCTGGGATTCGAACCCAGGATCTCCTGTTTACTAGACAGGCGCTTTAACCAACTAAGCCACGGCGCCTACCTCCGCTCCCTGCTGCCAGAAGGGCGACCCAGAGGATCAAAACATCGAGAAAAGATGCTAATCGTGGACCAGGCGCTGGTTAGCATAAAATAGTTTGTTGACAACTGCGTGGGGGGTGGCCAGCTAGCCTCTGTGTTTGTTGGCCAGCTGTGTTCAGCAGGACTCCCAGAACCCCCGTCACACATGTTTATGGAGCTCCATTCACAAGGGCTGCAAAGACCATCTAAGCTACGGGAAGAGAAAGGAAGTCTGGCACTTCTCTGTGGTGACGGCCGGTCCTTGTGTGCAAGAGCCAAGAGGTTTCCGTAAGCAATTGTGGTAGTAAACCAAAGAGACATTTTGAAGCCCTTTGACTACATTGACATTATTGAAATGAACACGTTGAGAACAAGAGGCCTCAAAAGCTTTCTGTTACCTGAGGGCAACACTGTGCAGTACGGGGTTGACAAGACGGCAAAAGTCACGACTCTGGTGGGACTCGAACCCACAACCTTTGAATGGCCTCATTTTGCAATCTAGAAGTCCAATGCGCTATCCATTGCGCCACAGAGCCCACGTGATTGCCTGGCCGGGACACATGGCGGTTTTTCATCTGGCCATCTGCACATCCAACACTGTAATGCTGTACACTCTGCGGGCAGAAAAGACAGGTCCTCGAGCCTCTGCACTGTTGAAACCCGATTCAAAGTTCTGAGGCCCTCTGTCCAAGAACGGTCCCAGAGAGCGAAGCCAACGGAGTAGAGGCACCGCTGGGATTCGAACCCAGGATCTCCTGTTTACAAGACAGGCGCTTTGACCAGCTAAGCCACGGCGCCTTGCTGCCGAGACGTATTAGCTTGGGACACTATCCTTCAACAACAGCTCAGGGATGGTCTGCAAATGGAAGCAAGACCTCGGTTTCACCTTTTGTGGTCAGTTCTCAGAAAAGCAAGCAACTGCAAGGGTTCACAGCCTTGCGACACACACGGATATCGTCAAAGGCACCGCTGGGATTCGAACCCAGGATCTCCTGTTTACTAGACAGGCGCTTTAACCAACTAAGCCACGGCGCCTACCTCCGCTCCCTGCTGCCAGAAGGGCGACCCAGAGGATCAAAACATCGAGAAAAGATGCTAATCGTGGACCAGGCGCTGGTTAGCATAAAATAGTTTGTTGACAACTGCGTGGGGGGTGGCCAGCTAGCCTCTGTGTTTGTTGGCCAGCTGTGTTCAGCAGGACTCCCAGAACCCCCGTCACACATGTTTATGGAGCTCCATTCACAAGGGCTGCAAAGACCATCTAAGCTACGGGAAGAGAAAGGAAGTCTGGCACTTCTCTGTGGTGACGGCCGGTCCTTGTGTGCAAGAGCCAAGAGGTTTCCGTAAGCAATTGTGGTAGTAAACCAAAGAGACATTTTGAAGCCCTTTGACTACATTGACATTATTGAAATGAACACGTTGAGAACAAGAGGCCTCAAAAGCTTTCTGTTACCTGAGGGCAACACTGTGCAGTACGGGGTTGACAAGACGGCAAAAGTCACGACTCTGGTGGGACTCGAACCCACAACCTTTGAATGGCCTCATTTTGCAATCTAGAAGTCCAATGCGCTATCCATTGCGCCACAGAGCCCACATGATTGCCTGGCCGGGACACGTGGCGGTTTTTCATCTGGCCATCTGCACATCCAACACTGTAATGCTGTACACTCTGCGGGCAGAAAACACAGGTCCTCGAGCCTCTGCACAGTTGAAACCCGATTCAAAGTTCTGAGGCCCTCTGTCCAAGAACGGTCCCAGAGAGCGAAGCCAACGGAGTAGAGGCACCGCTGGGATTCGAACCCAGGATCTCCTGTTTACAAGACAGGCGCTTTGACCAGCTAAGCCACGGCGCCTTGCTGCCGAGACGTATTAGCTTGGGACACTATCCTTCAACAACAGCTCAGGGATGGTCTGCAAATGGAAGCAAGACCTCGGTTTCACCTTTTGTGGTCAGTTCTCAGAAAAGCAAGCGACTGCAAGGGTTCACAGCCTTGCGACACACACACACACACGGATATCGTCAAAGGCACCGCTGGGATTCGAACCCAGGATCTCCTGTTTACTAGACAGGCGCTTTAACCAACTAAGCCACGGCGCCTACCTCCGCTCCCTGCTGCCAGAAGGGCGACCCAGAGGATCAAAACATCGAGAAAAGATGCTAATCGTGGACCAGGCGCTGGTTAGCATAAAATAGTTTGTTGACAACTGCGTGGGGGGTGGCCAGCTAGCCTCTGTGTTTGTTGGCCAGCTGTGTTCAGCAGGACTCCCAGAACCCCCGTCACACATGTTTATGGAGCTCCATTCACAAGGGCTGCAAAGACCATCTAAGCTACGGGAAGAGAAAGGAAGTCTGGCACTTCTCTGTGGTGACGGCCGGTCCTTGTGTGCAAGAGCCAAGAGGTTTCCGTAAGCAATTGTGGTAGTAAACCAAAGAGACATTTTGAAGCCCTTTGACTACATTGACATTATTGAAATGAACACGTTGAGAACAAGAGGCCTCAAAAGCTTTCTGTTACCTGAGGGCAACACTGGTTGACAAGACGGCAAAAGTCACGACTCTGGTGGGACTCGAACCCACAACCTTTGAATGGCCTCATTTTGCAATCTAGAAGTCCAATGCGCTATCCATTGCGCCACAGAGCCCACGTGATTGCCTGGCCGGGACACGTGGCGGTTTTTCATCTGGCCATCTGCACATCCAACACTGTAATGCTGTACACTCTGCGGGCAGAAAAGACAGGTCCTCGAGCCTCTGCACAGTTGAAACCCGATTCAAAGTTCTGAGGCCCTCTGTCCAAGAACGGTCCCAGAGAGCGAAGCCAACGGAGTAGAGGCACCGCTGGGATTCGAACCCAGGATCTCCTGTTTACAAGACAGGCGCTTTGACCAGCTAAGCCACGGCGCCTTGCTGCCGAGACGTATTAGCTTGGGACACTATCCTTCAACAACAGCTCAGGGATGGTCTGCAAATGGAAGCAAGACCTCGGTTTCACCTTTTGTGGTCAGTTCTCAGAAAAGCAAGCGACTGCAAGGGTTCACAGCCTTGCGACACACACGGATATCGTCAAAGGCACCGCTGGGATTCGAACCCAGGATCTCCTGTTTACTAGACAGGCGCTTTAACCAACTAAGCCACGGCGCCTACCTCCGCTCCCTGCTGCCAGAAGGGCGACCCAGAGGATCAAAACATCGAGAAAAGATGCTAATCGTGGACCAGGCGCTGGTTAGCATAAAATAGTTTGTTGACAACTGCGTGGGGGGTGGCCAGCTAGCCTCTGTGTTTGTTGGCCAGCTGTGTTCAGCAGGACTCCCAGAACCCCCGTCACACATGTTTATGGAGCTCCATTCACAAGGGCTGCAAAGACCATCTAAGCTACGGGAAGAGAAAGGAAGTCTGGCACTTCTCTGTGGTGACGGCCGGTCCTTGTGTGCAAGAGCCAAGAGGTTTCCGTAAGCAATTGTGGTAGTAAACCAAAGAGACATTTTGAAGCCCTTTGACTACATTGACATTATTGAAATGAACACGTTGAGAACAAGAGGCCTCAAAAGCTTTCTGTTACCTGAGGGCAACACTGTGCAGTACGGGGTTGACAAGACGGCAAAAGTCACGACTCTGGTGGGACTCGAACCCACAACCTTTGAATGGCCTCATTTTGCAATCTAGAAGTCCAATGCGCTATCCATTGCGCCACAGAGCCCACGTGATTGCCTGGCCGGGACACGTGGCGGTTTTTCATCTGGCCATCTGCACATCCAACACTGTAATGCTGTACACTCTGCGGGCAGAAAAGACAGGTCCTCGAGCCTCTGCACAGTTGAAACCCGATTCAAAGTTCTGAGGCCCTCTGTCCAAGAACGGTCCCAGAGAGCGAAGCCAACGGAGTAGAGGCACCGCTGGGATTCGAACCCAGGATCTCCTGTTTACAAGACAGGCGCTTTGACCAGCTAAGCCACGGCGCCTTGCTGCCGAGACGTATTAGCTTGGGACACTATCCTTCAACAACAGCTCAGGGATGGTCTGCAAATGGAAGCAAGACCTCGGTTTCACCTTTTGTGGTCAGTTCTCAGAAAAGCAAGCGACTGCAAGGGTTCACAGCCTTGCGACACACACACACACACGGATATCGTCAAAGGCACCGCTGGGATTCGAACCCAGGATCTCCTGTTTACTAGACAGGCGCTTTAACCAACTAAGCCACGGCGCCTACCTCCGCTCCCTGCTGCCAGAAGGGCGACCCAGAGGATCAAAACATCGAGAAAAGATGCTAATCGTGGACCAGGCGCTGGTTAGCATAAAATAGTTTGTTGACAACTGCGTGGGGGGTGGCCAGCTAGCCTCTGTGTTTGTTGGCCAGCTGTGTTCAGCAGGACTCCCAGAACCCCCGTCACACATGTTTATGGAGCTCCATTCACAAGGGCTGCAAAGACCATCTAAGCTACGGGAAGAGAAAGGAAGTCTGGCACTTCTCTGTGGTGACGGCCGGTCCTTGTGTGCAAGAGCCAAGAGGTTTCCGTAAGCAATTGTGGTAGTAAACCAAAGAGACATTTTGAAGCCCTTTGACTACATTGACATTATTGAAATGAACACGTTGAGAACAAGAGGCCTCAAAAGCTTTCTGTTACCTGAGGGCAACACTGGTTGACAAGACGGCAAAAGTCACGACTCTGGTGGGACTCGAACCCACAACCTTTGAATGGCCTCATTTTGCAATCTAGAAGTCCAATGCGCTATCCATTGCGCCACAGAGCCCACGTGATTGCCTGGCCGGGACACGTGGCGGTTTTTCATCTGGCCATCTGCACATCCAACACTGTAATGCTGTACACTCTGCGGGCAGAAAAGACAGGTCCTCGAGCCTCTGCACAGTTGAAACCCGATTCAAAGTTCTGAGGCCCTCTGTCCAAGAACGGTCCCAGAGAGCGAAGCCAACGGAGTAGAGGCACCGCTGGGATTCGAACCCAGGATCTCCTGTTTACAAGACAGGCGCTTTGACCAGCTAAGCCACGGCGCCTTGCTGCCGAGACGTATTAGCTTGGGACACTATCCTTCAACAACAGCTCAGGGATGGTCTGCAAATGGAAGCAAGACCTCGGTTTCACCTTTTGTGGTCAGTTCTCAGAAAAGCAAGCGACTGCAAGGGTTCACAGCCTTGCGACACACACACACACGGATATCGTCAAAGGCACCGCTGGGATTCGAACCCAGGATCTCCTGTTTACTAGACAGGCGCTTTAACCAACTAAGCCACGGCGCCTACCTCCGCTCCCTGCTGCCAGAAGGGCGACCCAGAGGATCAAAACATCGAGAAAAGATGCTAATCGTGGACCAGGCGCTGGTTAGCATAAAATAGTTTGTTGACAACTGCGTGGGGGGTGGCCAGCTAGCCTCTGTGTTTGTTGGCCAGCTGTGTTCAGCAGGACTCCCAGAACCCCCGTCACACATGTTTATGGAGCTCCATTCACAAGGGCTGCAAAGACCATCTAAGCTACGGGAAGAGAAAGGAAGTCTGGCACTTCTCTGTGGTGACGGCCGGTCCTTGTGTGCAAGAGCCAAGAGGTTTCCGTAAGCAATTGTGGTAGTAAACCAAAGAGACATTTTGAAGCCCTTTGACTACATTGACATTATTGAAATGAACACGTTGAGAACAAGAGGCCTCAAAAGCTTTCTGTTACCTGAGGGCAACACTGTGCAGTACGGGGTTGACAAGACGGCAAAAGTCACGACTCTGGTGGGACTCGAACCCACAACCTTTGAATGGCCTCATTTTGCAATCTAGAAGACCAATGCGCTATCCATTGCGCCACAGAGCCCACGTGGTGGTTTTTCATCTGGCCATCTGCACATCCAACACAGTAATGCTGTACACTCTGCGGGCAGAAAAGACAGGTCCTCGAGCCTCTGCACAGTTGAAACCCGATTCAAAGTTCTGAGGCCCTCTGTCCAAGAACGGTCCCAGAGAGCGAAGCCAACGGAGTAGAGGCACAGCTGGGATTCGAACCCAGGATCTCCTGTTTACAAGACAGGCGCTTTGACCAGCTAAGCCACGGCGCCTTGCTGCCGAGACGTATTAGCTTGGGACACTATCCTTCAACAACAGCTCAGGGATGGTCTGCAAATGGAAGCAAGACCTCGTTTTCACCTTTTGTGGTCAGTTCTCAGAAAAGCAAGCGACTGCAAGGGTTCACAGCCTTGCGACACACACACACACACGGATATCGTCAAAGGCACCGCTGGGATTCAAACCCAGGATCTCCTGTTTACTAGACAGGCGCTTTAACCAACTAAGCCACGGCGCCTACCTCCGCTCCCTGCTGCCAGAAGGGCGACCCAGAGGATCAAAACATCGAGAAAAGATGCTAATCGTGGACCAGGCGCTGGTTAGCATAAAATAGTTTGTTGACAACTGCGTGGGGGGTGGCCAGCTAGCCTCTGTGTTTGTTGGCCAGCTGTGTTCAGCAGGACTCCCAGAACCCCCGTCACACATGTTTATGGAGCTCCATTCACAAGGGCTGCAAAGACCATCTAAGCTACGGGAAGAGAAAGGAAGTCTGGCACTTCTCTGTGGTGACGGCCGGTCCTTGTGTGCAAGAGCCAAGAGGTTTCCGTAAGCAATTGTGGTAGTAAACCAAAGAGACATTTTGAAGCCCTTTGACTACATTGACATTATTGAAATGAACACGTTGAGAACAAGAGGCCTCAAAAGCTTTCTGTTACCTGAGGGCAACACTGTGCAGTACGGGGTTGACAAGACGGCAAAAGTCACGACTCTGGTGGGACTCGAACCCACAACCTTTGAATGGCCTCATTTTGCAATCTAGAAGTCCAATGCGCTATCCATTGCGCCACAGAGCCCACATGATTGCCTGGCCGGGACACGTGGCGGTTTTTCATCTGGCCATCTGCACATCCAACACTGTAATGCTGTACACTCTGCGGGCAGAAAAGACAGGTCCTCGAGCCTCTGCACAGTTGAAACCCGATTCAAAGTTCTGAGGCCCTCTGTCCAAGAACGGTCCCAGAGAGCGAAGCCAACGGAGTAGAGGCACCGCTGGGATTCGAACCCAGGATCTCCTGTTTACAAGACAGGCGCTTTGACCAGCTAAGCCACGGCGCCTTGCTGCCGAGACGTATTAGCTTGGGACACTATCCTTCAACAACAGCTCAGGGATGGTCTGCAAATGGAAGCAAGACCTCGGTTTCACCTTTTGTGGTCAGTTCTCAGAAAAGCAAGCGACTGCAAGGGTTCACAGCCTTGCGACACACACACACGGATATCGTCAAAGGCACCGCTGGGATTCGAACCCAGGATCTCCTGTTTACTAGACAGGCGCTTTAACCAACTAAGCCACGGCGCCTACCTCCGCTCACTGCTGCCAGAAGGGCGACCCAGAGGATCAAAACATCGAGAAAAGATGCTAATCGTGGACCAGGCGCTGGTTAGCATAAAATAGTTTGTTGACAACTGCGTGGGGGGTGGCCAGCTAGCCTCTGTGTTTGTTGGCCAGCTGTGTTCAGCAGGACTCCCAGAACCCCCGTCACACATGTTTATGGAGCTCCATTCACAAGGGCTGCAAAGACCATCTAAGCTACGGGAAGAGAAAGGAAGTCTGGCACTTCTCTGTGGTGACGGCCGGTCCTTGTGTGCAAGAGCCAAGAGGTTTCCGTAAGCAATTGTGGTAGTAAACCAAAGAGACATTTTGAAGCCCTTTGACTACATTGACATTATTGAAATGAACACGTTGAGAACAAGAGGCCTCAAAAGCTTTCTGTTACCTGAGGGCAACACTGTGCAGTACGGGGTTGACAAGACGGCAAAAGTCACGACTCTGGTGGGACTCGAACCCACAACCTTTGAATGGCCTCATTTTGCAATCTAGAAGTCCAATGCGCTATCCATTGCGCCACAGAGCCCACGTGATTGCCTGGCCGGGACACGTGGCGGTTTTTCATCTGGCCATCTGCACATCCAACACTGTAATGCTGTACACTCTGCGGGCAGAAAAGACAGGTCCTCGAGCCTCTGCACAGTTGAAACCCGATTCAAAGTTCTGAGGCCCTCTGTCCAAGAACGGTCCCAGAGAGCGAAGCCAACGGAGTAGAGGCACCGCTGGGATTCGAACCCAGGATCTCCTGTTTACAAGACAGGCGCTTTGACCAGCTAAGCCACGGCGCCTTGCTGCCGAGACGTATTAGCTTGGGACACTATCCTTCAACAACAGCTCAGGGATGGTCTGCAAATGGAAGCAAGACCTCGGTTTCACCTTTTGTGGTCAGTTCTCAGAAAAGCAAGCGACTGCAAGGGTTCACAGCCTTGCGACACACACACACGGATATCGTCAAAGGCACCGCTGGGATTCGAACCCAGGATCTCCTGTTTACTAGACAGGCGCTTTAACCAACTAAGCCACGGCGCCTACCTCCGCTCCCTGCTGCCAGAAGGGCGACCCAGAGGATCAAAACATCGAGAAAAGATGCTAATCATGGACCAGGCGCTGGTTAGCATAAAATAGTTTGTTGACAACTGCGTGGGGGGTGGCCAGCTAGCCTCTGTGTTTGTTGGCCAGCTGTGTTCAGCAGGACTCCCAGAACCCCCGTCACACATGTTTATGGAGCTCCATTCACAAGGGCTGCAAAGACCATCTAAGCTACGGGAAGAGAAAGGAAGTCTGGCACTTCTCTGTGGTGACGGCCGGTCCTTGTGTGCAAGAGCCAAGAGGTTTCCGTAAGCAATTGTGGTAGTAAACCAAAGAGACATTTTGAAGCCCTTTGACTACATTGACATTATTGAAATGAACACGTTGAGAACAAGAGGCCTCAAAAGCTTTCTGTTACCTGAGGGCAACACTGTGCAGTACGGGGTTGACAAGACGGCAAAAGTCACGACTCTGGTGGGACTCGAACCCACAACCTTTGAATGGCCTCATTTTGCAATCTAGAAGACCAATGCGCTATCCATTGCGCCACAGAGCCCACGTGGTGGTTTTTCATCTGGCCATCTGCACATCCAACACTGTAATGCTGTACACTCTGCGGGCAGAAAAGACAGGTCCTCGAGCCTCTGCACAGTTGAAACCCGATTCAAAGTTCTGAGGCCCTCTGTCCAAGAACGGTCCCAGAGAGCGAAGCCAACGGAGTAGAGGCACAGCTGGGATTCGAACCCAGGATCTCCTGTTTACAAGACAGGCGCTTTGACCAGCTAAGCCACGGCGCCTTGCTGCCGAGACGTATTAGCTTGGGACACTATCCTTCAACAACAGCTCAGGGATGGTCTGCAAATGGAAGCAAGACCTCGGTTTCACCTTTTGTGGTCAGTTCTCAGAAAAGCAAGCGACTGCAAGGGTTCACAGCCTTGCGACACACACACACACACGGATATCGTCAAAGGCACCGCTGGGATTCGAACCCAGGATCTCCTGTTTACTAGACAGGCGCTTTAACCAACTAAGCCACGGCGCCTACCTCCGCTCCCTGCTGCCAGAAGGGCGACCCAGAGGATCAAAACATCGAGAAAAGATGCTAATCGTGGACCAGGCGCTGGTTAGCATAAAATAGTTTGTTGACAACTGCGTGGGGGGTGGCCAGCTAGCCTCTGTGTTTGTTGGCCAGCTGTGTTCAGCAGGACTCCCAGAACCCCCGTCACACATGTTTATGGAGCTCCATTCACAAGGGCTGCAAAGACCATCTAAGCTACGGGAAGAGAAAGGAAGTCTGGCACTTCTCTGTGGTGACGGCCGGTCCTTGTGTGCAAGAGCCAAGAGGTTTCCGTAAGCAATTGTGGTAGTAAACCAAAGAGACATTTTGAAGCCCTTTGACTACATTGACATTATTGAAATGAACACGTTGAGAACAAGAGGCCTCAAAAGCTTTCTGTTACCTGAGGGCAACACTGTGCAGTACGGGGTTGACAAGACGGCAAAAGTCACGACTCTGGTGGGACTCGAACCCACAACCTTTGAATGGCCTCATTTTGCAATCTAGAAGTCCAATGCGCTATCCATTGCGCCACAGAGCCCACATGATTGCCTGGCCGGGACACGTGGCGGTTTTTCATCTGGCCATCTGCACATCCAACACTGTAATGCTGTACACTCTGCGGGCAGAAAAGACAGGTCCTCGAGCCTCTGCACAGTTGAAACCCGATTCAAAGTTCTGAGGCCCTCTGTCCAAGAACGGTCCCAGAGAGCGAAGCCAACGGAGTAGAGGCACCGCTGGGATTCGAACCCAGGATCTCCTGTTTACAAGACAGGCGCTTTGACCAGCTAAGCCACGGCGCCTTGCTGCCGAGACGTATTAGCTTGGGACACTATCCTTCAACAACAGCTCAGGGATGGTCTGCAAATGGAAGCAAGACCTCGGTTTCACCTTTTGTGGTCAGTTCTCAGAAAAGCAAGCGACTGCAAGGGTTCACAGCCTTGCGACACACACACACGGATATCGTCAAAGGCACCGCTGGGATTCGAACCCAGGATCTCCTGTTTACTAGACAGGCGCTTTAACCAACTAAGCCACGGCGCCTACCTCCGCTCACTGCTGCCAGAAGGGCGACCCAGAGGATCAAAACATCGAGAAAAGATGCTAATCGTGGACCAGGCGCTGGTTAGCATAAAATAGTTTGTTGACAACTGCGTGGGGGGTGGCCAGCTAGCCTCTGTGTTTGTTGGCCAGCTGTGTTCAGCAGGACTCCCAGAACCCCCGTCACACATGTTTATGGAGCTCCATTCACAAGGGCTGCAAAGACCATCTAAGCTACGGGAAGAGAAAGGAAGTCTGGCACTTCTCTGTGGTGACGGCCGGTCCTTGTGTGCAAGAGCCAAGAGGTTTCCGTAAGCAATTGTGGTAGTAAACCAAAGAGACATTTTGAAGCCCTTTGACTACATTGACATTATTGAAATGAACACGTTGAGAACAAGAGGCCTCAAAAGCTTTCTGTTACCTGAGGGCAACACTGTGCAGTACGGGGTTGACAAGACGGCAAAGTCACGACTCTGGTGGGACTCGAACCCACAACCTTTGAATGGCCTCATTTTGCAATCTAGAAGTCCAATGCGCTATCCATTGCGCCACAGAGCCCACGTGATTGCCTGGCCGGGACACGTGGCGGTTTTTCATCTGGCCATCTGCACATCCAACACTGTAATGCTGTACACTCTGCGGGCAGAAAAGACAGGTCCTCGAGCCTCTGCACAGTTGAAACCCGATTCAAAGTTCTGAGGCCCTCTGTCCAAGAACGGTCCCAGAGAGCGAAGCCAACGGAGTAGAGGCACCGCTGGGATTCGAACCCAGGATCTCCTGTTTACAAGACAGGCGCTTTGACCAGCTAAGCCACGGCGCCTTGCTGCCGAGACGTATTAGCTTGGGACACTATCCTTCAACAACAGCTCAGGGATGGTCTGCAAATGGAAGCAAGACCTCGGTTTCACCTTTTGTGGTCAGTTCTCAGAAAAGCAAGCGACTGCAAGGGTTCACAGCCTTGCGACACACACACACGGATATCGTCAAAGGCACCGCTGGGATTCGAACCCAGGATCTCCTGTTTACTAGACAGGCGCTTTAACCAACTAAGCCACGGCGCCTACCTCCGCTCCCTGCTGCCAGAAGGGCGACCCAGAGGATCAAAACATCGAGAAAAGATGCTAATCATGGACCAGGCGCTGGTTAGCATAAAATAGTTTGTTGACAACTGCGTGGGGGGTGGCCAGCTAGCCTCTGTGTTTGTTGGCCAGCTGTGTTCAGCAGGACTCCCAGAACCCCCATCACACATGTTTATGGAGCTCCATTCACAAGGGCTGCAAAGACCATCTAAGCTACGGGAAGAGAAAGGAAGTCTGGCACTTCTCTGTGGTGACGGCCGGTCCTTGTGTGCAAGAGCCAAGAGGTTTCCGTAAGCAATTGTGGTAGTAAACCAAAGAGACATTTTGAAGCCCTTTGACTACATTGACATTATTGAAATGAACACGTTGAGAACAAGAGGCCTCAAAAGCTTTCTGTTACCTGAGGGCAACACTGTGCAGTACGGGGTTGACAAGACGGCAAAAGTCACGACTCTGGTGGGACTCGAACCCACAACCTTTGAATGGCCTCATTTTGCAATCTAGAAGACCAATGCGCTATCCATTGCGCCACAGAGCCCACGTGGTGGTTTTTCATCTGGCCATCTGCACATCCAACACTGTAATGCTGTACACTCTGCGGGCAGAAAAGACAGGTCCTCGAGCCTCTGCACAGTTGAAACCCGATTCAAAGTTCTGAGGCCCTCTGTCCAAGAACGGTCCCAGAGAGCGAAGCCAACGGAGTAGAGGCACAGCTGGGATTCGAACCCAGGATCTCCTGTTTACAAGACAGGCGCTTTGACCAGCTAAGCCACGGCGCCTTGCTGCCGAGACGTATTAGCTTGGGACACTATCCTTCAACAACAGCTCAGGGATGGTCTGCAAATGGAAGCAAGACCTCGGTTTCACCTTTTGTGGTCAGTTCTCAGAAAAGCAAGCGACTGCAAGGGTTCACAGCCTTGCGACACACACACACACACGGATATCGTCAAAGGCACCGCTGGGATTCGAACCCAGGATCTCCTGTTTACTAGACAGGCGCTTTAACCAACTAAGCCACGGCGCCTACCTCCGCTCCCTGCTGCCAGAAGGGCGACCCAGAGGATCAAAACATCGAGAAAAGATGCTAATCGTGGACCAGGCGCTGGTTAGCATAAAATAGTTTGTTGACAACTGCGTGGGGGGTGGCCAGCTAGCCTCTGTGTTTGTTGGCCAGCTGTGTTCAGCAGGACTCCCAGAACCCCCGTCACACATGTTTATGGAGCTCCATTCACAAGGGCTGCAAAGACCATCTAAGCTACGGGAAGAGAAAGGAAGTCTGGCACTTCTCTGTGGTGACGGCCGGTCCTTGTGTGCAAGAGCCAAGAGGTTTCCGTAAGCAATTGTGGTAGTAAACCAAAGAGACATTTTGAAGCCCTTTGACTACATTGACATTATTGAAATGAACACGTTGAGAACAAGAGGCCTCAAAAGCTTTCTGTTACCTGAGGGCAACACTGGTTGACAAGACGGCAAAAGTCACGACTCTGGTGGGACTCGAACCCACAACCTTTGAATGGCCTCATTTTGCAATCTAGAAGTCCAATGCGCTATCCATTGCGCCACAGAGCCCACGTGATTGCCTGGCCGGGACACGTGGCGGTTTTTCATCTGGCCATCTGCACATCCAACACTGTAATGCTGTACACTCTGCGGGCAGAAAAGACAGGTCCTCGAGCCTCTGCACAGTTGAAACCCGATTCAAAGTTCTGAGGCCCTCTGTCCAAGAACGGTCCCAGAGAGCGAAGCCAACGGAGTAGAGGCACCGCTGGGATTCGAACCCAGGATCTCCTGTTTACAAGACAGGCGCTTTGACCAGCTAAGCCACGGCGCCTTGCTGCCGAGACGTATTAGCTTGGGACACTATCCTTCAACAACAGCTCAGGGATGGTCTGCAAATGGAAGCAAGACCTCGTTTTCACCTTTTGTGGTCAGTTCTCAGAAAAGCAAGCGACTGCAAGGGTTCACAGCCTTGCGACACACACACACACACGGATATCGTCAAAGGCACCGCTGGGATTCGAACCCAGGATCTCCTGTTTACTAGACAGGCGCTTTAACCAACTAAGCCACGGCGCCTACCTCCGCTCCCTGCTGCCAGAAGGGCGACCCAGAGGATCAAAACATCGAGAAAAGATGCTAATCGTGGACCAGGCGCTGGTTAGCATAAAATAGTTTGTTGACAACTGCGTGGGGGGTGGCCAGCTAGCCTCTGTGTTTGTTGGCCAGCTGTGTTCAGCAGGACTCCCAGAACCCCCGTCACACATGTTTATGGAGCTCCATTCACAAGGGCTGCAAAGACCATCTAAGCTACGGGAAGAGAAAGGAAGTCTGGCACTTCTCTGTGGTGACGGCCGGTCCTTGTGTGCAAGAGCCAAGAGGTTTCCGTAAGCAATTGTGGTAGTAAACCAAAGAGACATTTTGAAGCCCTTTGACTACATTGACATTATTGAAATGAACACGTTGAGAACAAGAGGCCTCAAAAGCTTTCTGTTACCTGAGGGCAACACTGTGCAGTACGGGGTTGACAAGACGGCAAAAGTCACGACTCTGGTGGGACTCGAACCCACAACCTTTGAATGGCCTCATTTTGCAATCTAGAAGTCCAATGCGCTATCCATTGCGCCACAGAGCCCACGTGATTGCCTGGCCGGGACACGTGGCGGTTTTTCATCTGGCCATCTGCACATCCAACACTGTAATGCTGTACACTCTGCGGGCAGAAAAGACAGGTCCTCGAGCCTCTGCACAGTTGAAACCCGATTCAAAGTTCTGAGGCCCTCTGTCCAAGAACGGTCCCAGAGAGCGAAGCCAACGGAGTAGAGGCACCACTGGGATTCGAACCCAGGATCTCCTGTTTACAAGACAGGCGCTTTGACCAGCTAAGCCACGGCGCCTTGCTGCCGAGACGTATTAGCTTGGGACACTATCCTTCAACAACAGCTCAGGGATGGTCTGCAAATGGAAGCAAGACCTCGTTTTCACCTTTTGTGGTCAGTTCTCAGAAAAGCAAGCGACTGCAAGGGTTCACAGCCTTGCGACACACACACACACACGGATATCGTCAAAGGCACCGCTGGGATTCGAACCCAGGATCTCCTGTTTACTAGACAGGCGCTTTAACCAACTAAGCCACGGCGCCTACCTCCGCTCCCTGCTGCCAGAAGGGCGACCCAGAGGATCAAAACATCGAGAAAAGATGCTAATCGTGGACCAGGCGCTGGTTAGCATAAAATAGTTTGTTGACAACTGCGTGGGGGGTGGCCAGCTAGCCTCTGTGTTTGTTGGCCAGCTGTGTTCAGCAGGACTCCCAGAACCCCCGTCACACATGTTTATGGAGCTCCATTCACAAGGGCTGCAAAGACCATCTAAGCTACGGGAAGAGAAAGGAAGTCTGGCACTTCTCTGTGGTGACGGCCGGTCCTTGTGTGCAAGAGCCAAGAGGTTTCCGTAAGCAATTGTGGTAGTAAACCAAAGAGACATTTTGAAGCCCTTTGACTACATTGACATTATTGAAATGAACACGTTGAGAACAAGAGGCCTCAAAAGCTTTCTGTTACCTGAGGGCAACACTGTGCAGTACGGGGTTGACAAGACGGCAAAAGTCACGACTCTGGTGGGACTCGAACCCACAACCTTTGAATGGCCTCATTTTGCAATCTAGAAGTCCAATGCGCTATCCATTGCGCCACAGAGCCCACGTGGTTGCCTGGCCGGGACACGTGGCGGTTTTTCATCTGGCCATCTGCACATCCAACACTGTAATGCTGTACACTCTGCGGGCAGAAAAGACAGGTCCTCGAGCCTCTGCACAGTTGAAACCCGATTCAAAGTTCTGAGGCCCTCTGTCCAAGAACGGTCCCAGAGAGCGAAGCCAACGGAGTAGAGGCACCGCTGGGATTCGAACCCAGGATCTCCTGTTTACAAGACAGGCGCTTTGACCAGCTAAGCCACGGCGCCTTGCTGCCGAGACGTATTAGCTTGGGACACTATCCTTCAACAACAGCTCAGGGATGGTCTGCAAATGGAAGCAAGACCTCGTTTTCACCTTTTGTGGTCAGTTCTCAGAAAAGCAAGCGACTGCAAGGGTTCACAGCCTTGCGACACACACACACACACGGATATCGTCAAAGGCACCGCTGGGATTCGAACCCAGGATCTCCTGTTTACTAGACAGGCGCTTTAACCAACTAAGCCACGGCGCCTACCTCCGCTCCCTGCTGCCAGAAGGGCGACCCAGAGGATCAAAACATCGAGAAAAGATGCTAATCGTGGACCAGGCGCTGGTTAGCATAAAATAGTTTGTTGACAACTGCGTGGGGGGTGGCCAGCTAGCCTCTGTGTTTGTTGGCCAGCTGTGTTCAGCAGGACTCCCAGAACCCCCGTCACACATGTTTATGGAGCTCCATTCACAAGGGCTGCAAAGACCATCTAAGCTACGGGAAGAGAAAGGAAGTCTGGCACTTCTCTGTGGTGACGGCCGGTCCTTGTGTGCAAGAGCCAAGAGGTTTCCGTAAGCAATTGTGGTAGTAAACCAAAGAGACATTTTGAAGCCCTTTGACTACATTGACATTATTGAAATGAACACGTTGAGAACAAGAGGCCTCAAAAGCTTTCTGTTACCTGAGGGCAACACTGTGCAGTACGGGGTTGACAAGACGGCAAAAGTCACGACTCTGGTGGGACTCGAACCCACAACCTTTGAATGGCCTCATTTTGCAATCTAGAAGTCCAATGCGCTATCCATTGCGCCACAGAGCCCACGTGATTGCCTGGCCGGGACACGTGGCGGTTTTTCATCTGGCCATCTGCACATCCAACACTGTAATGCTGTACACTCTGCGGGCAGAAAAGACAGGTCCTCGAGCCTCTGCACAGTTGAAACCCGATTCAAAGTTCTGAGGCCCTCTGTCCAAGAACGGTCCCAGAGAGCGAAGCCAACGGAGTAGAGGCACCGCTGGGATTCGAACCCAGGATCTCCTGTTTACAAGACAGGCGCTTTGACCAGCTAAGCCACGGCGCCTTGCTGCCGAGACGTATTAGCTTGGGACACTATCCTTCAACAACAGCTCAGGGATGGTCTGCAAATGGAAGCAAGACCTCGGTTTCACCTTTTGTGGTCAGTTCTCAGAAAAGCAAGCGACTGCAAGGGTTCACAGCCTTGCGACACACACACACACGGATATCGTCAAAGGCACCGCTGGGATTCGAACCCAGGATCTCCTGTTTACTAGACAGGCGCTTTAACCAACTAAGCCACGGCGCCTACCTCCGCTCCCTGCTGCCAGAAGGGCGACCCAGAGGATCAAAACATCGAGAAAAGATGCTAATCGTGGACCAGGCGCTGGTTAGCATAAAATAGTTTGTTGACAACTGCGTGGGGGGTGGCCAGCTAGCCTCTGTGTTTGTTGGCCAGCTGTGTTCAGCAGGACTCCCAGAACCCCCGTCACACATGTTTATGGAGCTCCATTCACAAGGGCTGCAAAGACCATCTAAGCTACGGGAAGAGAAAGGAAGTCTGGCACTTCTCTGTGGTGACGGCCGGTCCTTGTGTGCAAGAGCCAAGAGGTTTCCGTAAGCAATTGTGGTAGTAAACCAAAGAGACATTTTGAAGCCCTTTGACTACATTGACATTATTGAAATGAACACGTTGAGAACAAGAGGCCTCAAAAGCTTTCTGTTACCTGAGGGCAACACTGTGCAGTACGGGGTTGACAAGACGGCAAAAGTCACGACTCTGGTGGGACTCGAACCCACAACCTTTGAATGGCCTCATTTTGCAATCTAGAAGTCCAATGCGCTATCCATTGCGCCACAGAGCCCACGTGATTGCCTGGCCGGGACACGTGGCGGTTTTTCATCTGGCCATCTGCACATCCAACACTGTAATGCTGTACACTCTGCGGGCAGAAAAGACAGGTCCTCGAGCCTCTGCACAGTTGAAACCCGATTCAAAGTTCTGAGGCCTTCTGTCCAAGAACGGTCCCAGAGAGCGAAGCCAACGGAGTAGAGGCACCGCTGGGATTCGAACCCAGGATCTCCTGTTTACAAGACAGGCGCTTTGACCAGCTAAGCCACGGCGCCTTGCTGCCGAGACGTATTAGCTTGGGACACTATCCTTCAACAACAGCTCAGGGATGGTCTGCAAATGGAAGCAAGACCTCGGTTTCACCTTTTGTGGTCAGTTCTCAGAAAAGCAAGTGACTGCAAGGGTTCACAGCCTTGCGACACACACACACGGATATCGTCAAAGGCACCGCTGGGATTCGAACCCAGGATCTCCTGTTTACTAGACAGGCGCTTTAAACAACTAAGCCACGGCGCCTACCTCCGCTCCCTGCTGCCAGAAGGGCGACCCAGAGGATCAAAACATCGAGAAAAGATGCTAATCGTGGACCAGGCGCTGGTTAGCATAAAATAGTTTGTTGACAACTGCGTGGGGGGTGGCCAGCTAGCCTCTGTGTTTGTTGGCCAGCTGTGTTCAGCAGGACTCCCAGAACCCCCGTCACACATGTTTATGGAGCTCCATTCACAAGGGCTGCAAAGACCATCTAAGCTACGGGAAGAGAAAGGAAGTCTGGCACTTCTCTGTGGTGACGGCCGGTCCTTGTGTGCAAGAGCCAAGAGGTTTCCGTAAGCAATTGTGGTAGTAAACCAAAGAGACATTTTGAAGCCCTTTGACTACATTGACATTATTGAAATGAACACGTTGAGAACAAGAGGCCTCAAAAGCTTTCTGTTACCTGAGGGCAACACTGTGCAGTACGGGGTTGACAAGACGGCAAAAGTCACGACTCTGGTGGGACTCGAACCCACAACCTTTGAATGGCCTCATTTTGCAATCTAGAAGTCCAATGCGCTATCCATTGCGCCACAGAGCCCACGTGATTGCCTGGCCGGGACACGTGGCGGTTTTTCATCTGGCCATCTGCACATCCAACACTGTAATGCTGTACACTCTGCGGGCAGAAAAGACAGGTCCTCGAGCCTCTGCACAGTTGAAACCCGATTCAAAGTTCTGAGGCCCTCTGTCCAAGAACGGTCCCAGAGAGCGAAGCCAACGGAGTAGAGGCACCGCTGGGATTCGAACCCAGGATCTCCTGTTTACAAGACAGGCGCTTTGACCAGCTAAGCCACGGCGCCTTGCTGCCGAGACGTATTAGCTTGGGACACTATCCTTCAACAACAGCTCAGGGATGGTCTGCAAATGGAAGCAAGACCACGGTTTCACCTTTTGTGGTCAGTTCTCAGAAAAGCAAGTGACTGCAAGGGTTCACAGCCTTGCGACACACACACCGATATCGTCAAAGGCACCGCTGGGATTCGAACCCAGGATCTCCTGTTTACTAGACAGGCGCTTTAACCAACTAAGCCACGGCGCCTACCTCCCGCTCCCTGCTGCCAGAAGGGCGACCCAGAGGATCAAAACATAGAGAAAAGATGCTAATCGTGGACCAGGCGCTGGTTAGCATAAAATAGTTTGTTGACAACTGCGTGGGGGGTGGCCAGCTAGCCTCTGTGTTTGTTGGCCAGCTGTGTTCAGCAGGACTCCCAGAACCCCCGTCACACATGTTTATGGAGCTCCATTCACAAGGGCTGCAAAGACCATCTAAGCTACGGGAAGAGAAAGGAAGTCTGGCACTTCTCTGTGGTGACGGCCGGTCCTTGTGTGCAAGAGCCAAGAGGTTTCCGTAAGCAATTGTGGTAGTAAACCAAAGAGACATTTTGAAGCCCTTTGACTACATTGACATTATTGAAATGAACACGTTGAGAACAAGAGGCCTCAAAAGCTTTCTGTTACCTGAGGGCAACACTGTGCAGTACGGGGTTGACAAGACGGCAAAAGTCACGACTCTGGTGGGACTCGAACCCACAACCTTTGAATGGCCTCATTTTGCAATCTAGAAGTCCAACGCGCTATCCATTGCGCCACAGAGCCCACGTGATTGCCTGGCCGGGACACGTGGCGGTTTTTCATCTGGCCATCTGCACATCCAACACTGTAATGCTGTACACTCTGCGGGCAGAAAAGACAGGTCCTCGAGCCTCTGCACAGTTGAAACCCGATTCAAAGTTCTGAGGCCCTCTGTCCAAGAACGGTCCCAGAGAGCGAAGCCAACGGAGTAGAGGCACCGCTGGGATTCGAACCCAGGATCTCCTGTTTACAAGACAGGCGCTTTGACCAGCTAAGCCACGGCGCCTTGCTGCCGAGACGTATTAGCTTGGGACACTATCCTTCAACAACAGCTCAGGGATGGTCTGCAAATGGAAGCAAGACCACGGTTTCACCTTTTGTGGTCAGTTCTCAGAAAAGCAAGTGACTGCAAGGGTTCACAGCCTTGCGACACACACACCGATATCGTCAAAGGCACCGCTGGGATTCGAACCCAGGATCTCCTGTTTACTAGACAGGCGCTTTAACCAACTAAGCCACGGCGCCTACCTCCGCTCCCTGCTGCCAGAAGGGCGACCCAGAGGATCAAAACATCGAGAAAAGATGCTAATCGTGGACCAGGCGCTGGTTAGCATAAAATAGTTTGTTGACAACTGCGTGGGGGGTGGCCAGCTAGCCTCTGTGTTTGTTGGCCAGCTGTGTTCAGCAGGACTCCCAGAACCCCCGTCACACATGTTTATGGAGCTCCATTCACAAGGGCTGCAAAGACCATCTAAGCTACGGGAAGAGAAAGGAAGTCTGGCACTTCTCTGTGGTGACGGCCGGTCCTTGTGTGCAAGAGCCAAGAGGTTTCCGTAAGCAATTGTGGTAGTAAACCAAAGAGACATTTTGAAGCCCTTTGACTACATTGACATTATTGAAATGAACACGTTGAGAACAAGAGGCCTCAAAAGCTTTCTGTTACCTGAGGGCAACACTGTGCAGTACGGGGTTGACAAGACGGCAAAAGTCACGACTCTGGTGGGACTCGAACCCACAACCTTTGAATGGCCTCATTTTGCAATCTAGAAGTCCAATGCGCTATCCATTGCGCCACAGAGCCCACGTGATTGCCTGGCCGGGACACGTGGCGGTTTTTCATCTGGCCATCTGCACATCCAACACTGTAATGCTGTACACTCTGCGGGCAGAAAAGACAGGTCCTCGAGCCTCTGCACAGTTGAAACCCGATTCAAAGTTCTGAGGCCCTCTGTCCAAGAACGGTCCCAGAGAGCGAAGCCAACGGAGTAGAGGCACCGCTGGGATTCGAACCCAGGATCTCCTGTTTACAAGACAGGCGCTTTGACCAGCTAAGCCACGGCGCCTTGCTGCCGAGACGTATTAGCTTGGGACACTATCCTTCAACAACAGCTCAGGGATGGTCTGCAAATGGAAGCAAGACCACGGTTTCACCTTTTGTGGTCAGTTCTCAGAAAAGCAAGTGACTGCAAGGGTTCACAGCCTTGCGACACACACACCGATATCGTCAAAGGCACCGCTGGGATTCGAACCCAGGATCTCCTGTTTACTAGACAGGCGCTTTAACCAACTAAGCCACGGCGCCTACCTCCCGCTCCCTGCTGCCAGAAGGGCGACCCAGAGGATCAAAACATCGAGAAAAGATGCTAATCGTGGACCAGGCGCTGGTTAGCATAAAATAGTTTGTTGACAACTGCGTGGGGGGTGGCCAGCTAGCCTCTGTGTTTGTTGGCCAGCTGTGTTCAGCAGGACTCCCAGAACCCCCGTCACACATGTTTATGGAGCTCCATTCACAAGGGCTGCAAAGACCATCTAAGCTACGGGAAGAGAAAGGAAGTCTGGCACTTCTCTGTGGTGACGGCCGGTCCTTGTGTGCAAGAGCCAAGAGGTTTCCGTAAGCAATTGTGGTAGTAAACCAAAGAGACATTTTGAAGCCCTTTGACTACATTGACATTATTGAAATGAACACGTTGAGAACAAGAGGCCTCAAAAGCTTTCTGTTACCTGAGGGCAACACTGTGCAGTACGGGGTTGACAAGACGGCAAAAGTCACGACTCTGGTGGGACTCGAACCCACAACCTTTGAATGGCCTCATTTTGCAATCTAGAAGTCCAATGCGCTATCCATTGCGCCACAGAGCCCACGTGATTGCCTGGCCGGGACACGTGGCGGTTTTTCATCTGGCCATCTGCACATCCAACACTGTAATGCTGTACACTCTGCGGGCAGAAAAGACAGGTCCTCGAGCCTCTGCACAGTTGAAACCCGATTCAAAGTTCTGAGGCCTTCTGTCCAAGAACGGTCCCAGAGAGCGAAGCCAACGGAGTAGAGGCACCGCTGGGATTCGAACCCAGGATCTCCTGTTTACAAGACAGGCGCTTTGACCAGCTAAGCCACGGCGCCTTGCTGCCGAGACGTATTAGCTTGGGACACTATCCTTCAACAACAGCTCAGGGATGGTCTGCAAATGGAAGCAAGACCTCGGTTTCACCTTTTGTGGTCAGTTCTCAGAAAAGCAAGTGACTGCAAGGGTTCACAGCCTTGCGACACACACACACGGATATCGTCAAAGGCACCGCTGGGATTCGAACCCAGGATCTCCTGTTTACTAGACAGGCGCTTTAACCAACTAAGCCACGGCGCCTACCTCCGCTCCCTGCTGCCAGAAGGGCGACCCAGAGGATCAAAACATCGAGAAAAGATGCTAATCGTGGACCAGGCGCTGGTTAGCATAAAATAGTTTGTTGACAACTGCGTGGGGGGTGGCCAGCTAGCCTCTGTGTTTGTTGGCCAGCTGTGTTCAGCAGGACTCCCAGAACCCCCGTCACACATGTTTATGGAGCTCCATTCACAAGGGCTGCAAAGACCATCTAAGCTACGGGAAGAGAAAGGAAGTCTGGCACTTCTCTGTGGTGACGGCCGGTCCTTGTGTGCAAGAGCCAAGAGGTTTCCGTAAGCAATTGTGGTAGTAAACCAAAGAGACATTTTGAAGCCCTTTGACTACATTGACATTATTGAAATGAACACGTTGAGAACAAGAGGCCTCAAAAGCTTTCTGTTACCTGAGGGCAACACTGTGCAGTACGGGGTTGACAAGACGGCAAAAGTCACGACTCTGGTGGGACTCGAACCCACAACCTTTGAATGGCCTCATTTTGCAATCTAGAAGTCCAATGCGCTATCCATTGCGCCACAGAGCCCACGTGATTGCCTGGCCGGGACACGTGGCGGTTTTTCATCTGGCCATCTGCACATCCAACACTGTAATGCTGTACACTCTGCGGGCAGAAAAGACAGGTCCTCGAGCCTCTGCACAGTTGAAACCCGATTCAAAGTTCTGAGGCCCTCTGTCCAAGAACGGTCCCAGAGAGCGAAGCCAACGGAGTAGAGGCACCGCTGGGATTCGAACCCAGGATCTCCTGTTTACAAGACAGGCGCTTTGACCAGCTAAGCCACGGCGCCTTGCTGCCGAGACGTATTAGCTTGGGACACTATCCTTCAACAACAGCTCAGGGATGGTCTGCAAATGGAAGCAAGACCACGGTTTCACCTTTTGTGGTCAGTTCTCAGAAAAGCAAGTGACTGCAAGGGTTCACAGCCTTGCGACACACACACCGATATCGTCAAAGGCACCGCTGGGATTCGAACCCAGGATCTCCTGTTTACTAGACAGGCGCTTTAACCAACTAAGCCACGGCGCCTACCTCCCGCTCCCTGCTGCCAGAAGGGCGACCCAGAGGATCAAAACATAGAGAAAAGATGCTAATCGTGGACCAGGCGCTGGTTAGCATAAAATAGTTTGTTGACAACTGCGTGGGGGGTGGCCAGCTAGCCTCTGTGTTTGTTGGCCAGCTGTGTTCAGCAGGACTCCCAGAACCCCCGTCACACATGTTTATGGAGCTCCATTCACAAGGGCTGCAAAGACCATCTAAGCTACGGGAAGAGAAAGGAAGTCTGGCACTTCTCTGTGGTGACGGCCGGTCCTTGTGTGCAAGAGCCAAGAGGTTTCCGTAAGCAATTGTGGTAGTAAACCAAAGAGACATTTTGAAGCCCTTTGACTACATTGACATTATTGAAATGAACACGTTGAGAACAAGAGGCCTCAAAAGCTTTCTGTTACCTGAGGGCAACACTGTGCAGTACGGGGTTGACAAGACGGCAAAAGTCACGACTCTGGTGGGACTCGAACCCACAACCTTTGAATGGCCTCATTTTGCAATCTAGAAGTCCAACGCGCTATCCATTGCGCCACAGAGCCCACGTGATTGCCTGGCCGGGACACGTGGCGGTTTTTCATCTGGCCATCTGCACATCCAACACTGTAATGCTGTACACTCTGCGGGCAGAAAAGACAGGTCCTCGAGCCTCTGCACAGTTGAAACCCGATTCAAAGTTCTGAGGCCCTCTGTCCAAGAACGGTCCCAGAGAGCGAAGCCAACGGAGTAGAGGCACCGCTGGGATTCGAACCCAGGATCTCCTGTTTACAAGACAGGCGCTTTGACCAGCTAAGCCACGGCGCCTTGCTGCCGAGACGTATTAGCTTGGGACACTATCCTTCAACAACAGCTCAGGGATGGTCTGCAAATGGAAGCAAGACCACGGTTTCACCTTTTGTGGTCAGTTCTCAGAAAAGCAAGTGACTGCAAGGGTTCACAGCCTTGCGACACACACACCGATATCGTCAAAGGCACCGCTGGGATTCGAACCCAGGATCTCCTGTTTACTAGACAGGCGCTTTAACCAACTAAGCCACGGCGCCTACCTCCCGCTCCCTGCTGCCAGAAGGGCGACCCAGAGGATCAAAACATAGAGAAAAGATGCTAATCGTGGACCAGGCGCTGGTTAGCATAAAATAGTTTGTTGACAACTGCGTGGGGGGTGGCCAGCTAGCCTCTGTGTTTGTTGGCCAGCTGTGTTCAGCAGGACTCCCAGAACCCCCGTCACACATGTTTATGGAGCTCCATTCACAAGGGCTGCAAAGACCATCTAAGCTACGGGAAGAGAAAGGAAGTCTGGCACTTCTCTGTGGTGACGGCCGGTCCTTGTGTGCAAGAGCCAAGAGGTTTCCGTAAGCAATTGTGGTAGTAAACCAAAGAGACATTTTGAAGCCCTTTGACTACATTGACATTATTGAAATGAACACGTTGAGAACAAGAGGCCTCAAAAGCTTTCTGTTACCTGAGGGCAACACTGTGCAGTACGGGGTTGACAAGACGGCAAAAGTCACGACTCTGGTGGGACTCGAACCCACAACCTTTGAATGGCCTCATTTTGCAATCTAGAAGTCCAATGCGCTATCCATTGCGCCACAGAGCCCACGTGATTGCCTGGCCGGGACACGTGGCGGTTTTTCATCTGGCCATCTGCACATCCAACACTGTAATGCTGTACACTCTGCGGGCAGAAAAGACAGGTCCTCGAGCCTCTGCACAGTTGAAACCCGATTCAAAGTTCTGAGGCCCTCTGTCCAAGAACGGTCCCAGAGAGCGAAGCCAACGGAGTAGAGGCACCGCTGGGATTCGAACCCAGGATCTCCTGTTTACAAGACAGGCGCTTTGACCAGCTAAGCCACGGCGCCTTGCTGCCGAGACGTATTAGCTTGGGACACTATCCTTCAACAACAGCTCAGGGATGGTCTGCAAATGGAAGCAAGACCTCGGTTTCACCTTTTGTGGTCAGTTCTCAGAAAAGCAAGCGACTGCAAGGGTTCACAGCCTTGCGACACACACACACACGGATATCGTCAAAGGCACCGCTGGGATTCGAACCCAGGATCTCCTGTTTACTAGACAGGCGCTTTAACCAACTAAGCCACGGCGCCTACCTCCGCTCCCTGCTGCCAGAAGGGCGACCCAGAGGATCAAAACATCGAGAAAAGATGCTAATCGTGGACCAGGCGCTGGTTAGCATAAAATAGTTTGTTGACAACTGCGTGGGGGGTGGCCAGCTAGCCTCTGTGTTTGTTGGCCAGCTGTGTTCAGCAGGACTCCCAGAACCCCCGTCACACATGTTTATGGAGCTCCATTCACAAGGGCTGCAAAGACCATCTAAGCTACGGGAAGAGAAAGGAAGTCTGGCACTTCTCTGTGGTGACGGCCGGTCCTTGTGTGCAAGAGCCAAGAGGTTTCCGTAAGCAATTGTGGTAGTAAACCAAAGAGACATTTTGAAGCCCTTTGACTACATTGACATTATTGAAATGAACACGTTGAGAACAAGAGGCCTCAAAAGCTTTCTGTTACCTGAGGGCAACACTGTGCAGTACGGGGTTGACAAGACGGCAAAAGTCACGACTCTGGTGGGACTCGAACCCACAACCTTTGAATGGCCTCATTTTGCGATCTAGAAGTCCAATGCGCTATCCATTGCGCCACAGAGCCCACGTGATTGCCTGTCCGGGACACGTGGTGGTTTTTCATCTGGCCATCTGCACATCCAACACTGTAATGCTGTACACTCTGCGGGCAGAAAAGACAGGTCCTCGAGCCTCTGCACAGTTGAAACCAAATTCAAAGTTCTGAGGCCCTCTGTCCAAGAACGGTCCCAGAGAGCGAAGCCAACGGAGTAGAGGCACCGCTGGGATTCGAACCCAGGATCTCCTGTTTACAAGACAGGCGCTTTGACCAGCTAAGCCACGGCGCCTTGCTGCCGAGACGTATTAGCTTGGGACACTATCCTTCAACAACAGCTCAGGGATGGTCTGCAAATGGAAGCAAGACCTCGGTTTCACCTTTTGTGGTCAGTTCTCAGAAAAGCAAGTGACTGCAAGGGTTCACAGCCTTGCGACACACACACACACGGATATCTTCAAAGGCACCGCTGGGATTCGAACCCAGGATCTCCTGTTTACTAGACAGGCGCTTTAACCAACTAAGCCACGGCGCCTACCTCCGCTCCCTGCTGCCAGAAGGGCGACCCAGAGGATCAAAACATCGAGAAAAGATGCTAATCGTGGACCAGGCGCTGGTTAGCATAAAATAGTTTGTTGACAACTGCGTGGGGGGTGGCCAGCTAGCCTCTGTGTTTGTTGGCCAGCTGTGTTCAGCAGGACTCCCAGAACCCCCGTCACACATGTTTATGGAGCTCCATTCACAAGGGCTGCAAAGACCATCTAAGCTACGGGAAGAGAAAGGAAGTCTGGCACTTCTCTGTGGTGACGGCCGGTCCTTGTGTGCAAGAGCCAAGAGGTTTCCGTAAGCAATTGTGGTAGTAAACCAAAGAGACATTTTGAAGCCCTTTGACTACATTGACATTATTGAAATGAACACGTTGAGAACAAGAGGCCTCAAAAGCTTTCTGTTACCTGAGGGCAACACTGTGCAGTACGGGGTTGACAAGACGGCAAAAGTCACGACTCTGGTGGGACTCGAACCCACAACCTTTGAATGGCCTCATTTTGCAATCTAGAAGTCCAATGCGCTATCCATTGCGCCAAAGCCGGTGCTTGTTAGTCGTGGTTGAGCTACCAGAAGATGCATAGCGACCTGGGTTCGTGGCCCGGTCTGACGAGCGATGGAATTCGTGGAATGTGTCCGTATTACGCTACGAGTATGTACGAGTGTGTAATTATTTGTCCCCCGCACTTTATTAAAACGCACACTTGTCCCCCGCACTTTAATTCAGGCACTTACACTCATTCATACTGGACGCCGGGGGGCGCTCTCTCACAGAAAGTCCAAAACGGACTTGTCTCATAGAAGTACTAACTTATGACGCTACAGGAAATCCCTAATATGGACATAGGCATAACAAACTATTTTAAGAATGCAGTGCAAATTGACAGCTTCGATTACAGTATACAATCTTTAAAAATATATGTCTGCCTTATTCTATGATGACTTGGGTGTGTGTAGTGTACAGAAACCAATCATAATCATAAAATTGGCATATAAATATAGATATAATATTCCCATCATTTTATTTAGAAATATAATATAAGTTTTTTTTATTGTGTGATTTACAGTTATGTAATACTGGAAGACTTTTTCTTTTTCTTTTTAACTGTAGCAATTACCCCCACCCCTTTTAAAGTGTTGTAAGTTTTAAGTATTTAGATTAGATAGAAAAGTGTTTACAGGTACAAATATTGTGAGAATACAAATAGGCAGAATGGCAATAATGTGAGGTAAAAAATGAACAAGCCTTTTTATTTATTATTATTTTTTTTTTGCATAAAAGTCAATAAAACCTTTAAAGGTGAACTAAGTAACTTTTTTACCTTAACTGAACAGCTTCGGAGTCATTGGAATGGTTATATTACTTTTTTCGGGTTGAATGGTGGTCGTTTCGCACCCCCCTGGTGCCCGTGAGCGGAAAATTCGCACTTGCAACTTTGAGACGGCGGGCCGCCGGCAGCCGCGGCAGGAAGTATCGCGTGATATCAGGTCTCGCGATGTAAACAATTGCTTTACGGCCAAAAGAAATCTGCTCAAATACTGTCATTATTGCGCTCCCTCACGCTGTCCGAACCCGAAGGAAGAAGACGTTTTAAAGAATGTCCCATCTGCTTTGATGTCGTTGATCTACTAGCCTCTGCTGTCTGAGAATCACCAAAGAGTTTTTACAACAGTGTTGTCAAATATCTATTCCGAAGCTGTGGGGGGAGCTCTAGAGAGAAACCTGCGAGCAAAAAGCGAGAATACAGCGAAGAAATCCCGAAGCTACTGAGTGCTGCTTTAAAACAGCAGTGATATTGTGACACATCAATCTAAAATAATAAATAGTAAACCAAAACAAACATTTACTACAGTGCAATTTTGACACATCACATCAATCTAAATAAATAAATATACCAAAACAAACATTAACTGCAGTGCAATTTTGACAGGGTAACTAAAATATTGAGGTAACTTTTTGAAAATTATCATAAATGACAGATCCAAAATATCTAATATATATATATTTATATATATACTACACTATACTATACTATACTATACTATACAATACAATACTATACTACACTATACTTCTTTATTTCACATTAAGTGCTTTTAGCTCTGGCTGGTACGTCATAGCAGGCACTAAAACCAGATATATTATATTATATATATAACTATAAATATATATAAAATACATATAAATACAGAATAGAGGAGTATAATAATTGTAATATACTATTAATATCAATAGTAAAATCAATTATAATAATATACATACAATAAATAATATAATATAATATAATATAATATAATATAATATAATATAATATAATAATAATATCAGACAATTAGTGCAAATGTTGTGGTGCAGTTTAGTCCTGTCTTCCACTGTTGAATGTTCCAAATTGTCGGAAGTTCCTCCTTTCACTTCTCCTCACTTCTTGGTCTCTTTTTGCCATATCCTCGTGTCTGCAGTGCTGCCCTCCAGTCGGTGAATGATTCAGTGGATGTCTCCTCACAGTACCAATTGCCAAAATACTGGAGATGGGATGGTGGTTTTCTCTCCTTGCTGCACTTCTTGCAAAGGATTACTTCGGTCTTCCGGACATATTTTCTTGACTTCATGCCCATCTGCTCCCTTTCCTGCTTTTTCTTCCTGTAGTACTCAGTGGTGTACGGTACAGAAGGCTGTGCTGCTGATGGCATAGGTTGTCCAGGTGGTGCTACAATGTACATTATAGGTTGGAAGGAAACCGGAGTAGGAAGAATAGCTGGGAGTGGTCTAGATGGCTGCCCTGCCATGAGTGAGGTCGGTGCAAGTTGTGGTGGCAGTATCATCTGAGGTATTGGTGGCCCAGATCTGATTTTGGCTGTCCCAGCTGTATTCGGAGGCAAGTTAAAAAAATGAGGGTTGGCATTACTCCCACGCTGCAGATTTTGTTCTTTCTGTAATGCTGGTGGAAGCCTATCTGGTGCTGTCATTGGGGCATCTGGTGCATGGAGTCCCTGAGTCAAAATGCCCCTCTCATTCGTTTTTGTACGTCTGCTGTACCTAGAAATGACAAATGGTACCATAGATCAGTTTGATAAGAAACTGTTGTATATGATTAATTAAATAAATGGGTGTTAAATAGGGGTGTAATGATTCACTCGATTTCTCTATGCATTGATTACAAATCCTAACGGAGCAAAACATAAGTGTCTAAACTCACCACTGTGTAAGTGTAGCTGCATTGACCTCAGGTAACTGGAGGGTGGTCTGCTGCATCACTTCTGCGTTGCTCAAGATGCACTCTCTGATGTGCTTGTAGGCACGTGCAATCAAGTTAAATCTTGAGATTTTAACTCCTTCTTTACGCACAGGGTTGGGATAGAGAGCGCACAGTTTCACAAAAACTGCCTCGACAATTCTGTTGCAGTCAGGCCACTGTGCAGGACTGTTTGCTCCAACAAAGCATCTGAAAATGTGGAGAGAGAATTCAAACTGGTTGCTATGTAGTCATACTATTCAAGGAACAGCCAGACCAGGAAAATATGATGCAAAAGATCTTACCTCCTTGTACTTTCTACCCCTGGTGCCACAATTTTTTTGGTTGCCCTAAACCGGCCTGTCTTCAAGGAAGATTTGTGGCGTGGAGAGTACACAGTCTTTTCTTTGTCGTAGTCTGATAGTCCTTGCCACAAACTAATAATTTGTGCAGATTCTTCTCTTGTCAAGGCAAGACTGTGTTCCCTGAGTTCAACCAATGTTTCTGCTAAGTTCTGGACTGCACCAAAACCTTCGATGTTGTCAGGTCCAACCGAATCCTACAAAAAAATAAAGAAAGTGGCTGTTGAAAATTCAGTTTTGCCATCACAGGAATAAATTACATTTTAAAAATATGCTCAAATAGTTGCACTTTTAAAATAACTTTTTTATTTTTACTGTATTTTTGAGTAATTAAATGCAGGCTTCTTTCAAAAACATAAACATATTTTGACCACCAGCGCATATATATATATACACACACAGAAACTTTATATACATGGAATTTATAAATGAATAAATGAATGAATGAATGCATAAATAAATTAATAAACAGAGACAATAGGTAATAAGAATAGAATATAATAATTAGAATAAGGCCTTTCCATTGCCATTAAAGTGAAATAACTGAACATAAACATAGAAGTCTGATACATTTTTTTTATTTTAGACAAAAAACGTCAGACGGACTTGGAGGCTTTTGCATCTTAAGTCTTCAACTATACCTTTGTTTAAACAACCCAGTACATAAAATGTATGAAAAGTCTGAATTCTTACGTCAGGAAAAGCAGATGGCATTGCACAGGAAGACACCTCACTGGACAGGTTTCTGTGTGTCCATGGTAGAGGCGGCGCAGACTGTGTGGCAGGTGGAGTTGGCAAAGGACCAAAAGAAGGTGAGGTGACTGCATAAGGTGTAGAGGGCAACATGTGTGGATCCTCTGAGGGTGTTGTGGATGGTGTAGAGCAGTGGTTCTCAACTCCAGTCCTCGTGACCCACTGCTCTGCACATTTTGTATGTCTCTCTTATCTGACACACTCAGTTCAGTTCATGGAGTCTCTCCTAATGAGCTGATGATCTGGTTCAGGTGTGTTAAATAAGGGAGACATACAAAATGTGCAGAGCAGTGGGTCACGAGGACTGGAGTTGAGAACCACTGGTGTAGAGGGCAACGTGCGTGGATCGTCTGAGGGTGGTGTGGATGGTGTAGAGGGCAACGTGTGTGGATCTTCTGATGGGACTGCACATGATGTAGAGGGTAACACACAAGGAGGCTCTTCTTCATCCAAGGCAGAGAGAGTCAAATCATCAAAGTCCACAGGTTCCACATAGCCCTCATCTTCTACAATACACACATCAGCAGTCTCCAATTCCTGAATTGCAGACTTGTAGACCTGGGGAACCTCGCCAGTCTGCTGGAATAGATACTCTACTCCAAGCAGTTCACCTAAAACACGACAAGAGGGGGGAAAAAGTTCCTACACATTTTCCATTCCAAAATTCCATAATTTTACAAAAATTGATATGATAACTGCGTCGAGCTGAAACTACCAAAAAACACTTGACAGACAACTGTAATGAACGTACCAGTATATTGTTGTGGACTAACATAAGGCACTATCTTCTGTCCAAGAACATCTTCTCCCAGCATATTAGCAGCATGACGAAGGAGACCACTGTATGAATGGTGCTTCTGCACGCCCTGAGAGGTTGCAGCATCTGCTCTGTCCTCATTCCACCGGGCTAATCCATCCAACAGGTAGGCTTGGAAAAATGTATCACTGGCCAACGTCCCTAAAATTTAAAGGAAAGAACACTTAAATATGACGTTACTTACAACCATAATACATTTACTTTAAAAGACTTACAGGACAGTTACTTTACCTGGTATGAACCGGTTTAGATGCAGGTGGAAAGATTCCAATGAAGTAGAACCTCTGGCACACCTAAATGTTGGCAGAGTGTGCCCTCCCTTTTTCAGGGTTCCTGTCTGCACATAGAGCTGTACACCAGGGGGATCTTGAATGCAGGCCACGTGTTTCCTCTGAGACTTCAATATCTCAGCCATTCGAGCTGAATTGATCAGAGGCACACCCAAAGTGTCACGTCCCCTCTCCCCTTCAAAGGACTGGATCAGCTGGGTGATGAGATCCACAGTCTCCCTTGTGCCACGTGTGGTTCTTTTGCAGTGAAGGGCCAGTTCACTCTTGCTGAGGCGCCGCAAAACATCAGCATCTGAAGGTCGCATGAGCTGTGCTTCCAACTCTGCACGCTTTGCCGCTATAAGCCTGTCCATGTCCTCCTGGTCCCAGGAGAAAATACAGCGGCTGAGGTGAGCCATGAAAGTTGCATACAGCTGATGTGAATCTGTTGTGCACCCCACAGAAATCCGTCTCATGAAATGCCAGATGTCGAGTCAGATTTCCATGTCCTTCCATTCCGCAAACATCTTTTTGAGGTGAGTACCCCCACAGCAGTCTCTGTCGACATACAGCAGTACAGGCGGAGGTGCTGCAGCATCCCTGTACCTTTTAATGATGCCAGCAACCATCTGTGCCAATCCAAAGCCTTCACTTGCTGTAAGAACAGACATGATGACCTGACCATGTTCATTTCCAACATTTGTGACCCAGGTGGCTGTTCCAGCACTGTGACCAGCAAGCTTGCGTGCAACCTTCTTGGTGGAATCCATTTTTAGCACACGTCCAAACAGTGATGTTATACTTGCTTTGACCTCATCCAGTCTTTGAAGGACATCCTGAGCATACACCTGCATCAGCCACCGGTGCTTGGGTACAGGGAGCATAGCAGGTGGGTGTTCGAAAGACACAGGCATAACAAGACCTGCGGTGATCCCTTTGTGGAAACTCTGGCAATCTGTCAGAAACTGGACAACCTTCTGCAGCCAGATCTCAGAGTGCTGCTCCTCAAGCTTCTTCTGCACTTGACTGCTGCTGTTTCCCAAACCTCTCTGACGCAGAAGGCGGACCACTGCCATGTCACATGCCAACTTTAAGGTAAGAATGCAGGGAAAATGAAGCCTATGACCGATGTCGAGCTGTGATATGATGTCAAAGCTCCAACTGATGACTTTTCTTTTGCATTTCCTACAAGACAGGTACTCAGATGCCATAAAGTAGGATGTTTTAACATCGACTACCTGTCGGATTTTCTGGTGCAGTCCTGCTGATGTGAGCTCCTCATTAACACAGTCTGAATGTGGACATGTGAGTCGAACTCTCCACAGCTTTCTTGGCATCCAAAGAAAGAAGGGGTGACCAAAGTAGCGCTCTGTCCCTGGTACTCCAGTAACTGCAAAGTGCTGTTGTGGCGGGTACCACCACATCCTGTCCACTCTGGCGTAGTCCATTTCAGGTTGGTTGTGGGATGAAAACTTAAACAAAGCCTTTGATATCCACAGCTGATCAGCAGGTGGCAATGTGTGAGTCCAGCCCACTGGGAGGCACATTTGTTTACCTTTGCAAAATGAACAGGAAAAAAAAACCCATAAACTTTTAATACATGACCTTACAAAATAAAACAAAATATCTTTTAGATTTTCGGGTACTTACTGGACACTTGTGATTCCAGCAAGTCTGCCTGTTCAACCAGCTCATGGTCACCCTGCTCAGATGATGCAAATGAGGCCACACTTGTACATTCTACAGGCACTGGCACAGTTGGTTGAGATCTCTTTGTAGATCTTCCAATTAAAGCTGAAGAATACAGATACAACAAATTACACATATTACACAATTTTGCTGCACTTTACTATTTACTGATAATCACTGTAATTTAGAATATAAATACATTTATATTAATAGAAACAGTTATTTTAAATTGTAAAATTAATATTTCACAGTTATACTGTTTTCACTGTATTTTTAAACCAAATAAATGCAAGCTTGCAGAACATAAGTGACGTCTTTGGAAAAACATTAAAATCTTTCATAAAACTATGCGAATTGTAATGCACTTTACTCTATACTAAACACTGTATACACAGACAGATTGCGGAAAAACAACATATTTCTAAAGACTCCTTACCTGGTTGGGCTACAGGTGATCGTAACATTTTTTTTACGGCTTTGTCAAGGCTTTGTGAATTTTGTGATCTGCCAATCAGAAGGGAGCGGATAGATGAAACAGATGGTATGGACTGTGGGGCACTTGAAGACTTCTGCAGGGAGTCTGCGGATGAGGACTGTGGGGTACTTGAAGACTTCTGCCGGGAGCCTGTGGAATCCATATTTTCAGCCTTAATACGGATGGCTTCACGACCCTCTGGGAAAAGCCCAATGTAGTGATTGTTTTTTGAGTCTTTCACTTCCAGTGATTCCCTCTTCATGCTTGCCACCAGATACCCAGCATATCCCAGAGCATTTTCAGCAACCCACTTAAAGGTTTGCCCTTTGAAGACCCCAAACTGCATTGTATGTTGGCCAAGAACGAGTGACATGTACATGTTTGTGCACAAATAATACACTGTATATATAGTATGTATGCACAATTGATGAACTTTACACCGTTATCGAACTGACATGAGCTGTTTATTGACACTAATGTCCTGTTACAGCTGTTTTACAGCAGAATATGAATGTGTTTCTATTGTTAAGCTTTGAAACAACATGTATTGTATAAAGAAATATAGAAATAAAGGTGACTTGACTCCTATGCATATTCAGTATTCTGTACATTTCTAAAATAGACAGAAATGCAAAGGTGCTAATTTGATTTGTTTTTCAATACATTGATGTTTGATTTCTAACTGAATAAATAAGTGTTTTCGCACATGATAATGGAGTGTGGGTAATCAGTAAATGAGTGAGACATTTAAATTGCAGTGATTACCAAATGAAGTACCAGTTTTGAATGATGTATCTACAGTAATTCATTTTTTTATATATATTTTTTATTTTAGTTTTAGTTACTGTTGTAAAGTGCAGTTGGTCTGAAGATTAGGTGAATGGTTTTACTAAGTGGGCTTCAAGTAACACTTTTAGTGGTTAAAAAACTAATGACTGAAAAACCAAAATCACCTTACACCTCTCACCAACACTGTAAAATACGAATAATAGCGAAGTACTGTATTAACTGTAACAAATACCACCAAAAAACAACAAATACACAACAAACAAACACATTTAGGGCGAAAAAACAATGAATGGCCTGTGTATAATGAAATATAAATGTACACTTACCTCAGTTTCTACGGCGTCGACAAATGTGCCGGTAATAAACAACTGCAACGTTATATTTACAAGAAATAAAAACAATAACAGCAGCTGCAACAGGCGATTATCGTTAATACAGCTGTAGTGTGCCGGTCAAAAATAGCTAATAGTTCATAGCTAATAGCTAAAGGGTAAAATGTTAATGTTAGAGTAGCGATGATACAGTCTTATTATAACACCCGCCGAGAACCTGATTGGTCAATATCTAGGCATGAGTCATTCACTGATTGGCCAACGCATCACTGTGGGCCTTAGCGACGGTCATACACTTGATTGGCCAGTGACGTATCACCAGCTTTTTTTCTCATTGGTCAATTCTTCGAAGAATTCTCGAAGCGCTGCGAACAGCGATTGGCTCATTTTTGGTTGTCACTACCAGAAATAAGGCCATCTGACAAGCTGCTGTGAGCGCCACAGAGCCCACGTGATTGCCTGTCCGGGACACGTGGCGGTTTTTCATCTGGCCATCTGCACATCCAACACTGTAATGCTGTACACTCTGCGGGCAGAAAAGACAGGTCCTCGAGCCTCTGCACAGTTGAAACCCAATTCAAAGTTCTGAGGCCCTCTGTCCAAGAACGGTCCCAGAGAGCGAAGCCAACGGAGTAGAGGCACCGCTGGGATTCGAACCCAGGATCTCCTGTTTACAAGACAGGCGCTTTGACCAGCTAAGCCACGGCGCCTTGCTGCCGAGATGTATTAGCTTGGGACACTATCCTTCAACAACAGCTCAGGGATGGTCTGCAAATGGAAGCAAGACCTCGGTTTCACCTTTTGTGGTCAGTTCTCAGAAAAGCAAGCGACTGCAAGGGTTCACAGCCTTGCGACACACACGGATATCGTCAAAGGCACCGCTGGGATTCGAACCCAGGATCTCTTGTTTACTAGACAGGCGCTTTAACCAACTAAGCCACTGCGCCTACCTCCGCTCCCTGCTGCCAGAAGGGCGACCCAGAGGATCAAAACATCGAGAAAAGATGCTAATCGTGGACCAGGCGCTGGTTAGCATAAAATAGTTTGTTGACAACTGCGTGGGGGGTGGCCAGCTAGCCTCTGTGTTTGTTGGCCAGCTGTGTTCAGCAGGACTCCCAGAACCCCCGTCACACATGTTTATGGAGCTCCATTCACAAGGGCTGCAAAGACCATCTAAGCTACGGGAAGAGAAAGGAAGTCTGGCACTTCTCTGTGGTGACGGCCGGTCCTTGTGTGCAAGAGCCAAGAGGTTTCCGTAAGCAATTGTGGTAGTAAACCAAAGAGACATTTTGAAGCCCTTTGACTACATTGACATTATTGAAATGAACACGTTGAGAACAAGAGGCCTCAAAAGCTTTCTGTTACCTGAGGGCAACACTGTGCAGTACGGGGTTGACAAGACGGCAAAAGTCACGACTCTGGTGGGACTCGAACCCACAAGCTTTGAATGGCCTCATTTTGCAATCTAGAAGTCAAATGCGCTATCCATTGCGCCACAGAGCCCACGTGATTGTCTGGCCGGGACACGTGGCGGTTTTTCATCTGGCCATCTGCACATCCAACACTGTAATGCTGTACACTCTGCGGGCAGAAAAGACAGGTCCTCGAGCCTCTGCACAGTTGAAACCCGATTCAAAGTTCTGAGGCCCTCTATCCAAGAACGGTCCCACAGAGCAAAGCCAACGGAGTAGAGGCACCGCTGGGATTCGAACCCAGGATCTCCTGTTTACAAGACAGGCGCTTTGACCAGCTAAGCCACGGCGCCTTGCTGCCGAGATGTATTAGCTTGGGACACTATCCTTCAACAACAGCTCAGGGATGGTGTGCAAATGGAAGCAACTGCAAAGGAAGACCTCGGTTTCACCTTTTGTGGTCAGTTCTCAGAAAAGCAAGCGACTGCAAGGGTTCACAGCCTTGAGACACACACACACACACACACACACACACGGATCGTCAAAGGCACCGCTGGGATTCGAACCCAGGATCTCCTGATTACTAGACAGGCGCTTTAACCAACTAAGCCACGGCACCTACCTCCGCTCCCTGCTGCCAGAAGGGCGACCCAGAGGATCAAAACATAGAGAAAAGATGCTAATCGTGGACCAGGCGCTGGTTAGCATAAAATAGTTTGTTGACAACTGCGTGGGGGGTGGCCAGCTAGCCTCTGTGTTTGTTGGCCAGCTGTGTTCAGCAGGACTCCCAGAACCCCCGTCACACATGTTTATGGAGCTCCATTCACAAGGGCTGCAAAGACCATCTAAGCTACGGGAAGAGAAAGGAAGTCTGGCACTTCTCTGTGGTGACGGCCGGTCCTTGTGTGCAAGAGCCAAGAGGTTTCCGTAAGCAATTGTGGTAGTAAACCAAAGAGACATTTTGAAGCCCTTTGACTACATTGACATTATTGAAATGAACACGTTGAGAACAAGAGGCCTCAAAAGCTTTCTGTTACCTGAGGGCAACACTGTGCAGTACGGGGTTGACAAGACGGCAAAAGTCACGACTCTGGTGGGACTCGAACCCAAAACCTTTGAATGGCCTCATTTTGCAATCAAGAAGTCCAATGCGCTATCCATTGCGCCACAGAGCCCACGTGATTGCCTGGCCGGGACACGTGGCGGTTTTTCATCTGGCCATCTGCACATCCAACACTGTAATGCTGTACACTCTGCGGGCAGAAAAGACAGGTCCTCGAGCCTCTGCACAGTTGAAACCCGATTCAAAGTTCTGAGGCCCTCTGTCCAAGAACGGTCCCAGAGAGCGAAGCCAACGGAGTAGAGGCACCGCTGGGATTCGAACCCAGGATCTCCTGTTTACAAGACAGGCGCTTTGACCAGCTAAGCCACGGCGCCTTGCTGCCGAGACGTATTAGCTTGGGACACTATCCTTCAACAACAGCTCAGGGATGGTCTGCAAATGGAAGCAAGACCTCGGTTTCACCTTTTGTGGTCAGTTCTCAGAAAAGCAAGCGACTGCAAGGGTTCACAGCCTTGCGACACACACACACACACGGATATCGTCAAAGGCACCGCTGGGATTCGAACCCAGGATCTCCTGTTTACTAGACAGGCGCTTTAACCAACTAAGCCACGGCGCCTACCTCCGCTCCCTGCTGCCAGAAGGGCGACCCAGAGGATCAAAACATCGAGAAAAGATGCTAATCGTGGGCCAGGCGCTGGTTAGCATAAAATAGTTTGTTGACAACTGCGTGGGGGGTGGCCAGCTAGCCTCTGTGTTTGTTGGCCAGCTGTGTTCAGCAGGACTCCCAGAACCCCCGTCACACATGTTTATGGAGCTCCATTCACAAGGGCTGCAAAGACCATCTAAGCTACGGGAAGAGAAAGGAAGTCTGGCACTTCTCTGTGGTGACGGCCGGTCCTTGTGTGCAAGAGCCAAGAGGTTTCCGTAAGCAATTGTGGTAGTAAACCAAAGAGACATTTTGAAGCCCTTTGACTACATTGACATTATTGAAATGAACACGTTGAGAACAAGAGGCCTCAAAAGCTTTCTGTTACCTGAGGGCAACACTGTGCAGTACGGGGTTGACAAGACGGCAAAAGTCACGACTCTGGTGGGACTCGAACCCACAACCTTTGAATGGCCTCATTTTGCAATCTAGAAGTTCTCTTCATTCTTCATTACATTTATATAGCGCTTTTCTCTGCACTCAAAGCGCTTTACATAGAAGGGGGAATCTCCTCAACCACCACCAATGTGCAGCATCCACTTGGATGATGCGACGGCAGCCATATTGCGCCAGAACGCCCACCACACACCAGCTTACTGGTGGAGAGGAGACAGTGATGAAGCCAATCAGTGTATGGGGATGATTAGGAGGCCATGATGGACAGAGGCCACTGGGCAAATTTGGCCAGGATGCCGGGGTTACACCCCTACTCTTTCGAAAGACATCCTGGGATTTTTAATGACCACAGAGAGTCAGGACCTCGGTTTAACGTCTCATCCGAAGGACGGAGATGCGAAGGACGCATCCGAAGGACGGAGAAGTCCAATGCGCTATCCATTGCGCCACAGAGCCCACATGATTGCCTGTCTGGGACACGTGGCGGTTTTTCATCTGGCCATCTGCACATCCAACACTGTAATGCTGTACACTCTGCGGGCAGAAAAGACAGGTCCTCGAGCCTCTGCACAGTTGAAACCCGATTCAAAGTTCTGAGGCCCTCTGTCCAAGAACGGTCCCAGAGAGCAAAGCCAACGGAGTAGAGGCACCGCTGGGATTCGGACCTAGGATCTCCTGTTTACAAGACAGGTGCTTTGACCAGCTAAGCCACGGCGCCTTGCTGCCGAGACGTCTTAGCTTGGGACACTATCCTTCAACAACAGCTCAGGGATGGTGTGCAAATGGAAGCAACTGCAAAGGAAGACCTCGGTTTCACCTTTTGTGGTCAGTTCTCAGAAAAGCAAGCGACTGCAAGGGTTCATAGCCTTGCGACACACA
Source organism: Rutilus rutilus (assembly GCF_951802725.1). Lineage (NCBI taxonomy): Eukaryota > Metazoa > Chordata > Actinopteri > Cypriniformes > Leuciscidae > Rutilus > Rutilus rutilus. The sequence goes on from NC_140223.1 coordinate 14,527,838, forward strand.
CACAGATATCGTCAAAGGCACCGCTGGGATTCGAACCCAGGATCTCCTGTTTACAAGACAGGCGATTTGACCAGCTAAGCCACGGCGCCTTGCTGCTGAGATGTATTAGCTTGGGACAGTATCCTTCAACAACAGCTCAGGGATGGTCTGCAAATGGAAGCAACTGCAAAGGAAGACCTCGGTTTCACCGTTTGTGGTCAGTTCTCAGAAAAGCAAGCGTTCACAGCCTTGCGACACACACATGGATATCGTCAAAGGCACCGCTGCGATTCGAACCCAGGATCCCCTGTTTACTAGACAGGCGCTTTAACCAACTAAGCCACGGCGCCTACCTCCGCTCCCTGCTGCCAGAAGGGCGACCCAGAGGATCAAAACATAGAGAAAAGATGCAAATCGTGGACCAGGCGCTGGATGGCATAAAATAGTTTGTTGACAACTGCGTGGGGGGTGGCCAGCTAGCCTCTGTGTTTGTTGGCCAGCTGTGTTCAGCAGGGGCCCGTTCTTCGTACGTTGCTTATTACATCCGAGATCAAATGACACATCCAAGATGATATCATCGTGCGAATCATGATCTGGCTAACTCGGTTCTTCGAACACACTTGCCGGATATGATTAGTATCGCTGGATTGAGTTATCTGAGATAATTGCACGTTCATGCGCTGGTTTAAAGGGGATATGTATCGATAGTAGAAACATTGATCAGCAACGCTGCTATTGGCTGCTCAGCGTGGCCAAAGAGCGCGCTCAGTTTTTCTCCTCAGCAGAGCAAGAACTAATAGTCGAAGTTTATTCGGAATTTGAATGTTTAATCAAAACGAAAAAGTCCTCAAAGTCTGCAAAAGCCAGGAGACGAAACGTCTTTTTCGTAAGGGTGAGTCTGGTTTCTCCCAAGGTTTTTTTCTCCATTTCTCCATTCACCTGATGGAGTTTTGGTTCCTTGCCACTGTCACCTTTGGCTTTTGGCTTGCTTAGTTGGGGACACTTAATATTCAACAATATTATTGACCTGCCTGCATTGACACCATTATATGAGAACTGGGGCCCGTTCTTCGTACGTTGCTTAAAACATCCGAGATCAAATGAGACATCCAAGATGATATCATTGTGCTAATCATGATCTGGCTAACTCGGTTCTTCGAACACACTTGCCGGATATGATTAGTATAGCTGGTTTGAGTCATCTGAGATAATTGCGCGTTCATGCGCTGGTTAAAAGGGGATATGTATCGATAGTAGAAACATTGATCAGCAACGCTGCTATTGGCTGCTCAGCGTGGGCGTGGCCAAAGAGCGCGCTCAGTTTTTCTCCTTAGCAGAGCAAGAACTAATAGTCAAAGTTTATTCGGAATTTTAATGTTTAATTAAAACACCAGGGAACACCTCAAAGTCTGCAAAAGCCAGGAGAGAGGGCTGGCAAAAAGTAGCAGACAATTTAAATCCGTTAGAAGTGGCCATGTTAGATGTTTTTATCACTTATTAGCCTATATTTTTGTATTTTAATAATTGCATAATTTGTTGCATGAGGCATATGTCTAATATCTCTTGTTGCAGGCACTTGACCACTGGCTTTTCTTTACAAAGAACAACTGAAATAAAACTCAAGGAACTAAGCATATTTGTATTTTATTAAACATTTAATGAAAAGTGTGTTTTTTTGGCAATGTTGTGTAATATGGCACATGCAACAATGTCACAGGCCCTGTCAGGTGTGCAACCCCTCAGACTTTTCAGACACTGAAATCTTCCCTTTAGCCAAGGTTCATTTCATTGTGTGCCCTTGTCCTGGCAAGAGCTGCATTGTAACTGGTTTGGGTCAATGGGGTCATAAAACACCTGTCTGCAGGCAGGAACATGTCATAATCACCTATGAAAAAATGCAGTTCTGTTAGGATCAGCATAAGTGTATGTAATACAGTGAGCTTGATATTTAATTGTGGAACTTTCCTTACCACTTTCAAATAATGTGCATAAATGTGAATCTCTGAAAATGCTTAAGTCATGCACAGACCCTGGCCATTTTGCTTTCACATTTGTGATATGGAAGATTTTAGTCAATTGCCTTCTTTTTTTTTTTATATATATAATATTACTAATCTGGAATATTAAGAATCACAATAGTAACTGGGCTGCACATTTACATTGTGAACCCTCTTTCTGTTCACTCCCCTTATTGAGGCCTTGATGGCAGTCTATAGCCTATAAGGATTGCTAATGTGACGTCATCATGACATATTCCCAGTGGTGAACGCAAAGCATTTTGGGAATCCGCGGCACAAACATAAGGCGCCAAACTTCATTGCATGGAGGGAAGAACGCAGTGTTCAAGATGCCTGCATTTTGTAGGATTATATTCTGTTTTTCACGCTAATTTTTCATTATTTTCATGCCAGAACACTTGCCTGCTATGCCAGCCTGGCCAAACATACCCATAATTCTTTGCGTTCTGAAGAGGTTGCCGCCCATTTGGTCACATGTCTTAGCGATCTCTATAGTCTACCAATCACGTTAGTGAAGCCTGAGTGACATATACTGTAATCGGCATGGACCATGGTCATGATTGCATGATCTTCATAAAAAATTATGATAGCCTAAAAAAAAAAAAAAAAAAAAAATGCTTTAAAAAAAATGCTTTACAACATTGGGTCTTAAGTGGCTTGGAAATTCCACAAAAAAAACAACCTAAAACTGTTTCTTAAACCTAAAAGCGCCAGGTAAACTCCGAATGACACGACAGACAGCACTTTCCATCAAGTTCTTCGCATCTCCAATAGTGTAAAGGAAAGCCACTCGCAAATAATCTTAGGGCAATGCAAACAGTTTGTGCTGTAGCCTAGTTAAAGCCCGACTCCGACAAGTCGAAAATAAATGTGCGTTTCCAACAAATTAATAATGTAAACGACAATCTCTATAAAAAAAATATATAGCCTATCTCAGAAAGAAAGTGCACTATCGCGCTGCGCTGGACTTCCCGTATCAACTCCGCTTATGAAGCCGCAGTCTAATCCTGATAACATGAAATAAGCCTGCTCCCGAGCAGGTTTAAGATTGCGCACCTGTTGCTATGACAGCAAGTCCAGGATGAGCGTCGAAGAACCAACCAATCCAAGATCATGCCAAATCCCCAACAATCAAATCCAGCTAAGTGAGTTAGCGACGTACGAAGAACGGGCCCCTGAACTGAGCTGGACGACAACATCCCTGTTTTCTCCAGAGCAGCTGTATAGATAAATTAACTAAATAAATAGGTCCGATTGATTAACATGTCGGCATGAAACAGTATCTTCTGACAGCATCTGAGGGGTAGTTTGTAAATTAAAATGGTCTGCTTCTTTTGAGGTCCTTAGTTTCTGATTTGTTGTTCATCTCAACTTCTTTGTAATTGCAAAAAGAGAATACTGTTATGATTAGCACTGTTTTGTGATTGTGTCACATTACATTGAGATACTTTAGAATACTGAAATGAATTGCATTTTTATCACAATTGTATCAAGGTTAAGCAGTTACAGGAGTCTCACATTAATAATTATAAAAATAACAAGTTTCAGAAAGCAAGGCAAGTACCTCGGTAGCATAGTGGGAACAATCCTCTGGATAAAACATTTGCTTATAATTCATGAGTTCACACTTACATGTAATTAAGTGGAGTAAAGGTTATGCGTATTTGGCGTGCTGTCCGGAGGGAGGGCTCCGAGTTAAAAAAAATTGCCCGAACCCAGAGATAGCAATACATCCCTAAAGGATATTTTGAAAACTTGGTGACCGCTATTTTTACATTTAAAGCAGTTAGCTATTACTATTTTTATATTCTATATCATGGCAATGTAATATATAACAATCCATTGTTTTTGATGAAAATCAACCCAAAAATGCCAATAAATGAAATACTTAAAAAAAAAAAAAAGTTCACAAAGAAAAGGATTTATTTATATGTTTACAACATTTATGGAACTTTTATGGAAGTTGCTTTGCAACCATAAACAACATACAGTTGCACCAGATTTACACTGGTAAATCATCAACATTCAAGTGGGTAATTTATTAGCCTATACTTTTTTGAAGTGCATTGTAATTAATTATCAAAAATATTTTGGTTTGCTGTCAGAAAAAAATAGATGTTACCACAAACTACTCATCAAAACAAATCATCATCAGGTACTCATGTAAACATCTGTACATTCAATTTTCAGAACACATTCTGGTGTTTATCTTGGGAAGCAGGAACAGGAGGTCAGCTTGCCCTTTGGGCTGCATGCCAAACCATTCCCTAACCCACACACAAACATACACACACTGTTGAAATCTCTCTATGTCCTGTGCACTTCAGACATCCATGAAAATGATCCAAGTGCCTCTCTTCCCAATGCTCAAATCAGCTATGAAGGCAGGTGGTTTTAGCTCTCAAATGATTTACCCCTTCATTCTCAGCCTTTCACTCCCTCACTTGCTATTGTTGCTCCTTTAAGGGGGTTGACTCTTATACTTTAAATGGTCTCATGCTTCCTTCACTCTTCAGGATTAAGGCTACAACGATGTCGGAATTCTTGTCCATACTCATGAACCCACTTATTGGCAACTGGAAAAGAAAAGACAGTGAATGCCTTTATATTGGTGGGTTCCTCACAGAAAGCTTATGGCTTTAAAGGGGTCATGAACTGGATTATTTTCTTATTTTATAATGTGTCATGGGGTGCCCTTATAATGTTAGTATGTTTTTACATAAAAAATTGTCATGATTTAGAAATAAAAGGCATTTTTCCTACCCTGATTTTAGCCTCTGATTTGTTCGAAGGGGCGTGTCTGCTATGAGACTTCAGTGTAAACGCCCACTGCTGTGATTGGCTGACATGTTTGCATATGAAATAGCTAGCATTACATGTGGAAATCTCTCGAATACTTTTATACGTTTTACTATTACAGATATCGAGATTAACGAATCGTGAGAAGTTTTTAATGTATTTCCATGATCACATGAAAGGTTGCAGTGATGAGCATTGAGCAGCAGTCTGTTGATCGCGTGAATGAAAAGATCTTATCATTGCAACGCATTTTCTGCACTCTCACAAATGCTTTCACCAAATAACAATGCAAAGACGATGTAAATACAGTAAGAGCTTCGTTGTGCAGTGTAACAGCGTCATTGATTTCATAACGAGTTTTGGCAAGTGTCCACATATACTCGCGTTGTGTGATTGACAGTTTGAGCGATTGGAAAGGTGTCGTTCTGATAGCTTTTCTGTATAAAAATCAGTTTAAATAAGATTATTTTCATCCTACTAAGATAAACGATATGAAGTTGATCTTTTAGTCACTGGCTTGATTTACTGATGCATAAACATTATTTTGAGAGAAAGATTATCTTTCTGAACTTGATTAGCCTACACATCAGAAATCACAGATCAGGCATTGGAATAAACAAGGTTATGGTGCGTTCAAGTCATCTCGTAAGATCGTATTATGAGTTGAACACACATGAACGCCACCACAATGTCGTAAATATGAGTGGGAAGTTCGGGATTTTCTTTAAAGGGGTGGTTGGTTATGATTTCACTTTTTTAACTTTAGTTAGTGTGTAATGTTGATGTTTGAGTATAAACAACATCTGCCAAGTCAGGATGCTCAAAGTTCAAAGCAAAGGGAGATATTTTCTTTTTAAAAAATTGCTTTTTAATGACTACAACAAACGGCTGGTATGGACTACACCACATTCCTCCCGGGTCAGTGACATCACTAACCCTAAAATTTACATAAACCCCACCCCCGGAACACGATTTATAGATTGTCAAGACAGAATATATCCACATCAGCTACATACATTTAAACTGTAATGTTTTTACATTCTACATTGTAGCTCCGCCCCCGTGCTGGGAGCAGCTGCTCATTTGCATTTAAAGGGACAGACACAAAAACGGTGCATTTTTGCTCACCCTTAAAAAGTGACAATTTTAACATGCTATATAAAAATATCTGTGGGGTATTTTGAGCTAAAACTTCACATACACACTCTCAGAGACTTATTTTACATCTTGTGAAAAGAGCATTATACCACCCCTTTAAGCCCCAATCTTACTAGTTGGGGGCTTGTCAGTGAGAGTTTAAGAACCTTGCTGTATTTATGTGTAATTAATTAAAAGAATGTAAGCTTTTAATGTAATGCCATCTTACTCTGATGAAAGTGACTTGAATGCACCTGCCGTTGTAAACACAACTTCCCACCTCTTAAGTTCCCAGGAGGACTTGAATGCAACATTACTTACATGTTTGTGGCGTTACTGGTGGCAGATCCATATCATATAAGTCTGTTTGCAAAGCCTGCATCGAAACTACAACTGAATTACCAAATGGTTTTGAGTAGTATTTGGGTTGGTTTTGAGTAGTAATTGGGCTGGGTATGAGAAGTAATTGGGCTGGTTTATGATCCACAGTGAAAATGCACCGAATACAAACAAATAATGCACTGCTGAGACATTCACATTGTTGAAAAAAACAAACACTATCCTAGCATTAGGATCATTTGGAAAGTAATGGTATTGATCCTGTGTCGATCTTTTCCCGTTCTCATGTCACTATTCACTAATGCTCCAGTGGGCGGAGCCAAAGATGCAGTGATGTAGACGTAGGGGTTGGTTCTTCTGCAAAGGCGGGCTTTCGCTGCCCGTGGATGTCACAAGTCTCCGCTTTTGAGATCCTGTCGTTTTATAGCCATGGTTTCAATAAAAGCAATTTTTGGAATAACAAAGAAGTTTCCAGTTTTGAAACTTACAGGGTATTTTTTATAGAATAACAAACTCAACTGTCAAAAGATCAAGGAAAATTTAATTATCAGTTCATGACCCCTTTAAAAGCCTTGAAATATAGCACACGTAAGGACATCTTTTATGTTTTTTTAACGTGAGTAAATAAGTAAATAACCCAAAAAACTCAATTAACCATTCCCAATTCATTGTTGTTCTTATCTACTGTTGGAGCATTCCTGTAGATCAAACAGTAGTGTGTGGTGCCAGCAAGTCATTGGTTCAATTACCAGGGAATGAATTAATCAAATGTATACCTTGAATGTATTCTAAATTGCTTTGGATATGATTGTCTGTCAAATTAATGTTCTTTCCCTATGTTGGTAAACAAGACACCATGTGATACAACAATCATACCCCATTTATCGCCAACAATGACAGGGCAGCCAGCATGAAGAGTGTCACCATTTCCTTGACCATTTCTTTTAAGATTCCACCAGAAGAGAGCCCCGTTCTAGAAAGCAAACATAAAAAAGTTCAAATGTTTTGAAAAATACACTCCTTACAGAGCATAAAGAAAACTCCTAATAGTTACATTATGTTTATTTAGTCTAAAACCTTCTTTGATTGTGTACACAACAGCCAAAGTCCTGGATTATGAACCTTGATTAATGTATATTCCTTTTTTTCTTTTGTGAGAGGTTGTGCAAAGATGACATCCCCTTATTGGGTGGTGAAAAGCTGAGTGCCTTGAGGTGAAAGTGCAAATTTCTAGATAGCTATCTCTCAGGTTTCACCAACAGTTCATTTTTTGAAACAACACTGACTCCCAAACCCAAAGCTTTTCTTGTAACAGGATATCCAACGAAATGTCTGACCTCAATAGAAAACAATCTGTTATTACAGAATTGTAGGGCATATCATTCTGAAAAGCTGTGCAGAGTGAAGTCTGGTTGTCTTCTGTCTTTAGTGAATCTGTGAGAATGATATATGGAATTATGTACCTCCACTACAGGAACACTGAAGTTAGCATAAATGAAGGCTGTGAATCCTCCTGCTTCCACAGAGCTCAGCTAAAAAAAGAAAAACTCATGATGTTGTAAAGTGGTTTACTCAAATCGTATTCAATTCATTTTGGTTACTGCTAAATGCTTCCAAAACGCATTTATTTACTTTCTCACTCAACTACATTGGCAAGATATTATCTTTTAATTAAGAAAGAAAGCAAGCAAGAGCTGAACCACTTATTGACTTACATATATCATTAATGTAGCCACTCGATTTCCAGTTTTTAGCCTATACAATGGACTCGAGTCAGACTGCCAAAAAAAAAATGTATATATATATATATATATTTTAAACATTCTCCTGCTGTAAAAAGTCACAGTATACACAATGGGTATGCATCATGGCTGATAATGTATATACAAGATACATTATAAGTAGGAAATCTCTGTATTGGAAAACATGTATTTATTATATATCAGAATTTTTGTAAACGTGTTTCCTTAAATGTGTGTGAATGCTTGGGAAATTTTTGAATGAAAGCAAATTGTTACTCACTGTGGCATGGTCAAAATGAGGTTCATAGTGTCCTCCAATGCCATAATTTACCACTTGGAGATATTCAGCATAAGGAGGCTGCACATTCAACCCAGTGACCATAGTGATGCGTCGATCTACCTTGCCCACAACCTCATGGACCGACTCTTTAAGCCATGCACTGAAAGATCATTGACAAAAATTCTAATGCGAGAGCCACTTCACACAGAAAGAAAAAAAGGGGATATTATTGGAAATTGGACTAATTATTACTAGTATTATTTACCATTGAGATATGTTGGTTTTGAATGTTGTAGGAGTACACTAGCATAAAGATGAGCTGATATAACTTTGATTTCATTGGGACAAAAAATCACTTGTACCTCTTGCTGATGCGATATTCTGCAGTGGCCTGATTTAATCCTGATGCCACCACTGATCTTCTAAGCTGAAGGAAAACATGAACATTCACATTTAAATATTTTGGATAAATTTTAGTCACTGTGAAGAATAAAGTACACATTTGAAGGGAGAAACAGTAAGAGAACTAGAAAAAGTATAAATATATAAGATAAGAATTTTTTTTTTGCAGTTTATTTTATGTGGGAATTCCAGGAAGAAACAACATTACTTAACTACTGGCAGGGACAAAGAAAGAAAGAAAGAAAAAAAAGCAATGACGGAAACACGTGATTTAATGCTCAGTCTTCCCCTACAAAAACACTCTGGGTGGAATAACTGACGAGCTGAAAGCACAGTTGATTCCGACCGCATGACTTATTCACATAATGTGCTCTTCATCTTCTTTCCAGCTCAGTTCGAAGCTGGCTTAAGTTGTATGGTTAAATATGTCTGGAAAAGGAGAGAAGTGTCTCTCCGTGTTGAGCCAGTCAGTAACTGGCATGCTGTCAGCAACTGGATGTGACTGATTTTACTGGTGACTGAGACAAATTATATTAAAAATGAAAGCAGAACAACCTCAGCTGAGAACTGGCAACAAATGAGAGCTGAAGTCTCTGCCAATCTTTTTCCCTCAATCCAAAAATGATCCAAGTAACATAAAGGACTCAACCAATTCTCAAAAAAAAAAAAAAAATTCACTCACTCTTGCATGTGCATCATATCAAAGGCAGCATGGGTCATTAATTCATTTACAATGAATTACTTTCACATGGTCCTAGATTTACTTATTGCATACCCAATTCTGTATCTTTCCATATTAAGGCTTAATGCAAACAGTACACTCACCCCTGGCATTGCATAATCTCTGATGCTTTTAGCTTCAGGTCGGGTGACAAAACCATGGAAGAGCACAACATAAGGGTGCAGGCTGATTAGCTCTCTTTTAATTGGTTGCAGAAGTAAACCAGGGTTGCCATTGGTGAAATAGTCACAGAACAACCTGGGGTTCTCAAAATGTTTTGGCTGTAAAAAGAAAGTGTGTTATTAATTCTAAGGCTCTGAAACAAATATTCTTAACAGGCTTCAAATAATTATTAATAAGTTATGACTAGCAACAATAATGAGTTAAACTGATAAACATAAACACAGGCATTTCAATTAAATTAACATAACTAATTAACTCAACCATCAATCAAGTGATGTCATTATGAATGCAATAAAACTAACTTTACTGTGTTAAAAGGACATTTATCTATGGCAGTGGTTCCCAAACTGGGGTACGTGTACCCCTGGGGGTACGTGAGGTGACAGAGGAGGTACACAAACAAAATGCTGAGTTTTGCCATTCATTCAATTCTGCCCCACTTTAAAACTACAGGCAACAGGCAAAATGCTGCCTCTATTGTAAAAACAGCAAAAAGGTAGTGCCGTAAAAGTCAAATACATCACATCAAATCAAATTAAATCATCGTTTGCAGTCAAATCTGTCTGCATCCACACAAGCACTGTGCATATGATAGGTTGCGTGCACACTATGCTGCCTTAGCAAATCATGCTACATTACTGCCGTTCTCAATAATGTACCTTTGTAAAAGTGGGGTTTTAGCACTTTTAGCATAGAGATCGATTTAAGACTCAAACTATCTTCGATACAAAAACATACCCTTTGTGAGTTATTGTTTTTAATGTTGATAATGTATTTTGCGAGCAAGAAAGCAATTTTTCCCAAATGTCCACACGGCTGCAAATGTGACATTTATTTTATACAACAGTACAACAGTTCAGTTGTTTTTTAAATACTGATTCCATTTCATTTAAATTATTGATTTAGTTTGTTGCTTTATTTATTATATTAATAATAAAATTAATGAAATTGTAGGGATTTTACATAAAACATGTCATACTGTACATTTAATTGGGTTAGATCAAATTTGCCTTTATATAAGTTTTACAAAAAAACACCTAAAAAATCAATTTAAAAAAAATTTCACTTGTCTGTGCTGACAGCCTTGTGGGCAAGGGTGCTGACATGTAGCGCTGTTGTGCTTTGGGTGACCTGAGTTCGAGTCCCAGCTTGTGGACCTTTCCTGATCTTGTCCTGCACTTCCTGTCTAGCTTCTGTCCTATCCTAATAAAATACCCCCCCCCCAAAAAAAAAAATATATATATATATTGTCACTTAATGTAAAGGATGTTAGATGCCTCAGGGCTACTCTAAAACGTTTTGGAACTACTGATCTAGGCAATGTGTCTTTATTTTTTTTATAAAACACTGCATAACATTAGGTAAATATAAATTTAAATTGTTTTGAAAGGCAAAATGTTTAATTTCTATGCCATTAATGGCACCACTTGTCTTTTATTTTGTAATTCTCTTAGTCATGGTTTCCTGGGCTGCGTTCCAGTCCACTTTTAGACACGCACTTGCGAACTTTCCTAAGCACTTCCCCTCGGGGGAATCCTTGCCGCCATTTTGAAGTGCGTTCCACTTCGTGAAGTGGACGAGGGAAGTTTATATGGACAGACCCTCGCTCCCTCGGTCAAAATCTACTCGGTCTACTTCATATGTACACTTCAGGCACCTATATGTCCCACAATGCAGTACGACTGTGACGTCCCCACAGATCTCATCTAATCACCACCACAACAAACAACTCTATTATATATTAATTCAAATTTTTTTATTTAAAACAACTCAAACACACCTAAAAACATTTGGATGCTGCATTAAACAAATTCTTAAAGGGAAAAATAAATAAATAAATCAACTCCATAGCTGATTCCAAGTGATCAAGGGCTTAGGACGTTCCAATTCAGCCCATTGCAGTTTCCGCCAGTAGTGGGCACTCGTGCAACGTAAGCAATGACGTAAATCCGAGTGAACGAGAAGGAGGAAAGTTAGCGAGTGAAGGGCATGACAATTTTGGACTGGAACGCAGCACTGGTTTATTATGTGATTCCCTTATCCCGTCATGTGATCTTATCATGAACTTCCCCTGTTCATGTGTCATGTTGTCATTGGTTCATTGTTCATAGCTTTCAGGTATGCATTGTTAAATCATTAGTCTGTGTATAAATAGCCCTCATTTTTCCATTGTCTCTTGTTGAGTATAGTAAGTGTAACTGCTGTTGGTGAGTTCTGTTTAAGTTTAAGAAGTCAAGTCTTTGTTTAGTTGGTATTTTGTTCATGTTCGGATGTCTACACTTGCCTCCAGTGGGTCTGTTATATGACGGGATAAGGGAATCACGTGATAAACCAGGAAACCATGACTATGAGAATTACAAAATAAAAGACAAGGAAACAAGAACAAGAACAAAACCCAATGTGACAACAACATTATAGCATATTATATTCACAAACATCACATATTTAAACACAATTCAGAGACTGCCCTGCCTTCCATTGGTATGACAGACAAGTACCACATTGACACCATTGGTCCAATGTGTTATTGTCCAGCTGAAGTAGGTAGCCAAAACAAACAGATTGAAGCTTCATTTGGTGTGACTAGTTGCGCAGAAATTACACACTTAAGATTTAAAGCAGGTCATTGTTTGATCTCCTTCAGGATCCAAAACTGAAATAATTAACTTTGGTACATTGCTGTGTAATTTTCTTCAGGCAGCTTCATGAGGAATTCTACCAAGATCCACACAAGATTTGCCATAGCTCTTCTTTTGACTTTGGTTGCTTTTTGCTTTTAAATAGTCCAATAATGGATGCCATATTATAATAATGGAAGCTTACTCCATTTAGAAACTGTAATCATCAATTGAAATTAATTATGAGTTGCAATGTGTGAATACTTTTCCTTTTCTAACTTATGTGCTAACATGTTATGTTTGTGATGCTTATAATACTATAGACAATAGATTCCAAACAATAGATTGGAATAAAAAGATATAGCCTCTGATGAACACTACACTGTCTCGATTACAAGTTGTGTAGCATAGTGTGGAATGATACCTGAGATCCTTTTGTTTGGCAGAGCTTCTCATAGACATTCCTGGTTCTCAGATAAGTGGTGTCAGCCCTTTTCAAAGCCAAGCTTTGGTTAGTAACAGGCGGACTTTCATCAAGGAGCTTCTCATACTTCTCCACATTGAAACGTACCCTTCTGTTCATAGGATCTTGAAGACAAGATTGAAATTTCATTGTGATGAAATATGATCATTTTTCCATATAGATTGAATTTAAAGTAATTCTTATTTATGAATTAAAAATAAATTGATCTGTTTTGGACAAGTTTTCTCTCACTGTCTCATTTATCGGCAGGTAGTAGACTGCAGAGGTTTACCATGAAGCAATAGTTCCCGAGAGAGACTGAGGGCATAGGATATGTTTCCAGTCTAAAAAAAAAAAAAAAAAAGGTATTTCATATAGTTAGTATCTATATAGTGTATATATATATATATATATATAATGACTGAAGTATAGTATATGAAATATATAGATATTATATAGACACACACATATACTGCATATATATATTATACCTATATATATATATATATATTTGTGTGTGTGTGTACAACATGATCAGGTATTAGTAAGTCTATTACATACATTATGTATAACATAATTAAGTATTACCTATGTCTAATTCTATTCATCTTATGTTCTATTAGTATAGTTCTATTCAGTATAGTATATGAAATATATAGATATTATATAGACACACACACATATACTGCATATATATATTATACCTATATATATATATATATATATATATATTTGTGTGTGTGTGTGTGTACAACATGATCAAGTATTAGTAAGTCTATTACATACATTATGTATAACATAATTAAGTATTACCTATGTCTAATTCTATTCATCTTATGTTCTATTAGTATAGTTCTATTCAGTATAGTATATGAAATATATAGATATTATATAGACACACACACATATACTGCATATATATATTATACCTATATATATATATACCTATATATATATATATATTTGTGTGTGTGTGTGTGTACAACATGATCAAGTATTAGTAAGTCTATTACATACATTATGTATAACATAATTAAGTATTACCTATGTCTAATTCTATTCAGCTTATGTTCTATTAATCAATCCCCTATTGATATCCCCTAATCAATTAAAACTAATTAGTAGATATGTGAAAAAACACATTTCAAAACTACTATTCGCATAAAGAGCTGGATAATACAGAACCACCAAAGATAAGACAAAGAAAGACTAAATAAAATATGTTTCAAACTAAGAAAACACCTTTGTGATTTGAGGGGAGTTTTAATGAATATTTTGAATCAGACTGAATATTTTGAATATTCAGAATCAAAATTCGTTTTATATTTACCATTTTAATTTCAGTTAAAATTTTAGTAATTTTCTGGTGCGCTTTTGTCATTTTTAGTAGTTTTTAAAATTTGTCTACATAGTTTTTATTATTATTTTTATTTCTATTTTAGTTATTTTAGTACATCAAGTTAAAGTTTACGTTTTCTGCATTTTTGTTGTATTTTATTTCAAGTAACACATTATTTTTTTTGTGATTTTAGTGTTTAGTTACCCTGTCGCTATGTCAACATTTTTCTTAAAATTCTAAAAAATGTCCCGTATCGGATTAGATCAGATCACACAAGATGGATCTTAATACCAGGTAAAAATGTAATTCATATTTATTTTGTAAGAGGTATCATACCTTGAAATGAGAGAAAGCTAAATGGTCAAGGGCATCTTCAAGTGTGCCTTCATTTTCTGGACTCCATTCTGTTCCTCGAAAGAGATGAACTGCCTCCTCAAACCACTGCACAGAATGGTAGTAATCTTCCAAATCATAGGCCACCTACGAACATAAAGCTCTCACAGATGTAACATAACACAAATACGACATGAGAGGAAAAAAAGCAAAAAAGATGATGACATCCCACATGTCTGACACTTGGGCTCAGAACACTTCTTACACAACAGTTAAAAAAAGGATTTCAGTCAAAAACCATTTAGTCACTAGTTATTTAATGTGTTCCTTTCGAAATGTTAAAAGAAGTTGGCAATCTTTGGCAACATAGCACGTTTCACTTGGTAGTTGTATGGATGTTGGTAAAGAGAACAGATGGTGCTTATTACAAGACAAACTAGCTTTTCTTTATGCACAAAGAAAGAAGAGTATAAACCATTTGGTAGTTGTTATTCACCACAAAGGAAGCACCAGTTACTAAACAAATTGAGAAATATGGAATCTACATAAGGAAGTGTGCTCAAGCAGGAACACATTCTGAACAAATTTTTTCCAGAGGCTTTCCCAGAGATTCACAATACATTCCAAACATTGATAGAATGGGCAGTTGACTCCTCTAAGAGGTAAGCATGTGACAAATAAGGAATTATTAGCTTTAAAGCCACACTATGTTTTGCAGACGTATTTTAAAGCAGACTGAAAATAATAGATTTAAGCATAATTTTTTGTTTTACCTTTCCAATAAGGAAACAATCATCCCCAGAGAGTGTATCAGACAAAGGGGGTTTGTAAATGTCAACAGCATTTCCATTTGTGATTTGCTGGAAGTGACCTTGCACAAGTCCCTCCACTCGTAGATCATACACATCCTGAAGTCTCATCAGCCCCTGTGCTGCCCCCTGAAGATCCTCCAGCTTGGGTAAGCTGACCTCCATCTTCCTGTAGCCCTCCCTAAGAGCTTAAGGAAAGTGAAAGGGTTAGAGTTAAGTGGGACAAGCAAGCCAAAAGTAAAAAAAAATTAATAAAATTAAGCTTTAGATCAAGGCTTTCCTTAAATGTGTGAAGGTCAGCATATTACCTTTGATATTTTCTTCGGCTTCATTTGTATAGACAACATTCATCCATTCAGACTTAAGTCTTTTGACCAGTTTGAATGCAACAATTGGATTAGCTATGGTAGCTGATGGCTCATTGTACATGCCACTGTGTAATGATGTGACTCTTGAAAAGAAGCTAAAAAAGAATGGTTAATATTTCATTCAAAGGTTAAACATTAACATCATATTTTGTTCAAAAATCAATCCAATTTAATAAAAAAAAAAAAAAATCAGTTTTAATGTTGGTGTGATTGCTATGCCAAAAAAAAAAAAAAAAAAAAAAAAACCTTGATACAGAAATGTATTTTACAACTTTTGTCGTTTTAATTTTTATAGGCATTAGAAAAACAAAATGCCAATATAGATCTGAAAGACTAATAGGCTATGCCATACAAAATGTTATGTGCCACAGTGACCACAGTTTCAGACAAAAGTTCGTAAGTTAGGTGACCATCTTGTTTTGGCTATTTAGATCGCTTAATAAACTAGGCTGCTTACTTTAATACATTCATAAATGATAAAATATGCTAGTTTACTCTTACCTTTTAATATCGTCAATTCTTTGTGTTTCCAGTTCTATGTATATTCTTAAATGATCGATTAGTTGTTTTTCTGCGAAAACAGCTTGATTCACGCTCATCATCGAAGTAAACATTTCACCGAATGATATATTTGGTACGCATAAAAATATAAAGAGGCTAAAGTATGAAGACATCTTATAAGGGAGATTATAAGAAGTTTAAGTGGTCTTATAGTAACGCGCTGACTGTGTTATTCCACAGCTTTTAATTCCTCATCATAGCTCACCATGTTCTCACGCAGGAGATGGAAAAACCGCACACAGCCCATGCACGATGAGCTAAGCATCATCATATTGTGTGTGTGTGTGTGAGAGAGAGAGAGAGAGAGAGAGAGAGAGAGAGAGAGAGAGAGAGAGAGAGAGAGAGAGAGAGAGAGAGAGAGAGAGAGAGAGAGAGAGAGAGAATTTAACAAACTTTTATTACAAATACATTTCACAGTACATTTAAATTACAATATGCATAAATATTAAGAGCAACCCCAACTCACAATAAATGTGCAAAAACCAAATCACCTTCAAATACAGAGCACAAAGCCACACTGCAAAACCAAATACCTTCAAAAGTGATAAGGTCGTCCATATGCTTGTAATAAGCAAAATCAATCAATATTCTTACAAATTACAAATCGGTTCGATATTTCATTTGCACACGTGGGCGTTTGCACTTTCATCTGATTGGTCAAAACGCTCCGCCTTCAGTAAACTAGCTTTTCTTTCTGTCAGGCAGAATAAGAGTCAGTAGGAGTGCGGCACTGACAAATGCACTTTAATAAAATAATGTCTGAAACCACCACTCACTGTTAACTACGCACAATATTTGAAGCAGAATATGTTGCTGGTCACGTAATTCGTGCTGCTGCGACTTGCAAGCAACCCCATTAAAATGAGCCACAGTATATGAGATTATTTTAGCATGATGTATTTCCCATTGATAAATACAATGCAAATAGTTCCGTCTCTTTGGATAAAAGGGAAGTGGAAATAAAAATCAGTAATAGGCTGAACTGTAGGCTACCATGATACAGTAGCAGTAACTGTATAGGCTACTGTCCGTAACATTTAGGCTACCACTCTCGCCTTTTATTTACATCAAAAGGCACTAAGGCAGGTATACGCGCGTGTGACAGATATAGGCTATAAATAATTTTGAAAATTTTATAGAAACAAAATGTATATTTATGAATGTAAGCATGTGTAGCCTACTCAGTTCACATGAAAAGAAAAATACAGAAAAGAGAGAAGCTAGAATCAGTGAACGTACATTAATACTGACAAAATTACCAGGTTTGAGATTAATTAAAATCATGTCGGTTGAAGAGCACGGCATAGCCTACCTTTAAATTGTAGTTTTATTATAAAACTAATAAAATTTTATTACATACTGAATTGGTCGATGTTTCTCTGAGTTTTCTTTATTATGTTGGCTTAAGAAAGCCAGCATATATTTAAACATTATTATTATTATTATTATTTATTATTAATATTATTATGAGAAATTGACTCCGCCTAGAACTTTAATGCTTCACCAAATTCAGCTCAGACCTTCAGACTGGTCTGACTCGCTTATATCTTTTCTAACTGGTCAGACTTACTTTCCCCAAAAATCCATTGACTTGCGTTATCTGAGCAATGAAGGCCGTACTACTTAATGCTGTCCACTAGAGGGGGCGACAGGATAATAAGTGTTTTCTACTCTTTCCCTATTTGCATCAGTTTAAATGACAAATAAATGCATGAATTTCATTCATAAATAGGCCATATCTGTGTATCCACTCTCTAGTTTATTTTAAGATATTGTTATTCACACTGGTTTTTGCATTTAATGTTTGTCCATCTGGAACTTTTATTTGTCATGAGCTCTATATTTTAAGATGTAGCCTATAAAAAAATATGATTCAACAACACAAACTCTGTTTTTACACGGCAAATTTGTTTTCCTTTCAAGTAGGCTATAGCCTACAAGTTATCCTGCTTTTTGCCATGGCTTGCCATACTGCCCAGAATAAACAATATTTTCTCCACACAAGATTTAAAAACCCTGCATGTAGTTTTTGTGAAGACGAGCGCATATCTTACAAAGGTTCCAGTTCTGTTTAGGCTGTTGTAGTTTGTAATGCTTGTTATTTTCCTAAATTTATATAGGCCTAACACATTTAAACATCTATCTATCTATTTATCTATCTGACTATCTGACTGACTGACTGACTGACTGAGCTTCCTTTGTGAAAAATAGAAGACCACCTTTTTTAAACAGTTATTTAAAACGGTGGTCTGCTATATTTCACAAAGGAAGCCCATTTGTGTGGTCGTTGGCATTATACAAGAAGGACATTCTGAATATGAGCCTACTGTAAAATTAGCTGGCTTAAAAATGCGGATTGATCAGTGCAGAGTTATTCCAGACGCCTCCCGGTGCTATTCGTATTGGAATTGTGTAATCACAGATTATGAACAGATGTTTTCAGAGGTGGACAAAGTACACAACTTCCTTACTTGAGTGAAAGTAGCCTACAGATACTAGGCCTACTGGTCAAATATTACTCCGTTACAAGTCAAAGTTGTAAAGACCGATTTTTACTTAAGTAAAAGTACAGAAGTACTTGTTTTACTTAAGTATCAAAAGTAAATGTCAATGCATTGTTTTATTATTTTTGCATTGTTGTGTGTAATACTTACAGTACCTTTCTGAATCTATGCCTGCCTACCTACCCTCATATCAATATCAAATTTATTTCTAGAACACAGTTCCAGTAGTGGGATTGAATGTGAGATTGAATAAGTGCACTCAATAACGTCCACAATGGTTTCGGACACCCAAATGGCTGTTCCCTCAAATAGTGCCCTATTTAAGTTTTTTTGGCTTTTAGTATGAATATGTTAGCGTTACTGTTATCTATAACAGTGCTAGTGTGCACCAAAACAATGACAAAATTCGCATTTAGAAGACCAAACCCAACGTTGAAAATGAAAATCAGGCTGATGTCAGAATCCCACGCCAGATTGACATTAATCTCCAACATTGGACAGACGTTGTATTGTGGTTGAAAACAAGGATATATTCCCATTGGGTTGTTGGGTTTTCATGTTTAATGGGAACTTTAGACATAATGATTTTTATACTGTACAAACTGTGTGATCCCCTAACTCTAATGTAACATTTATGGGTAGGTCATCTACGGACATCTAATGTTACGGACATATTATCATGGTACAGTACAGTTCAGCCTATTATTGATTTTTATTTTGATCGCGACAGCGCCATGAAGAATTCTCCACTGTAAATCACCTGTCTTTTTCGTCAATGGTGGTTTATAAAGTGCTCTCCACTCAGGTTTTCTATCCACATTCAAAAAAAATTATAATTCAGAGAGAGAGAGAGAGAGAGAGAGGTTGGGAGGGGGTTGATTAATATCACATAGGATATTCTTTTTTAAATTTCTCTTTGATCTCTCTAAATATTTTTTATATTTTTTATTTTAAATATTGAAAAATTTTCCTCGCCAAACCTCATTCCACAGCCTGCCACACACCCAGTTTAAGAGCAGTTTTTTATTCTTCTTGTAATTAGGAGTATAGTGAGTACATGCTTTACCTTCACAAATTAAATACTCAAAGAACATTTTGCATTTAAAGAAAGGCCATTTTGAACTGCGTTTCTATTATTTACACACTTTATGAAATTTCAGTGTTTTCAATCTAATGCTTTTAGACTTGACTCTTTGTGATGTAGTCACACAAATAATTAAAGGTATTGCGGGGGATTTTCTTTTTCCGGGTGGATCATCAAGACTATTGGTCCTCCTAGTTGTCAATCATTCTGGTGATATGTTTACGTAAGGCCGTCGTACGTGCTCGTCCCTAGGTAGTTTTCGCTTTCTGCGCATGCGCACTTTCGGGTGTATGTGTGTGGTGAGCTACGGTTTCAGCCATTCATTGAAGCTCGCCCGTTCTCACCGGGTTTTTTCAAAATGTCTGAGGGTCGCAAGAGAAAAAGTGTCTACGAATTGTATGACAAGAAGAGAAAGGCCTCTGAAGAAAGAAACAAGACCAGAGTGTTTTTGGGAGAATATTTCACACGCTGGCGTGCGCTAAAAGCACAGGTTGGGCTTCCCACTGATGCCTCAGTCGTGAAGTTTCTTCTCGACAGGTAAAGGAAAGTAGGCTTGTATGAGCCATGCCAACAGCAACTTGTAAACAGAGCGTGCACGAGGAGAACTAGGCTCGTGCATGCTCTCTCGTGCACACGTTTAATAGGCGTTCCCTCTCGGGAGCAGGTAGAGTGTTGCGCATGTGCATTTTTTCAAAAAGTGGAGAGGGCGGTTCTTTTCTAAAATTCGGGAAAATCCTCCACTATACCTTTAACCATTTGCATAACTTTAACACAAGTTTTTATTTCTCAAATAATAAAAGCCAACAGAGCTTTGGCCGAAAAGTTAGCTGATATCACAAACTATACATAGTATAATATCTGTTTTTAAGCAAGCCATTATAAATAAATAATATAATGTTCTTTTTTAATTTTATCTACATTGATGAACAGCATGAGCAGGGCCGTATGCAGGATTTTATAAATACCAAGGTCCTTGCTAGTGATCCATTATTTCCTCTTATTTCTTTTATAATTTCCGCTTTCCCTCTTCTTTAGCATTTAGCACTTTTGGGCATTGGCCGACCCGAGTTCAAGTCCCGACTCGTGGATTTTTCTTGATTCCATACTGTCCTATCATAATAAAAGGCAAAACTCCCAAAATTATTCTTTAAACTGATGGCAGTTAAGCTTCATTCAGTATGGGATCAAGAAAAATCCATGAGTAGGGACTTGAACTCGGGTCTTGGGGGTGTCAAAGCCAAAGCCCAAAAGTGCCAAATGTCTGAGCACTGACCACTTGGCTATCTGGTACGATTATTTAACAGCATTTTGTTGAATATTTGAACCTCACTGCTAAGAAACATGGGGGGGAACAGAATCCGACGGCAAACAAACCAGCTGTCGGAATCCGTTCCCCCAATCCCATTATGAGAGGTGTTGATGTTGTGGCTTAAAAAAAGGCTGATTCAATTTTTAGTGTGGATGAAGCTTAACTGCCATCAGTTTAAAGAATAATTTTAGGAGTTGTTGCCTTTTATTACGATAGGACAGTATGGGATCAAGAAAAATCCACGAGTCGGGACTTGAACTCGGGTCGGCCAAAGCCTAAAAGTGATAAAATGTCGGTGCACTGGCCAATTGGCTATCGGGGACAAATATTCAGCGACGGTTTGATGAATATTTGACCTCACTGCAAAGAAACATGGGGGGAACAGAATCCGATGGCAAACAAGCCAACTGTCGGAATCCGTTCCCCCACTCCGATTATGAGATGTGATGATGTAATGGCTTAAAAATAATGGAGTAGTTGTAGAAACAAATGAGGAGATATTAAAAGAAATAAAAACATACTATGAAAAATTGTTTAGTACAGAGGGGGTGAAAGAAGAAGAGAAACTGAAGTTACTGAAACAAATAAAAACAACAGTTGGAGAAGTATACAAAAAAGAGTGTGATGAAGAGATAAAAGAAGAAGAGATAAAAAGAGCAGTAAGTGATTTAAATAAAAAGAAAAGTCCAGGTATAGATGGTTTGGGGAGTGAATTTTATATAGTTTTAAAAGCTTTTTTAACTAATATTTTAAAAGAAGTTTATGTAGATTTTTTTAATAAAGGAGAACTGAATCAAAGAATGGGAATGGGTTTAATGAAGTTGATTTACAAGCGAAAAGGGGAGAAGATAGAGTTAAAGAACTATTACGATGCTTAATACTGATTTAAAGATTTTATCTAAAATGTTAGCCAACAGACTGAAGGAAGTAATGCCGAGTATAATTAAACCTAACCAAGTGTACGGAGTAAAAGGAAGAGACATAGCAGATACAACAATTAGTATAAAAGATACAATAAGATACATACATGAAAAGAACAAAGATGGGTTTATAATCAGTTTAGATTTTGAGAAAGCATTTGACAGGGGAGAACATAGCTTTTTATTTGATGTTTTAAAGAGTTTTGGTTTCGGAGAGAATTTTATTAAATGGATTAGGATTTTATACAAAGGTGCAGTAACAAAAATGAAATGTAATGGTTTTTTAACAGAGTGTTTTAAATTAACCAGATCAATAAGACAAGGATGTCTGTTGTCAGCTCTTTTATATTCTCTAGTTGCGGAACCATTGGGACTCACTGTAAAACAAGAGGAGGGAATAAAAGGGATATGCATTGAGGGAGAAGAGAATAAAAATGTTCAATATGCGGATGATATGACGTTATTGGTAAAAGATCTGGGGAGTGTAAAAAAAGCAATGCAAATCATACAAAAGTTTTGTAGGGGATCAGGAGCTAAAGTAAATGAGGATAAAACGGTATATATGAGATTTGGAGGGACGACAATTTTAACAGAGCATTTTAGTTTTAAGGAGACAAAAAAGGTTTTTTTTCTGAATGTTTTAATGATTTCTAAACTATGGTATATCTTATATACGTCATCTATGCCGTTGTGGGCAGAAAAAAAGGCTGACAATTATTTTTTTATGGGAAGGGTTTTTTATGCCAAGAATAGCATATAATACTTTAATAGGAGCATTGGGGAAGGGAGGACTGGGATTAATGGATGCGGAACAAAGAAAAAACAGCTTAAGAGTGAAAATGATAAAAAAAGTACTTGGATGAAGAAAATAAAGCGGCATGGAAAAGCAAGTGTAGCAATTTTAATCTTGGGGACAACATATTGTGGATGAGAACAAAAAATTGGATGACGGAGGGATTGCCAGATTTTTACAAAGAAATGATGAGTGCCTGTGGCAAATTTTTAACTAGTGTACATTTTAATCCACAAGGTAGAGAGAACATTTTAAATCAGCCTTTATTCTTAAACAACGACATTTTAAATTACGGGAAAGAGATCTTTTATAAGAAATAGTGGGAGCTGGGGATTACAAAAGTAAGAGATGTTTTATACGAATTCAAAAAGGGATTTTTACCAATACAATACATTGTGGATGTAATGGAGGAGGCAAAGGATGATTTTAGCAGACAAGAGATAACATAACTGCCATCAGTATAAAGAATAATTTGGGGAGTTTTTGCCTTTTATTATGATAGGAGAGTGTGGGATCAAAAAAAATCCATGAGTCGGGACTTGAACTCGGGTTGTCGAATGCCCAAAAGGGCTAAATGTCAGGGCACAGGTCACTTGGCTACCAGGGACAATTGTTCAAAAACAGTTTGATGAATATTTGAACCTCATTGCTAAGACCTGCCATCAGTTTAAAGAATAATTTTGGGAGTTTTTGCCTTTTATTATGATAGGGCAGTATGGGATCAAGAAAAATCCACGAATCGGGGTCGTCCAAAGCCCAAAAGTGCTAAATGTCGGTGCACTTTCCAATTGGCTTTCGGGAACAAATATTCAACAACATGAATATTTGACCTCACTGCTAAGAAACATGGGGGGAACAGAATCCGACAACAAACAAACCAGCTGCCAGCTGAAAGGTCAAGCTGCTTTCATAGTTCCTCCAGTCTCAATCCACTGGTCTACTATAAGAACCCGTAGACCTGAATTATATCATAACATTATCGACCAGTCTTGAAAGTAAAGGTCTTTATTGGCATTGATGGTTCTATGAAGAGCCTTTATAGTGGAAAAAGGTTCTTTAGATTATTAAATTGGGTCTTTTAAGAACTGTTCACCGAAAGGTTCTTTGAGGACCTAAAATGGTTCTTCCTTGGCATTGCTGCAAAAACAACCTTTTGGAATCTTTATTTTTAAGAGTGGCATTATAGTGACATATACGAGTTTATGTACATCAGTACCTGGCTTTAACACATCAACACGCACTTCCATGCATTTCTCTCGTCCAGAGTAGTCGCTGTAGACCTGAGTGCGAGTTTCAACACACAAGTGTCCTGCTTTTCGAATGGCCAAAAATCCTTTTCCTAAAGTCATGGCCACAGCTGACCCTGAAATTGGAGGAGAAAGTAAAAAATCAAATAAAACTGCTTTTCAGTTATTCATTCATCTCAAACTAGTGATTAGATAGGCTAGTATATACATTTCATTAAGTCAGGCCGTGGAGTATATCCCAGTCTATATTTAGCCTATTTGCCCAGGAGTTATATTTACATTTCCTGGAACATGTGAACTGAGCTAAAAATATCATCTATCAAGTTCAGACTGTCTTACCCTATACCAGCTACAAAAGTGAAAGTTTTATACCGAGGATGAAGCCCATGGCATCTATTCCAGCCACCAGGTCAATGGTCTCATTCTTGAATGGTTTTAGAAGATCTTTTACACAATCTGACAGTGCCTGGATCAGCCAGGAGTAACAGAAAACAGAGATCAGAGACTTTAAACAATAAAGCTCATGGTTGTCAATCACATTCTAGCAATGCTTACTTTACCTTCCAGACTTCAAGATACAAAGTTTCAAAGCTAGGTTATTCAATAAAGTACATTGTACACTATAAGTGTTGCATGCAACAGGAGGGATTGTTTACCTGTGAATTGCAATAGAGTCTTGATGGATTAAGCCATGCAAACTTTGGTGCCATAAGAGACAAGTACCAGCCGTATACTCTCTTTTGGGGACCTGCTAAAACATCCATTCTGTTTTAATGGATTCTGCTTCAAATTAAGAAGCTGCTATCACTACCTCAAACCACACGTGAGCACCAGGTCTTAAGCATCTATACACTCTCGTCGTCCCTCTCAGGTATAGCCTACACTGGTCCGACACAGGATCATTAATAGAGTATTACAGCCTCACCCAGAGGGCGGATATAGTCTTCCTATCACTGTGTTGGAAACTCAGAAGCGAAGACCAGGAGACTTGGTTGTATCTTCAGCAGGATTCTTTATTGAGAACACAAGCTGCAGTCATCAAGTCTAACTAAGGCAGTGTACATTGTAGTTTATATACATTTAGAGGGCAGTGCTTAGAAATGGAGACAAAGCATCTGGATGATGACCTTAAACAAAGCATGCAGTAAAAATCAATGTTGCTCAAGTCTTCTTCACTGTGATTTGTTCTGGTGATTGGTTTGTAATAATCTAAGCTAATGATTGTTAGTTCTGTTTCTGATTTCATGAAGAGATCTAATATCAGCAGTAAGAAAAAAGTGTTTTAAAGCTTGTTGTTTTGCAGATCACCACAACCACCCGGTACATGACGTACATGACCAACCTTCATGGTTTGAATAATGTCAGTTGTTGTTTTAACGATGATGACTATTCAATTTAATATAACATTAATTAACAACTGCCAATATCTATTGGTTAGAAGAGTTTTGATGTGTTAATTTATATAGCCTATCGTTATTAATCTGCATTCTGTGTTAACTTTTCTGGTTACACTAGTTAACTAAACTATTTGATTACAATGTCACATGTCTATCCATTTTCAGTCACAAGATGGTGCCATTAGCTGTGCTATCTGTTAGTAAGAAAAGAGAGAGACTGTCCAGTGATTTAAATACTAGGCCTGTGTTTAACATGGAAAATAAATGCACATGAGTTGTCAGACTGTGGTAACTCAGCTTTGCAATAAAGGTTATAAATGTTCTGTTTGATGTTCTACTTTTATTGTTTATGCTACAAACGTACATGCCCGCATACAGGCACTAAATTGCATTTGATCCTTTAATTATGTATATATCACTAGGGAAATGTCACCATAGGCTTGCATTCAAATTCAATTGTTGATATCCTACAACGGAGACAATGGTGTCCGTGCCGGAGATGGTGGTGTCCTTTCCAGAGACGGTTGTGTCCGTGCCGGTGTCCGTGCCGGAGACGGTGGTGTCCTTTCCAGAGACGGTTGTGTCCGTGCCGGTGTACGTGCCGGAGATTTTGGTGTCCGTGCCGGAGATGGTGGTGTCTGTGTCGGAAACTTTGGTGTCCGTTCCAGAGACTGTGGTGTCCGTGCCGGTGTCCGTGCCGGAGACGGTGGTGTCCGTTCCAGAGACTGTGGTGTCCGTGCCGGTGTCCATGCCGGAGACGGTGGTGTCCGTGCACTTGTCCGTGCCGGAGACGGCGGAGACTTGCCAGAGACGGTGGTGTCCGTGCCGGAGACGGTGGTGTCCTTGCCGGAGATGGTGGTGTCCGGTCCAGAGACGTTGGTGTCCGTGCCGGAGACGGTGGTGTCCGTGCACTTGTCCGTGACAGAGACAGCGGAGACATGCCAGAGACGGTGGCGTTGTCACCACGTGACACAGGTCCTCAAGAAGCTGACAGAACACCACCTCTCTCGAGTTGGAGTTCCACACACCATCTGTCCAGTTCCTCGGGTACATCATCAACCAACAAGATATCCAGATGGACCAGAGGAAGGTGGACCCCATCCACAACTGGCCCCAACCTGTCACCGTCAAGGAACCCCAACGCTTCCTAGGCTTCGCCAACTTTTATCGCAGATTCATCCAGAATTGCAGTCTCCTCAGCTCACCTCTCACCTCACTCCTCAGGAACCGGCCTAAGTCTCTGTCCTGGAACCCCTTGGCCACCGAAGCCTTCCAACACCTAAAGGATGCCTTCACGACCGCTCCAATCCTGGTGCACCCCAATCCAGAACTCCCATTCGTGGTCGAAGTCTATGCTTCTACCACCGTGGCTGCCGTTACTCCATACCAGTCTACTCGCCTGAGATCGTCTCGTCCTGTCTCCAGTCCGTCTTTCGTCCGTCATCCTGATCCAGATCGCCTGTCTTCGTGTTCACTCGTGCACCTGCACAGAGAATCCACTTCAGTCATCGCCAGCTAAGTCACCATCATTCTACAAGTCACCATCCTCTCACCATCATCTGGTTCTCGTTGTTCCACCACCACTTTTGGCTACATATAGCGCTTTAGATTCATAGCCGTGAGAGTGAGTGCAGTAGCAAAGCTCAGTACTTCCAAAATGTGACAAAATAAGACATATTCCTATAGGCATTGTTGCATTGAGAAAGATTAGAATCAAGCAAATATTGGTTAGAACCAGAAACAGCCTATTTAATATATATATATATATATATATGTTGGTGTGAAAATAACCCTTTTTAAAAAAACATAAATAATACAATATTCAAAAGTAAGAGAGCAGACAGTGTGCACGCTATGATTTTTTTTCTCTGCCTCATGACATTGAAGAAGCCTTTGCTAGAGTCATTTGATGAGTAGTTTTGTACCAATGAGAATAAGAAATCAATATACAATGAAGTCCAAGAAATCTGTGTGGATTTCACTCAGCAATTCAAACTGACAACACCCAGATAGGTATTTTTTAGTCCAGTTGTCAAAACACAAAAGAACAAATATAATTTGTTAAACATTGCCTCACTCAGATCCAAAACCTGACCTCGGCAAATATGTGGTAACACTTTACAATAAGTTCCCATTAGTTAACGTTAGTTAATGCATTAACTAAAATTAGCGAACAATGAGCAATTAATTTGTTAAATTTATTGTAATCCTTGTTGTAGTTAGTTAATAAAAATTGAACTGTTAATGTCAGCTCTGGTCCATTAAATAATGTTAACAGATACAACTTTTATTTTTAGTAATGTATAAATGTTGAAATTAACATTAACTCTAAGATTAATGAATGCTTTAGAATTATTTTTCATTGTTAGGTCATGTTAACTAATGATCTTTTTGAAGGTGTTACCAAAATGAACATGCTAAGAAAATCACAAAATGTTTCTGTTCTTAACTCACTCAAACTTTTACATACATGGAATCCAAGGACAAACCCATGTAGGGCCCATACCTCAAGCCCCACAATGAAATGTTGACTGGGACACTGGCATTAACTGAGATAGCAAGTTTAGAAAAGGGATGAGCATAAGTGAAACGCTTATTTTTGTTATTATGAAGAACTGGATGCAAATCTCTGATTAGACATTAGCTGTATTATTCTATATTAGCAGGGCATTATATCTAATAAAGTTAATAAGCAAAGTTAATGAAGTCATCATAGAGGGGCCTGACATATTATGTAGTTAATTATGCTTAGCATAGGCAATTTTGTTGTTTGGAAGAGCATCTGGTACAGAAATTGCCTCTAAGGACTGATGTAACATGAGACTACTCGTTGCTTGTTACCTTTGTTAATTAACCCAAATCAGGAGGAAAACACATGTTTATTTCATGACTATGTGCTCTAATTGGACCCAAGGGAGATAATCTAACTGTCACAACACTTCTAATAAGCACAAACTATTACTGCTTTGTGTGTGGTCAATAAACATTTACTCTCTGCATTGCACTATTATGTCATAATATTTTTAATAAATCACATAATTCTTCATTATTATTTACTTATTTATATATATTTTGTGTATGTCTGATTTACTTGTGTACTTTCTTTTTCCCAAGAAAGTCATGCTGGTAATTACAATATTTCCCAAAGTTGCCATAAAGGCTCCCCGACTTTTTGGATGTTGTTTTATTTGTTTATTTTTTCCCCAACAGATAATTTGAGGCTTTGTGCTTTTTAAAAGCGTCTGTTTAATTTAGCATACACAAGTATTTAAATTAAAATTACACTAAAGTACAGAAAACATATACAGATGAAATACAGCATACTAGAACTAGGCTACTAATGAAAATGAATTTAGTAGTCTGTACATGCTGGCATATTTACACTACACACTAAAAGTATATATTTTGATGGTGATAGCACATACATATCAGAATGTAGCAAGGGCTTCTTAATATCATACACCCTTGTTGCTAGTCTAGTTTATTTTCATAAAACCATTATCATTTAACTTTTATTTAAAACTGCTATGGCAGGTTTATCCTCCTTTCATATATGTTAAGGTCAAAAGATACCCATCACAAGCAAGGTGTTATGGGCAATATTTGGGCTGAAAAGCATGCATGGATGTAAACTGCAGAAATGTTTTGCATACTATGGTCACTGTAAGGCACAGACACAATGATGACGACAGATGTAAAATCAACAACTGGTAAGTTTATTGTGGGAATGGCAGAAACAGACACAATAGCAGGTGAGATGATTTCAGAATAATGTGATGGATAGTGATGCAGTCTTATCTTTTGCAGGTTGGACGAAGACGACAACAACACTCTGGGAAGCAGACGAGACGAGGACATAACTGACTTGACAGGGCGATGACTTGGAAAACTTCAACTGACCAGATAACCAAAGGAATCCTTAGATAAGTGAGTCCGTATTCTCTGACAAGGCCAAACACCAACTGATGCTAAGTGTAAGCGTGCTATATACAGTAGTGCTGTTGATGAGCTGTGATGAGTGACAGGTGTGTGTGATTGGAATTCTGGGGACTGTAGAATGAGGAAGAGCCTGGCAGGAACATAACTATTTGCTGTGCACTATGATATGGGACGTGCTAATTCTAATCTTACATATAAAACGTTGGTATGTATAGGATATGTTTTTTACAGCAAATGTAGCCTATATTATTCCCAAAACGCAAAGTAGGCTATCCATTTCAAATTTCCTTTAAAAAAAGACAGACTAGTCATGCAACAACAATTTAGCATGTGTAGTGTAATATATTTTATACTACTTAAAAATAGCATGCGTACACATACATTAGCAGTGCAGACAACATTTAGCATCATAAATGGTCAGAATTATTTTTTACTCATAAAGTGTATATGAGTAAAACAGCCTCCATATCTTCATAGAAAATAAGATCTAAAATATTGCCCAAACATAAGGGTCACACCAGACTTTGAACACATTTTCCACATTTATATTTGTATATCATATACATACACTACCGTTCAAAAGTTTGGGGTCAGTGTGATTTAAAAAAAAAAAAGAAGAAATTACAGTAACCAGTAAAGACATTTTTATAATGATACAAAGGATTTCTATTTCAAATAAATGCTGTTCTTTTAAATTTTATATTCATCAAAGCGTCCTGAAAAACAATATCACTGTTTCCATAAAAAAAATTTTATGCAGCAAAACAGTTTCCAACATTGAAAATAATAAGAAATGTTCCTTGAGCAGCAAATCAGCATATTAGAATGATTTCTGAAGGATCATGTGACCCTGAAGACTGGAGTGATGGCTGCTAAAAATTCACACAAATATATTAAATAGAAAACGGTTATTTTAAATAGTTATTTTTACTACATTTTTGATCAAATAAATGCAGCCTTGGTGAGCATAAGAGACTTATTTCAAAATTTTAAAAACATTTAAAAAATCTTGCCAACCCCAAACTTTAATGTAATTACAACATTAGTGTAATTGTGAGCCCACACTTTTTGTTCCATTGTTATTATTCTTATTAGGGGTTCAAGCATGAAATGCTGAAACCCTATTGTAATTGTAAGGATTCGTAAAACGCATCGTGCAGGACAAACCGTAAGGCCTAGAGACTTGAAACCTGGCCAGATGGTAGGCCTCAATTTGGGGACAACCTATCAGAGTATGACCCCGATTGGCCCATAGGTGGCGCTACAGCAACCAAAAGTTCAAAATCGCTCATAACTCTTAGACCGCTTGTCCCAGGATCAAGTGTCTTATATCGTTGGAATCCTTGGGTCGAGGCGGATATTTTGTCCAAAAGCTACTTTTGCGAACTAGTCCTAGGTTTTTCGCCCGATCGGAACCAGACCAGTCTAGGACAATTCTCTGGACTCTCTAGATCAATAATTATCAAAAAAAAGTTGAACTTTTGCATTTGGATGGCTGTAATAGGGTCATTTATAAAATGGGTGTGGCAAAATACATTAAAAAGCCTATAAATCCTAAATGAAAACTCAGAACTTCACAAAAATTGGTGAGCATATGTGACATAACATCATTAACAAGCATGCACAATTTTATGGAGATTGGACCATAGTTGGCGCTATAACTGTTAAAAAGCTTAAAAACCATATATTTCCTATGGTACATTGCCTGTATTGGCTGTAAATGGTCTTTTCCATTTATGATGTCAGTGGTTACATGCTTGCTAAATAAAACTTAAATTTTTATGCTTTTGTGCTTAAAAACCTTTAAAGGACTTAAAGGCCTTAATAGCTTGAACCCCGATAAATGCTGCTTGCAGCTTTAATTATTAATGTAATTCTGAATTATGTTTTTTCATAGAATTCAGTATATTTACATTCAAATATTATCAGCCTGCATTTACAGAAAATAATGTACATAAGTTAAAGGGGAGAAATCTTATGACCTCAGGATCCTAATATAATTATTCTGTTCTCTGTGGAGAAAAATAAATACATTAAAAAACATCTGTTAGTGAACACAATTATTAAATATTGGTTTGACAGATAAATTTTTTTGAAAATATGTTTATCCATTAAATGATATAAATATGAAACTTTAGTTTTTGATGGTGTGTGTCAAATATACAACAGAATTTTGATTTTAAATGCTCGATCTGTCACTCTTACAAAAGCAATGACAAACAACAACATTGTTCTCGCGCTCTCATTTAGCCATTTTAACTTCTTTATTTGGGTCAACACGTGCACCATAACAAGGCATGGCTTTCTTCATATAGCTTCTGAGGCTCTCATCTCTAAGGCCGTAAATGAGCGGGCTCAGAAAGCGAGGAAGCAGGATGAAGCAGAAATAGTAGATAAAAGACATATCTGCTTGAGACAAGTTTACACGCTGGACAAGTAAGAATTCTGCCACAGGTTGTGAGAAAGCCATTATGCAGAGGAGAAGCTGGAACCCATGAAGCAGCACTGTGTGCAGAGCCTTCCTCACTGACACTCGGTCCTGCCGCATCTGACGGGTCTCCAGTAGGATCCGAATGTACGTGAAGAGGATGACCACAGCGACCACTGCAAAGAAGATCCCATTGAGGCTCACTTTGAACAGAGCTTGAATAGGAGAAGCATTGAGCACGTTGCTCTTGCAGAGGACAGGGGTCGACTGGACATCTACACCCGGCTTGAGCCGCATCAAGACAAAGTCGACAGTGGGCAGAATGCAGCTGATGATCCACAGACTTAAAATGATGATCCAAATCCATTCCGGTCTCCAGATGGCAGGACGGTGAAGCGGGTAGAAAATGGCCACGTAGCGCTCCAGTGACATAGTGGAAAGGATGAGTGGGGTGTTTAGGAAGGTAGCAGTGGACACAAACAGCAGTGGTGCACAGTAGACGACTGCAAACTGCACAGCGCCCATCACTAACAAGAAGAGGGATACAGAGGAAAGCAGCTGCAGGGTGTCGTTCATCAGCATGTAGGTGAAGAGGATATAACGGGAGCTGTCAAAGAACTGCCTGTGAGATGCAAAGGTGTACAACGTCAGGAGGATGAAGAACATGAAGGCAATGAAGAATGGGATCACCACACACACCTTTACAATGACAGAAAGGTTGTTGCTGGATGTTGTGTTGCCTGGGAGTTCTGTCAGATTCTGCATGTTTTTGCAAGGGTTTTGCAACACTGCTGATGTTACAAAGGCTGAAAGGAATTTAGCAAAATAACATTTGTTTAGTTTGGAATGTGGAAAATGAAAATGTTATAAAACGGTAATTGTACTTTAAACAAAATGCAATGTAATCTAATCGAACGTGATGTTCACTGGATAATTCATTGAATAATCTGCATCTTATCTGACTTCTGGTCACAAAATAAACTTCACACGCTTGTTGACTCACCAAGCTGCCTCTGTTGGAAGAGAAATTAAAAGATGATCAGAGATGCCAGATGGGTAGCCCACTTTTATATTGCTGAAGATTTGCTTCATGACAAAAGAATGGGATTTGTTTCCCCATAGGATGACTTAATTTCACGCTATGAACACAAAGCATAATTATAGCAATTAACAACCAAACAATCCAAACAAAAACAAAATCAAGTTATCTAGTGTGTGTGTGTGTGTGTGTGTGTGTGTGTTGTAATTTTTTATAAATGTTGTATCCAGAGGATTTATATACACCTAATTTCTTCATCTGGTTAACAAGACCCTATATAGCAAAACTATATTATAAAATATTGAATTACTTTAAAACTTCTATATTCTATTTACTAAATAAGTTTCAATAAATTACATTCAATTGAATAAAGTTATTTTGTGGTTATATTTTTCTTTCTAGCGTTTTTTTAAATTATGTAAGTTGTCAAATATTCACCACTAGAAGAGCGTATTTAGAATGTTTGGATGTTTCATATGGCTAGTCATTAACAGAGCTATCAATTATTGACTGTGAACTCATGTGCTCTGCCTTATTTTACCATATTGTTTGTTCTTCTGTGCAGCAAAGTACTCAGAGACGAAAGTACATTGACAGCTTCTCTGCAGAGTCATATGCGTCACTCATTAGACCAATGAGACACGTATCTCACAACTGTCTGTTTTTTGAGGTGCACTGACCTAAAATGAGGACGGAAGAGGGAATCATCGAACAACTAAAAGCAAACAGCAAGTTTTATCATAAAGAAGATCTGGGGCTTTGAATAAACAAGCTGTCTGCATGTGTTTGGTTAACATCTAGTGCTGCTACTCGCTGTGATATAAATATTAAACTGATGAAACTTAGTGATATAAGTATTAAACTTAGTTATATTAGCTAAAAATATTAAGCCTTTGGTCCTTTTAGTTATAACATATTTTAATTCAAAACAGCCATTCCCAGACAACAACTTTACAGAAAATAAAGCATTTACACATAAATATAGAGCTACCTTTATATATATATATATATATATATAATTTTTCCCCAGACATGTACTCTTTTTTTCTTTTTTTTTCTTTTTTTTTTTGACTGTATAAAAAGCATTCGGAATTGAATTTCTAAATCGCCTCTACAAATTCTAAGATTTTGCTTTGTTTTGCGTGCTTTAACCGTTCTTTGTAGATCCCACTTTATTGCATCCCACAATTGGTCGAAAATGTAAAGGGTCTTCATGCTATTGGTCTATATCAGTGATGGGAAACTTCGGTCCTGGAGGGCCACTGTCCTGCAGAGTTTAGCTCTAACCCTATCAAACACACCTGAACAATGTCTTCAGAATTACTAAAAAGATAAAGATGAGTTTTTATCAGGGTTGGAGCTAAATTCTGCGTGGCCCTCCATGACCAAAGTTGGCCATCCCTGGTCTATCTAGGCCTATCTGATGCACAAAAATAATAAACACATTTGTAGTGTTATATCAGCTAAATATTCAGATCTTTATATGTTACACTAAAACACTCAAAAGTCTTCAATTATTTATTTTATTTATGAGTTAATGTTTCTGAAAACCTACCATTCTTAACACTATAGCCCTGAGGATCAGATGTGCATCACGGAAAACAGTTGATCAAATCTTCACAGAGTCAAATCCTATGTGACTAATTATGTGCTTTATTAGTGCATAGTTAATGCATATCAGTGTAATTTGTGCTTCCTAATTGTTTGGCAATGATGCATCCCACCTGGCAACATGAGGCCAATTTGCTTGATCCCTTTGTGAGTTGTACCGAACAAAGCTGCAAAGCAAATATTTATTTAATGACTTCTCACTCTGATTAGTCTCCTGAGCATACCTCCACCACAAAGAACCAGTCTGTTATAATGATGTAAATATGTTTAACAAACATTGGCCTACAGAGAGTACAGCACCCAAAACACTTCCATAGTTTTGTGAAACTTTCTTTAAAGAAAGAAAAGTTATGTGGTTATAGTTTATGGACTTTGTGACACTCAGTATCTCAGACAAATACACAAGCAGTAGTTATGCAATGATAGCATTGCTGCATATTGTGACAACAAAGTCACAAGTAGGAGGGTGCACCGTTTCCTTTAGTCAACATGTATATAGATAGATGGACGGACGGACGGACGGATGGACAGACAGACAGACAGATAGTAATTACGGAATAAGTACATTGTGTGTACATGGGGAACAGGACTGCAAAATAAAGTGCTACCCATATTAGTATAACAAGTAATCAACTAAACCAAAGTAATATATAATAAAACATTTAAAAAAAAAAAACAGAACTGATACCACTGAACATGGCCAATCATTGCGAAGGAGAATTATTAAAGCTTAAATATATGTGTATCATTCATATAAACTTTAATAAACTTTAAAATTGTTGCACATACTTATTTGTTTGGGTAAAATTTTCATGTTTAAGCATGACTGTATCAGTTCTCCTCGGTTCTCTGTCCCCTAAACAAAATAAAATCTAAATGTAGCTATGTTTATTCACATCATACTTCATCATTTGGCTCCTAATATTACACTTGATATATGACCAGAGCTCAAGCAATCCATTTAGAAATACTTAAAAGTAATATTTTCATATTTTGCGTTATTTGTGTACATGACAATCGGCGGAGGTGGAACCATGGTGAGGGGAGCCGGCGAAACAGAGCGGGTGATGGACCAGGATGACCCAGCAGCCCTGGAAGCTTGGCGCCGAGCCGCTGGTTCGTGGGACTGAGGCGTTGACGGGGATCCGGCTGAACGGGGTGATGATAGGGTGATTGAGGGCGACGGGGAGGTCAGAGGAAGGAAGGAGCCCGATGACACCGTGGGGTGCAGGGTGTAGGCTTCGCCGGAACCCCGGAAGTTCGTGGTAGAAGCTGGGCATCGACCTCCGAAGGCCGACCTGGAGTTCCGAAGGAGCCCAGTGGAGTCTCCGAGCAGAAGGGTCACGGCAGTGATGAGTGAGCGATGAGCCTAGGTGAAGGTGACGTGTTGACAGGCGGAGGAGGAGATGTGGGCCTGGAGGCCCAAGGTGCAGCCGGGGACTCTACCTCGTGCCGAGCTGGTGAAGGAGAAGCCCGATGCGCAGAGGATGAGCCGCACGGAGTGAGCAGCGGGGGCAGAGCCGAGGAGCTGGACCACACCAGTGGTGCCGACGGATCCAGGGGACTGGCCGTGACCAGTGATGGAGACGGTAGTCGGGACTAGGAAGTCAGGCAGGGATACTGGCTGAAGAGGGTCATTACCGGACGGGACCGGTGAAGAAGGTGAGGATTCGAGGGTGGGGTTTGGGTGGGAACTGGATCCACGGTCCACAGATTTATTAAGTCAATGTCCGCTCCTGGCTCTGCGATGGGCTGATCCGCCTGCCTGGGCTCCGGCTCTGGGGCGGCCTCGTGGGTACCCTGGGCTTGCTGGTAGCAAGAGAGAGTCGGCTGGTACCACTGTCGGTTCTCTGGTTGGAGAAGGAGGGGCAGGGCGGGTGAGTCCATCTTCCTTATTTTACTCGTTTAAGAGGGTCAATTATTCTGTCACAACGTAGCCGATGAAGAAAGATGCGTAACACCGAATATAGTTGACAAAGAGTTTACTGGTGTCTGACAAGCATGACATTCAACAATAACTGACATAGGATATTACAGAACAGGGAGTATAAATACACAAGGCTAAGGAGGGAACTAAACAGGCACAGGTGGAGGAAGATGAACTAATCAGGACTAACGTGAACAGGTGCAGACATGACTGAACGTAATCGTGACTATAATATAATATACAGACAGAGATCTTTTGTGTATGTTTTTATTTTTGTTACGACCCGTGCAATAAGGACGGGCTTGACGTGAACTTTTGCTGTTGATAAAAAGGAAACCAGCCCCAGCCGACAGATCACCAAAGACACAATTCTAAGTCCCAAAAAGTATAACTTATTTAAGGTGGAAAGAAAATTAAGGAGCAATGGCTTCGGGGTGCCCCAAGGCCAAAATAATAAACAAAATAGACTTATAAACAAACATGTATAAATTACCTAATCAGGGAATAAACAAAATTACAAAGAAACTTCCCTAACTCCCTAAAGATAAACAAATCACAAACAAAGTCAAAATAAATGGCAGGACACCCCTACGCTCCTAAAACATAAAACAGAACTGAATTAAATCATCACAAACAAACGAACATGATCAACTGAAGGTTTGGGGATCAGCCGACGGGAGGAGGAATCCGGAGCTCTTCACGCCACAAGGCCAATGCCAGAATGAGCTTGACATCTTCGGCTAGCGCCACATTTTAAAGCGGAGCATCAGTAGATCCACCAATCAGGCTCCTCCAACGGCAGCCAATCCCTGCACACATATACAAAACAACAACCCACACAAAACAGATACAGAGGATCGTAACATTTCGCTATGTTATCTTTTAGTTACTTCAACAGCTGATTTAAATCTCATAACAGACACATCAGGTTGTCTGTGGCTTTGACTGAGGGTCTAGTCATGCATTATTGACAGCAAATAAGCATCTTTCAAAATTGCTTGTAGGCCTAATTCAAATTTGCAGACTGTGTGTTTTGTATACTGCTTGTGCACAGATTAGGCCCTCATGTCAGTATGGTGGAAATATTTTGAGTAGCTAAAAGTGAGCAACACCCATGATATATATAAAAAAATTCTAATAAGAAGTTTTTAAAATATCAACAGTTGTAAAATGCACACACACACACACACATTTGAAATATAAATAAAAAATAAAAAATTATTTAGAGGTAAAATTTTAAATACATGAGCAGCATGTGGTCTGTTTAATCAAATGCAACCTGTACTGTGAAACTGACATCTACATTTAGACAAACACACATTTTCCCCAAATCCTTTCACAGTTTGTTTACTAACAGTGCAATCTAACTTTCACAACCTCGAGATATGCAGCATGAACATTTGAGAATCATAGGGTCTTTGTTTTGTCTCATAAATGCATCCATCATATTTGCATTAGTTTCCAATGGATTGTGTATTTCATATTAACGTTCAAATATGAAAGAAAATAAAAAGCAAAAACATTAATAAAACATGAAATAAATAACAGAACAAGCACAGAGAACACATTTAAGGGTGTACCATATTACAGATCTCAGTATGCCAAAAACCAACAATCCACGAGAAGTAAGTAGGTAAGGAAGGAAGGAAGGAAGGAAGGAAGGAAGAGCATTGATTATAAGTAGAAACAGAGACAGCAGCAGAAAATTTGTAACCTTCAAATGTATGTACTTTGGCTATTTGTATTTTTTTACAGGCAGCGCACTATAACTCACTGTTAAACTGTTGTGTTGCATATATTACTTGTTAAGGTTAATGTCATGATTGTGTCTCCGTGCTCCATGTCTACCCTCAACACACAAGCAAATCTAAATTTAGATCTAGATCATCAACCAAGTAGGTGTTGTCTTTTAGAGTTTTACTCTATCAAACCCTATATAAATGTCTGTTCACAACACACTTCATCATTTGGCTCATGCAGGTAAAGTTACACCTGATATGACCAGGACTCAAGGATTAGAGTCAAGAATACTTTCAGTAAATGGTATAGCAAGGTTATGTAACATTGATTGTTGTAAACTGAATACTTGTTCAGTCTTTGTTTTTCAAGTCAACATGGAGCTTATTTAGAATTTACATATACATTGTTTATTCTAAAGCACTGATTATTTATTTCTCACATATTTCATGTCTTATTGTAAATGTGCTTTTGTTGTCTGTCTAATTTTCTCCCAGATGTGCGCACAATGGCCAGTCAGAATGCCAGTGTCGATGAGCAGATACAACTTATCCAAGTTGACCCCGTCCGGAGAAACATTTCACTGGCGCTGACCCAGATCGTTGTGTGGCCCTTCATCTACCTCATCTTCCTCATGCTCTTAATATTCTCCAAGAAAGAGACTTTCAGAACAGAGACACGTTATATATTGTTTGGTCACTCTCTTCTGGTAGACCTAATATTTCTATGTCTGACAGATTTTATTGTGCTCTTATCATACAACTTTGTTTTAATACCGCTGCATTTCTGTATCCCCATCTGCATGTTAACGGAAGCAATTGCATTAAGTGCACCATTAACCATCGGTGCCATGTGTGTGGAGCGCTATGTGGCCATTTGCATGCCTCTCCGACATCATGCGATCTCCACCTCTAGAAGAGCCATAATGGTGATTTTAATGATTTGGATCCTGAGCTCCATAAACCCCTTTGTTGATATGTTCATTCTTGTCAGCACTGCCTCTCGTGAATACTTGTCTCAACTCACACACTGTCATTATGAGATTATGATTCCGGAAAAGATTCGTCACTTTGCTAGGGGTCTGTTGTACATTGTGGGGCTTGTGGTTATTTTGATCATTGAAGTCTTTTGTTATGTAATGATATACCTTGCTGCACGTGCAGCATCTGGTGACAAGTCTGCATCAAAAGGGCAGCGCACCATTTCCCTGCACATAATTCAGCTGTTTTTATGTACTGCCGAGGTGATGTGCCCTTACATTGAGAGTGTAGTTATGCAGTATGATATTCAATCATATCTGACTGTCCGATTTATAAATTTCCTGACATTTAGTATCACTTCGAGAGCAGTAAGTCCTCTCGTCTATGGGTTTAGAGATGAGAAATTCTATGCAGCTATGGCTTACTATTTCAGATGCAAAAACAACACCATCTCATCTGACACTGATAAACAAACATGATTATCTATTTTTAAAGGTTAAAGAGTGTTTCTGGGATATTATCTTGTCTAAGTTCCTTTCAAAACGTCATGAAGTAAAATTTGTAATGTATCAAAACTCCAGGTTTGGTTTACCAACTGCCTAAACATCCCATTCTAGTTGATATATAGAGAGTATTTAGAGAGTATTTTATTTAGTTTATCGTATAGCTGATTACAATGTTGGCATTACTTGTTACACTTTCAAATATTTTATGTATATTGTTTTAAGTTTGAGTAATTTATTTGAACATAAATATGTAATTTAATTATTAACAATTAAATGTTTTAATATTTTATTTTAAATTTGCATTATTTATTTATGCATTTGGCAGATGCTTTTATTCAAATTATTTCTTTAAAAAAAAAAAAAAGTATTTTCAAGGTACACATTTATATTCTTATCAGTTCTTGCTTTCCCTGGGAATCAAAACCATGACCTTGGCATTGCAAGCACCAACACTCTACTGTTTGAGCTACAGGAAAGCATTAGATACATACTTACAAATAGATCCACTTTTGTATTGAACAATTTATATGTAATTGCAGACTATTTGAGATCAGTATACACATTTAATGGGATTATTCATAAATTATTATTATTCATTTTGGCATCTAATAAATATTTCTGTTTCTAATATTTCTGTTTCATTTCACATGTTAGAAAAGAACAGTTCAGCATCACTGACTTGTGAATATATCATACTATTATAGTAAAAGTGAATTAATCTAGCAATTGCATTTGATATATAATTCCTTTTCTCTTTCTGAAGACTTCTAATGTCTTTCATTTGTAATACATCTGTGATAATAACATTTACTAAACAAACATTCAAAGGCCAGTAAGTGTGATACTCAAGACACTTTCACATTTTTTTGTGAAACTTTCTATTTGATACTTCTAAGGGAAAACAATAATAATCTGTATTTTTTTTTTTTTTTTTGAAAAATAAATTGGATCGAATTTCATCATTTAAATACATATGCAGCATTATGGTTCTCTAACATTTAATGAAATACAGTCTATGACAAATGTATGCCAGGACCAGGGTTGAGAACCGCTGCCTTATGTGGCCTTTTCAAAGTGTCCTATTTGTGATTTTTGGCCCCCAAGCTCTAAACCCTTTGGTTTATGTCTTTTTTCCCCTCATTACTACTTTTTCACAGGAACTTGTTGAACTTTCTTGAACTGTTTTATCACTCGTGTACATAGGGATTAAAGGCATTGTTATGTCGAATGTAATTTAGGATAAGGTAGGAAGAGGACAGGGTCGGCTTTACGAGTACGATCTCACGG
This sequence comes from Rutilus rutilus, assembly GCF_951802725.1. Classification (NCBI taxonomy): domain Eukaryota; kingdom Metazoa; phylum Chordata; class Actinopteri; order Cypriniformes; family Leuciscidae; genus Rutilus; species Rutilus rutilus. Next base: position 14,568,637 of record NC_140223.1, read on the forward strand.
GAAAACGTACAAATTCTACGAGGTGGCTTATTCGTACGAATTCATACGACCTGACTCGTACGAATTAGTACGTTTTTTGCAAAATCGTACATATTTTACGAATTGGCCAATTCGTATGAATTCATACGAATGACCTACCCCTGACCCCGCCCCTAAACCTACCCATCACGTGGGTTTAGACAAATCGTACAAATTCGTACGAGTGAGGTCGTACGAATTAGTACGAATTAGCCAACTTTTTATCATTCGTACGAATTCGTACGAATTGGTCGTGAGATAGCGTTGGCTTTACTGAGGCTCATGCTTTATTCACTTTCAAATGGTCAAAACAAAAGTCCAAATACACAATCAATGATGCAGCTCTCCAGAGCATTCAGCGCATGCACAGGCACGAGTCTTCAGTCCGTCTCTCTCTGGTGAGAGGTGATCTCCTCCTAAGGCCAGAGCGAGAAATTGGACTTCCCTGCTCACAGCCGTTGCTTACATCACTGACTCCACCTCACTCTAATTTTTTGAGGAGGTTGAGGTGATATATCTGACGTGTCCCGCTCCTGTCCATTTGAACCACCTCAATATTGAGACCCCCACCTCAAAGCGCCCTTGCCACTTCGCGAGTAATTTAGAACTAGACATAGGAAGCAATACAAGTACCTTATCTCCCGGTGAAAATTCACGTAGTCTAATTCCCCTGTTAAACAGCCGGCTCTGTTTGTCCTGGGCCTGTAACAAATTCTCCATAGAGAGCCGCCCCAAAGTGTGGAGTTTTGTTCTCAGGTCCAGCTCTCAGGTCCAGCGCATACTGAATTTCGTTTCGACTATCTGAAGGTCCGTCCTCCCAAGTTTTTCTCAGGACGTCCAACACCCCACAGGGCTGACGTCCATAAAGAAGCTTGAAGGGGGAAAACGGATCGTTCTAACGGCCTGGTGAGGTCCATACCAATTCTTTCGAAGGGGACCTGCTTTAGAGGAAGAGGGCGCAATGGTGCTTTTGGGGAGGCCGGTGGATTCACCAACTGACATTCACGACAAGCTGCACACCATCTGCGCACATTCTCATGAATGCCCGGTCAAAGGAATCGGGTCATGAGACCATTTAGTGTCGTTGCTTGTCCTAAATGTCCTGCCATAGGATTATAGTGAGCCGCCAGGAAAGGCAAGAACAGGGGCTATATACACAGACAGGGCTGAAAAGGGAAAGAGTCACATCTGGGGAGACAATCAAAGAGAAACAATCTAAAAAAAAGAACCAAGAGACAACCTAACAGTCCGCAATAACACAACACAATACAGCACAACTAGCGGACCCCCCTGTTTAAGGAACAGGTTCTAGATGCTTCAAAAACAAAAGGGAACAGAGTCCAGGAGGGTGGTGGGGTGGTGGGGTGGTGGGGTGGTGGGGTGGTGGGGTGGTGGGGTGGTGGGGTGGACCGGAGGAGGGATGTTCAGGGATGTCCTCTGTGGCTGGAATGGAGCTGACTGGCCGCTGCAGCGTGTGCGCGACCCAGACTAGAGACCTTACACACGCGGTTTCCTGATGGGTAAACCACAAATATTTGATGTAATAGGTGAAATAATATTTACATTGTCATTTGTGGTGAGGGTGTGGGTCAGGTTGGGAATCAATAGGCACGGGCGGACTGTGGGTCCAATAGCTAAGACTATTTCGACTCAGTTTGGTACCCACTGATAGGCAGCTGCTTTAAAACAGTCCCGTGCTTATTTGTGTTCAAGCTCTGTAGTTGTCAAAGCACAGTTGTGTAAACAGCACAAAGATGAAGGAGAATAGTTATAATGGTATTTAATGACAAAACTCTGGAGATCAGACAGGAAACTCAACACTAACACAACTTAACATTGACAAGAACAGACAGAGAATGAGGGAGAACAAAGGGTATAAATACATGAAGCAAACAAAGGGAACTAATGAGTAATTAATGACAGGAGAACATAATGACTAATCAACAACACAAAAAAAAAGGGGGGGGGGGGAAGGTTTACCAAACACAACCCGAGCAGGACTCTGGCCTAGACACAGAGAGGAAGGTTCACCGAGACCACCGGACTTGGACGGCCGTTTCGGTCAATGGTAAGACCAGCTTCAAGGTTATTGAAGCTTGGGGCATATAGGTAAAAAAAAATGGCACAGGAAACAAAGAGACAAACTTAAGGTCCACAACACAACATGGGATGTATAACAATACAGTGCATGTTGAAGGACTGTTGAAATAACCGAAAACTGTGTATCTTCATTATGTTAGCTAGAGAAACAATATATTAACAGTTATGTTTTTAAGGTTGTAAATATGTGCATGTAACAAATTTGAGATAGATGTACAATTAGCTGTAGTCAGAATGCATGTGGTAAACTGTATTACCTGAGTGGTAGAGAATGAAAAGCATAAAAGGAGAGAAAGTGTAGCTTTAGAAATGCCATATGGAAAAGAAACAGATGCCACTGAGGAATAGAATCTAGCCTAATGGCATTCCAGTTGTCTGCTCTATTTTAGTTTGACTCTAGTTTGTGCACTAATCTAGCTTTTGACTCTTATGACATATTGTAAATAAAAGAAATGTAAATGCATGATTGTGTCTTAGTACTCCATGTCTATCCCCTAAACACAAGCAAATCTAAATTTAGCTCTAGATGTCAACAAGTAAGCAGATCCACAGGAGTTTTACTCTGTCAAACTCTATATAAATGTTGGTTCACAGTGCATTCATTACACTTGATGACCAGGGCTCAAGAATAGAGTCCTACTGTCAGTAAGTAATGAAGCAAGGTGACATTTTTAACTGATTTCATGACCCTCATTTACTGTATGCAAACTGAAATATATTTTTTATGGCTACATAAATATTTGAAACTTATTAATAATGCATATTATAAATATTGAGAATAGATGTCACAATGAAATCTCTATATAAAATTGGTTCAGTTTAATTCATTATGGTAAATTATAAATGTCCAATCATTCACACATTTTTTCCACTTTATTTGTATCTGCATAAATACAAGAATGATATTATTGTTTTATTGCAACATAAATATTTGAAGCTTATTGATAATGTATATTATCAATGTTGATTATATATGTTTTTGTTTGTCTAATTTCTGTCTACTTTTCTCCCAGATGTGCGCACAATGGCCAGTCAGAATGCCAGTGTCGATGAGCAGATACAACTGGTCCAAGTTGACCCTGTCCGGAGGAATATTTCACTGGCGCTGACCCAGATATTCATGTGGCCCTTCATCTACCTCATCTTCCTCATGCTCTTAATATTCTCCAAGAAAGAGACTTTCAGAACAGAGACACGCTATATATTGTTTGGTCACTCTCTTCTGGTAGACCTAATAGCTCTTTGTCTGGCAGATTTTGTTGTGCTCTTATCATACAACTTAGTTTTAATACCGCTGTATTTCTGTATCCCCATCTGCATATTGATGGATGTGCTCACAGCATCTGCACCACTGACTATTACAGCCATGTGTGTGGAGCGCTATGTGGCCATTTGCATGCCTCTCAGACATCATGCGATCTCCACCTCTAGAAGAGCCATAATGGTGATTTTAATGATTTGGATCCTGAGCTCCATAAACCCCTTTGTTGATATGTTCATTCTTGTCAGCACTGCCTCTCATGAATACTTGTCTCAACTCACACACTGTCATTATGAGATTATGATTCCGGAAAAGATTCATTTTTTTGCCAGGAGCTTGTTGAACATTGTGGGGCTTGTGGTTATTTTCATCATTGAAGTCTTTTGTTATGTAATGATATACCTTGCTGCACGTGCAGCATCTGGTGACAATAAGAAGTCAGCATCAAAAGGCCAGCGCACCATTTCCCTGCACATAATTCAGCTGTTTTTATGTACTGCCGAGTTGATGTGCCCTTACATTGAGAATGTAGTTATGCAGTATGATATTCAATCATATCTGACTGTCCGATTTATAAATTTCCTGGCATTTAGTATCACTTCTAGAGCAGTAAGTCCTCTCGTCTATGGGTTTACAGATGAGAAATTCTATACTGCTATGGCTTACTATATCAGATGCAAAAACAACACCATCTCATCTGACACAATTAAACAATCATGATTATCTTTTAGTAAAGTCTTTAATTAATAATTCAGTCAAACTAGATGGTTTGTAAATGTTTTAAAAGTGCCTATGTGATTTTAACATGCCTAAATGCATGCCATAGCAAGTTTTGCATTACAAAATGCATTAAAGGGATAGTTCACCCACCCTCACCCTTAAATTGTTCCAAACCTGTATGAGTTTCTTTCTTCTGTTGAACACAAAATAAGATATTTTAAAGAATGTTGGTAACCAGACAGTTGATGGCACCCTTTGACTTCCATAGTAAAAAACTATGGAAGTCAGTGGGCACCGTCAACTGTATGGTTATTCATACAGATTTGTAACAACATTAGGGTGAGTAAATTATGACAGTTTTTTCATTTTTGGGTGAACTACCCTTTTAAGTGTGACTATAGTCCATGTAAAATCATCCAGAGTTTGTATTTGTCTGGCCAATAAGGTCTTTGGACGGTGCCTCTCAGAAGCAGTATATTGCTTAATAGTGACCTCTATTGGCTCGATTGAGCATTATTTTCTTTACATTACATAGGCCAACATGTCAAAGTAAAAAAAGAAAAAGAAATGTATGTATAAATATAATCTAGATATATGGAAAGCACTTAACACACACAGTAAGCGTTTAAGGGGTCTTTTGCATCCTGTAGGTGAACATCATGTCAATTTAACATACAGTAATGTAAATAAACACAAATAAACAATGATTCAAGCTCAACAAATTTACATTTTGGATTTAGAATTTCTGTTGTTTTGGTTTTCCAAATGTTTTTCATGTGCAATGTCTGTAATGTTATGCCACCCTGGATGCAGCACACTTTCTTTCTGAGGCATCTTAAGAAAATATTAATAGGCCTATCAGCGGTTACTACAAGTGTCACATGTCCTATTGAAATATTGAAAAATAAATATGATGTGCCAAAATGTAAATACATTAAATCAGTACAGTTTGATGCTGCAAGGCTCATATCTCCTTTAATATAAACACATATACCGGTACACATATTACTCACAAAATGGTTTACCACACTATTAGGTAGATATGTTCATTGCAATCATTAGATTATAACATTACAAAGAAACAGCCCTTAAGTCTGAACCAGAGTGGTTTCAGCATCTCAAACATGTACTGTATATGCACAATACATAAAAAAATACCCTAACAGAAATGTCATGCAAATAAAACTTAAAAGTGATAATGGCAAAATGTTTGTTACATATGTATAATGTTTTGTGGCCTTTGCATGCCACTGTGACATGATGCAATCCTGACCTCCAAACAGCCTTTATTGTGATTTCTGTGTATTCTTGTGGTTTGAACCCTGAGCTCTATAAACTCTTTGTTTATGTGTACATTCTTATACTACTGCATGAGATAAGTGCTCCCTTGAACTCCCTTGAGAGGTTTCATCACTTTCTCTTCTTTTTGTTGAGTATATATATTTTATTTATTTTTTTGGGGGGGGGGGGGGGGGGGGATCTTAATGCTTCAACATCCCAAGACATTTTGGACAATGCTATGCTTCCAACTTTGTGGCAAGAGTTTGGGGAAGGCCCTTTTCTATTCCAGCATGACTGTGCACCAGTGCACAAATCAATGTCCGTAAAGACATGGTTGCATGAGTTTGGTGTGGAAGAACTTCACTGGCCCGCACAGAGCCCCGACCCCATCAAACATGTTGGGATGAAATGGATCCAAGATTGCCTTCTTGTCCAACATCAGTGCCTGACCTCACAAATTTTATACTGGATGAATGGGCAAATATTCCCACAGAAACTTCAGAAAATTCCCAAAGAAATCTTGTGGAAAGCCTTATAAGAGTGGAAGCTGTTATGGCTGCAAACGGGGGACCAACATAATGTAGATTGAATACAATATCATTACAGTCCATATTGGTATTAGGTTTCCCAATATTTATGCCCATATTATATATATATATATATATATATATATATAATATAGATGAGCAACTTGATGGGGAAGAGCTGAGAAACTGTTCTGACTAATTCACTCTTATTATTCAAAGCTGAAAGATACGTTTTTGGTTGAGGTCGATTGAATTAGTTTATCAAGAGCTTTCTTCAGTTATCTAAACCAAAGTAAACACACAGTAGCTATGGCTCCGCTCCGTATGTTGCCTTAATAGATATATTTTTGCCCACCAAGTATTTTTTTCTTATCATGTGGACTTGTTTTTCTGCCACACCCCTTTTAGACGTGTAGGTAGGGTTGCCAATTGTCTGGTATTAGCTGGAACGTCCCTTATATTGGGCCTTATTGATTTTTCCCATACATGACCAGAGAGGTCATGCTCATTGAATCTAACCACTGATAAAGTGGCCGTTATTCGTTATTTTAAATGTAGACGAGCGACAAGCGTGCTCAATTGAAAGTTCAAAAGAACAGCATTAATCTGAAATAAAGCTTTTCTAATATTAAAATGTCTTTAATGTCACTTTGACAAATTGAATGCATTATTATTATTTTTAATTATTATTACTGACCTCAAACTTTTGAACGGTATAGTGTCTAATGCAACAAAAACTGAACTTAAAAGGATTAAGTTGTGTATAAATAGTTTAAGCAAAACAAATGTCTTTAGCCTATAGCCCATCTGAGAACCTAACAGACACTGAGTACAGCCTACATATATTTTGAGTGTCACTTATTTTCCTTTAAAGAACCACGATTGTCTCATATTTCCTTTTCTGAAATTGGCAACCCTATACTGTACGTGCAGGCCATGCTCATCAATGGCATCTGTTCTCAATACACATTGTTTTGTGATAGCTGCATGTCCTGTCACCATACTGCAAAACAACCACTGCTCACTGTTTACCACAACCTGTTATACAACCTTTGTGCTGACGCAGTGTGTAAATGTGCGTCAAACCCTATCTTTCCTTGAACTTAAACCGCTAAAATCAAGATTAAAGGTCCGAATAAACGGATCAATACACTGCATGCAGGGCAGAGTCCTTTAGCAGTATATAAATACTGGTGGGCAGTGCTGTCAACTTTAAAAATTGCAAGAGCTTTACTTTAAGACAAATACAGGCTTACGGGATAAATCTACGAATATTATTATATATTTTTTTATTAGTAAAAGATTGTAAGGCAATATGCAGGCTTTTAGAAACTGTAGTTTCTGTGCTAGTGGGAATCTTCTTAAAGGTCGGACCGACTTCCTGGTTGCCCGGAGAAACATGTCCGTGCTGCGACTCAGCGCTGCGTGCGTTCAACTTCTCAAGTAAGATTGCGTGCTTTTTCTTTTCTTTTTTTTTTGTTTTTCTTTTTTTGTTTTTTTGCGATTTTAATGTCGTGGTGGATATGCGTGTTAGGGTATTATTTTAAATTAAATCTTATGCTCAGTCTAATTTATTTTGTTATATCAAAGGGACAAGACCAATGTGTTCTGCAGCAGCCCCGTTCATCAGCGTCTCCTGCGCCTGCCGGTGGTTGCCCGATCCAAAGCAGTCGCGTTCAGTGTCGGCAGCGGCCTCTGTGCGGTTCCTTTCACACAGGTAGGCTAACTAATGCATGTTTAAATGGTGCATTTACGCTATAGACACTGAGCAATTGACAAACTTGTAAAACGCACATATGGAGAGCCGAGCGTTGACAGCATGGGATAGTTAGGGTGAATTCAGGCTGATTGGGGCACTTTCCAAATAATGTCCCAATCACCCTGAATTCACCACTACCTAAAAATAAAAATGTTGACAATCAATCACCCTCAAGTTGTTCCAAACCTGTATTAGTTTCTTTTTTCTGTTGTACACAAAAGACGATATTTTTTTAAGAATGTTGGTAATCAAACAGTTAATGGGCCCCATTGACTCACATAGCAATTTTTCCCTGGAAGTCAATGGCTACAGTCAACTGTTACCAACATTCTCGTTAATGTTGAGAGAAATGAAAGAAACTCGTATGATGACAGAATTGTAATTTTTGGGTGAACTATCCCTTTAATTATTCTCTACTTTTTAGTAATTGTTGCCAAATCAAATGGTTTTCTTATTGAATGCTGCCTCTTTGTAATTGGTTTGATTTAAGCATAACAAAATAGCAAATTTGAAATCTTGTAAAAGTTTATAAAGGGACATTTTAATCAAATAACTGCCCTAGCTTTGTGCTTTATTATATATTTACATATTCATTTTTCCCTGAGAATACTACTTTTAAAAACAAAACGTAGTAGGCTACATGATGAAATTTGTGGTTATGCGAGTCAGTTAGTTAATGTATGTTAATTCAGTAACCGCTCTTACTCAGTTTTATGTGTTGTTGATTAACTAAAAAGAATCGGCTCAAAAGAGTCATTTGTCTCAGAGCTTGTCAACACTGTACATTTCTGATTCATTGAAAAGAACCAACTCAAGACTCATTTACAAAAATCCCAAAAATAGTTCCCGATCTTATTCTTGACCATCATGGCAAGTGTAATGAAACGCATCCCTTTTTCCTCCAGCAGGCTGAAAACCTCTCGCATGAATCCCTGATTCGTCGGGCCTCTTGTCTGGTCACAGACAGTGCCAACACATACCTCTCTCAGACAACGCTGGCCCTTGTGGATGCCCACACACAATATGCAAAGGTAATACTTATAAACACTGCATTTTAAAACTATAGTCCATTCAGTAAAATTTCACAATGTGGAGACTTGATTGATGTCTAAAATATTGTTTAAACTTTTCTCAGGCACTACATACACTCATTGCCCTTCAGAAGCGATACATTACCTCAATAGGAAAACTGACCCCTGCTGAAGAGGACAGCATTTGGCAGGTGATCATTGGCCAGCGAGTAGAGGTAAATTCTGTTCCTTTAAATGTTTTTTTTTTTACCTTTTGTAGAACAAGGTCTGCTTTCGTTTATCTAAGTGTTGTTTGCCTTTTGCAACAACATGAATAATGATTAGTAAGACTGATTAGCAGACCTTGTTGATATTGGAAGTAGTTCTATCTAATTGAAGAAGACTCCATTTCAGAGCTTTCACGATGTCTCTCTCTTTTGTCAGGTTAGTGATAGATTGGAAGAATGTAAATGCTTTGAGTCAAACTGGATGAATGCCATCCACATCTGTGAGTTGTCAGCAGAGGCAGCCTACAATTCAGGTATGTTTATCAATTGGCCTTATTTATCACAATCCATTAAAAAAGCACTTCTTGTACGAGATTGATCCAGGCTGTGAATTGATTCAATCCTGATATTTTTACAGGGGCCGAGCATGCATGCACAGCAACAAAGACTAACCTGCAGGCGGCACAGTCCAAAGTGGAGGAGATTAGAAAGATCTCAAGAGAAGCAAAGAAAAAACTGGCTGAGACTAAAGCAGAAGAAATCCAGAGAATGGCTGAATATGTGTCCAGCATTGACATTAATGACTTGGAAGATATTCCAGAGGCCTACCTTCGTGAGGACTAGAAAAATACAAATGTTCTCTAGTTTGCAATTCTGTAGCAAGCAGTGAATCACTCAGTGAGTATGACAATCTAGAATGCACCTTGAAATGAATTTGCATTGGTTATGGAATTAAAAAGTCCTGATTTTAAAGGCCTCATTTAATCCATATGTGGGTTCATAACAATAGAACAGGTTAAAGTCCAACAAATGTAATTTATTTAAAATAACTTGTATTACCTGTTAAAGTTGTTAACACAACTTCTAAGATCCATAGATTGCTTTGGAAATAACATTAGTTTTGGTATTTGTATATATGTATATATTTTCATATTGTTTATTTTTTGATGCAATTACATGATGTGTTAATGCAACATTGAAATTATATCACAGGATGCTGTGATATTACAGTATATTTCTACAAAGTTGCAATCAATCTGTTTTATATTTTGAAGAGTTCACCTGCTATTTATTATCTTAATAAATGGAAAATTTATTCAGAACAGTTTTTGCAAAATGTTTGAATTCCATTCAATGGAACTGAATTATGGTGCCTTGCTGTTTGACAGTGAATTGATTTTGCGTCATTCAAACATAAACTTGTTTAATGACATTATCATTTATTATAATTATCATGTGTTGTATCATTAAATTACAGTTAAAGATGCTTTAATTTAGTGAGTTTCATGTTGAAGTTCAAAGTTTTAACCAACAGAGGGCGATGGCATGCTTTATTATGGAAAATAATGTTTGGGAGAATGATGTCAGAAATAAACATTGTTTAGACTAAAATAATATTTTAGTCTAATTACAATACAGAAGTTTGTTCCTTCAGTTATTAACTTTAATAAAGATGTTGAAGAGAGAGTACACACTTCTTGTTTTGGACACAAAAATTTAAGTTATGCAGAATGGAAACCTCAGTTATTCACTTTCATTGCATAATTTGCCCATATAATCAAATCAACAGTGACTGAGACTGTCTTTCAGCCTAAAAAGTGTATCTTTTTATTTGACACTGATACAAACTGTATTTAATACAGGTTCTTCAAACTGAAGTTTAATTCAGTGTCAGCGTATATTCCAGCACAGTGATGTGTTTTTCTTTCCTACAGATATATTAATTGATTCTAATCATTCAAGGGATAGTTCACCCAAAAATGAAAACTTTGTCATTACTTACTCACTCTCAAGTTGTTCCAAACCTGTTTGAGTTTCTTTCTTCTGTTGAATTAAATACAAAAGAAGATATTTTAAAGAATGTTGGAAGCCAGACAGTTGATAATCAACTTTTTGATAACCAACATTCTTTAAAATATCTTCTTTTATGTTCAACAGAAGAAAGAAACTCATATAGCTTAGGTTTGGAACAACTTGAGGGTAATGACAAAATTTTAATTTCTTTGTGAACTATCCCTTTAAGGCTTAATGGCCTGTATTTATTACTGAGAATCCACAGAGTTTTCGACCTTTACGAACTTTCCCTCTGACACTTTATAATAACTACCTTTAAAAACAAACTATCAATGCTACATTATTTAATGTTCTGAAGATCGTTAGAAATTATTTAAAAATTGCTTAAAATTGAGGCTAATCAGATTTGAAATGTTCTCTCTTCTCCGCGATTCACGAACTCTACGAAAATATTTGTCTGTATGTGTATCAAGTTCCAGAAGTCTTTGCATTAGAGGAGTAACATACATTCAGAAGATCGAGGACCAATAAAAATGATTGATTGGTGTAAATGGCACCACTCAGCTGGGGATTTATCACTCTTGGAAGACATAAATAAAACACAAGGATCATGGAAAGCGTGCCCAGCATGGCTCACTCTTTAATCTGAGTGAACTGGGCGACATCTCCCAGAACCCCATTGAGCCAAGCCATTCCAATATGTCCAGTTTTGTAACGTTACAAGGAACATTTTAGCAAATGCATTTCAGCACGACCAAATGAAGTTGAAGAAGACAACTCTAATGCACAGCGTGTATGAGACTATTGAATATCTATATCAATTAAAGGAACTTTAAAATACCCAGGACACTCTTTTGCTTTTTAACTTTGCTTAGCCTTGTTTTTTCCTTTAATTCGAAGTCGTTGCTATTATATTTCCATCAATCATTTGTCTCTGGACGAGTGTAAATTCTAACTGCATTGCAAGCAATGCCCTGCGTTTTTGACGAGTTTATTTTTAGTCGGAAACAAACCACTGCTGGACTGAAGGTTCCGCCCACGCGCGGTTCGGCTGCTGTGTGTGTGTGGATCAGACACAGATGAGGAACTCACTACTGCAGTCAGAAACCATGGCAGAGGAAGTAAGACACATATTTGGGAATAGCACGTTTTTCAATGGGCTTCTACCTCTCCTCGGACTTCTATTGAGCGTATGCACCGGTGGGTACTTTATCTTTTCCAGGATGATAACAAGTCATCTTGAATCGGACTTACCTTAAAGTTTAACATGCACGTTTTGCGGTGAAGTTTACCTAGCGAGCTTGGATCGGATGTCTGCGATAGTATGCCCATGTGTAAAAATGGTCCGTTAGCTGTTAAAGTTCAAATGAACTGTTATTAAACTAACAATAATAAGCTGTTCATTTTATTTTCAGACAGTTTTTTATTTAATTTTTTTACCTTAAGATGCTTAGGTCTATGAAACTGTGATTTATTATTAGCCTACAAGCAAAGCGTGTGTCCAAGTACTGATATTAATTTCTTTAAAACACTTTCATTTGCATTATTTTCTTTAGAGTCCTTTTTATAAAGGACTTATTATATAAGTTTTTGTGAATTTAATGCATGATGTAAAATCAGTTTATATTTTTTTCTATATTTATATTGCAAATATCTCAAAACTTATTCACATATATTTTGATCCTTAAAACCTACTAGTCTCTATTTGCATGCTACTAGTACTTATTTGTTATCTATTGAACAAGTACTAGTATCTAGTAATAGGTACTAGTATCTAAAAAATAAGTACCTACTGAATAACTACTTGTACTATGTACTAGTCACAATTGGAATACATACTAGTCAGAACTAAATAGTTGATATCTAAATGACAGATCCCCATAGAAGTCAATGGCAAAAATGTAAAATGTGTTACTAGTAACAAAAGAATAGTTACTAGTCACTATCGAAATAAGTACTGGTATCTAATGAATAAGAACTATTATCTAATTATAAGGACTAGTAACTAATGAATAAGTACTAGAATCTAATAAATAAGTACTTGTACTAATTTAAAAGGCACTAGAATCTAATGAATAAGTACTAGTGTCTATTTAATAGGTACTAGTATCTAATGAATGAGTACCAGTCTCTAAAAAAATAATAACTAGTATCTAATGAATAACTACTAGTATCTTTTAAAATGGTACTAGTATCTAAAGAATACCAGTACCTAAAGAATAAGTGCTAGTAATGGAATAGATACTATCATTTTTATTTGAAGAACGGTATAGGGGCTGTCAGACTCCTGGATGACAAAATAACCTTCTCAAATTCATTCACACTTGATGGAAGAGTCAAGAGTAGTAGGTCATTTGGGACACAACTTTTATGTTCAGAGAAGTTTCAGATTCGGCTGTTTCATGTAAGTTTTGCTGAAACACCCAGAATGATGAACCAGAATGGAATGGTTGTAAATTGTTTGAGTAAATGATGAAGTACAAGTGAAAGGTTGGGTGTGTTTAGGCAAGGGGGTGGAGGGCATACTTTAGTGCCTGAAAGGAAAAGGACTGAAGCCGCAGAGTCTGGACGTGTTGACCTGTTATTTGGCACTCTGCCAGTGGGACCTTCCACTTTTGTTGCCTTAAATATTAGGTTAAAATAGGAAAAACTGTCTGACTGCCCCTTAGTAAAACACTGCAAGAGGAAGTGGTACTGTATGTCACACAGAATGACTATAATCATGTCGTTTGTAGCCCAATGGGAAGGGTGGAAAAATGGATGCAGCAAGCAACTTTAAGCAGAAATAAAGCATTTGCTAAATGGTAGGTTTAGGTCATGGGTCTTGGTAGTTCACTTTGACAGACTAGATGCTAATGTTGATTCTGCATCTAGTGCATCTTACTGCATCTTTAAGTCAGCATTTCTACTGACTTAAAGATGCAGTAAGATGTACTATATGCAGATTCAACATTAGCATCAAGTCTGTCAAAGCAAACTACCATGACTTAACCCTACTATTTAGCAAATGCTTTATTTGTGCTTGCTGCATCCATTTTTTCCACCCTTCCTATAAGCGATTTCTGAGAAACACTGTTGAAAGTGGATCAGACTGAGCACCATAACACACTTGTAGCCAATCAGCAGTAAGGGGCGTGTCCACTCATGATGGGGGAGGAGAGAGGGAGATTTGAAGAAAGACTGTAGAAAGAGAGATGGCTGAGAGACATTACTAAAGAGAAAAGGTCTGAGAAATATCATTGGAAAAAAAGGGTTTTGATCAGGAAAGAGCTTCGGGACCCTCGTTAATATTTGAAAAGCTTTCCAGCGCTGGAGAGACTGAAGCAGGAAGGCCTGAAAACGGATGCCAAGGTTGCGATGTTTCATGCTCCATATGTGAGTAACATTGGTTTTGCTGTGTTTCACAGAACCAAGATATGCTGTTGTTGTAATGCTAGCTATAGTAGCTGGACAGTTTTGAGTGTCATTGTTTGTCTGGAGCTGGTGTGCTGCTGGCAACCAATAACCAACTCTTGCTAGTATATACCCTGTATGTTCTTTTGTTTTCTCCCTTGTCGTTCATCATCTTTGCTTTATTTTTCACAAAGCAGTATTTTGCTTCGTTTTAGCTATGATAAAGAGACATCCACTCTTGCATTGCGTGTTCATGCATTTTGGGGGCGGAGCAATGAAGGGAGGGGTGTGTTTGTTTTGGATTGATTTCAGTGTTTCTCAGAAATCACTTACTGCACCTTTAAGCAATAAATGGATGTAGAATTAACAGTTACTTACCAGACTATATCACTGGATTGAATTTAGTTTACGTTTATTTTTGTTGACAATTTCAAGGGATTCTGAAACTTTTTGTGTGTTTTTTAATATATCAGCCTGGTCAATTAATGGTATATGCATATATATTTATAACATTTATAAAAATACAATGATTAGAATGAATAAAAAATAAGTACACTATTTGTTCTTTTAATTTCAACAATTTTGCCTGGGGAGATGAATCCTCCTTTTAGACAATGAATGTCTTTTCATGCATGAATCATAAATCCAACGTGTATGTAATTTGAAGAGAGAATGAGACTTGAGGCTTTGTCAAATCAGCAGTTTACCTCACGTGTTTTTCTGTATTGTGCAAAGTGATTTCAAAGGGTCATTTCAAGTATACATTTAGTAGACAGGCCATTCACTGCAGTCACTGTCGGCAAATGACATGCAGGCTAATCCAGGGTCACGTAAGGACAGAGCATACGAGCCCGATACACACACACACACACACACACACACACACACACACACACAGGGTGTCTTTGATAGCCTCTCTGCTGTAGATTGAGAGAGATCTATGTTATAGAAATGCAGTCAGCAAGTGTCACCCTGACCGGGCAAATTAGACCAAGGTGAAAGCAATGCAAGCTCAGCTCCTTCATCATGCAGGTGATGCATCACAAAAAATATAGGTTAGCCTATTTCATTGCTGCATGCTAAATGGATAAGCCAGAGTGTGATTTAGGCTAATTGTTTTTACTTCCCTCTCAAAAAGGCTATTTAAGTTTTTGCTGCTTTGTATAGCACATAGAAATGACCAATGCATGTCAATAATGATGCAGAATGCATGCATACTTTCATGGGCCAATTTAGACAGGCTGACTCTTTGTTATGTGCACCGCATCATCCAGCCCATCTTTGTACTTCAATTTAATCTCACTTAGCCTACATAACTGCAGGCTGAAATCTTACAATCACATTAAAATATTCTTTTGAAGGAGGTCCATCAGGAAATGACTGTTAGACTTTATTGTGAGCTGAGGCAGCACGGAGGGGCGCAAGCCATGACCGCAAAGAAGCATTTTGCTGTGAATGTCTTCCATCCTGGAAAGATGTGATAATCAGAGTCTCTGTAACTGGGCTGCTCTCCATTAAACAATGTAATGCTGTAACCTTCAGTCCTGGGAAAGTGCTGTTCCTTGTTATGTGCATACTTTGTTGAATAGAGCAGAATGGCTGATTACCAGCATATGTTGTGTTTTGGATGCTGGTCTCCCAATCAGGCTTCTTAACTAGCTCGCAACTAGCTGGTCAACCAGCTTCATCAGAACGTCACATTGTTAACATTTGTTGCTGGTGAATGTGACAATGTAGCAGGTATGATCAGATGTATTGCTTTTGTAGTTTTCTGTCCAGCAAGACTTACGTAGGTCAGTGACCTGATGCTCATTTTCCAGATATATTGATTTAAACCGTGACTTCTTCAATGATGATCATGTTTTTATTTTTTTAATTAAAATAAAACAAAGGAAAAATTGAGAAAAAAATCTCATTAAAATAAATGATGGAGTAAAAATAAAATGTTCTAGAGTGGTTTAGTATCTTTAATTAGCATTATATAAGAAAAATATATATTATTGTTGTCCGCTAAAAGTCATGTGGTGCAACTAACAGTCATTTGTGGTCAGTAGGTCTTTTAAAAATCATATTATTTTAAGTTGGCATTAAATGAAGATTCACATGTATCTATTTTCAAAATGCATATAAAAAGTCTTATAGTGAACAATTAATCTGTGCATGTTTCATTTAAAAAAAATGAATCAAAAATGTCATAGGATACGATTAATTAATAATTGATTAAAAAAAGCTTTTTACCTATCTTTTTTTTTTTTTTGAATTTGTCGTGTTTTAATACATTATTTAAAAAAAATATATTAAAATGCAAATTATACATACAGTGACAAATGTCACTTTTTTTAAGTAAAAAAAATGTCAGGGTGATATAATTGTCCTGACATCATAGAAAAAAAGCCTCATTAAAAATAACATTTTCTGAAAAGAAAACGTTGCATAGTTTGGCATAATCTTTCATTTTTATTTCTTAGAAAAAAATACTATTAAATTAGTGTTAAAAATGTATATTAAACAAAACAATTGTCCGCAAAGTCATGCAGAAAACATGCAGGAAAAAAACAGAAAAATGATATGATATAGAGCAGTGTTTCCCAACCCTGTTCCTGGAGGCACACCAACACCACATTTTCCAACTCTTCCTAATCAATCACACCTGAATCAACTCATAAGCTCGTTAGTAGAGATAAGGGAGACATCCAAAATGTGCACTGTTGGTGTGCCTCCAGGAGCAGGGTTGGGAAACACTGATATAGAGGACCCCTGCAGACCATTATAGCCTCATTTGGGTTTGTCAAATAGTCATTTACCCAGTTGTTTTGTATAAATTCATAGCATAATTTCAATTATTTGATGTTAATTTCCCATAATTGCTATACACGATGCTTACACAATATATATTGCTTATATATTGCTTACACAATGATATCAGATCAGTGCGGTTTCCATTTTTCAGTAATGGGATTGGTGCTGAAGAACGTCCTCTAGTTTCCTTCCCGAACCAAATCCATCTGTTCTCCCAGCGCTGAGAGCCCCCTCTGTCTGGGCATTGGAACAAAGAGAGCATTTTATGTGCAATGATCTTCCATGCTGTCTTTGTAATTGTTAGTCGCTGTGGAAGTTTTTAACAAGGGCTACCGGGCAGGAACACAGTTCATGTGCTGTGGTGTTGATGAGGCCTCAGCTGCGTTCTCTTTAGCTATTGATGTATGAGGTAATCGCATGGGTCCTTATAGTCCTGCAGATATATGAAGGTGGTTCTGCTACATTATATTTCTATCATAAATATGACCGCATGCTGCCATGAGAGCACTAGTCCATGGTTTTCTTTTGTATGACAGGGTAGTTATATTGGAGAACTTGCAATGATTATTCAGCAGCCTTATAAGGATTTCCTGTTGAACTTCTGACAGGAACAAGCTTTGGTTCATGAGTGAAACTTCAGAGATGTGTCCTGTAATACCACCATTTGAGATTATGTGATATGGGTCACTGACATAAGAGTGTCAACAATAAAGAAACTTAAAAAAAAAACGCATGCCATTTAAAAAATATTAATAAATAAATAAAAAATATAATAAGTTATAAAATATATATTTTTTGAAGATAAAATGTATTTTTCAAACATCATTAATTTATAAATATCATAATGTCTTTCACGAGTCGCACTCCAAACTTATTACATTTTATAGCCTCAATAAACATTCTTACCTTATCAGAAAAATGTAATTAGATTTTTTCAAATACCTATTGACCTTGATATACATGAGGGTCTCTGATATCATTACCTGTTTTATAATACATTAATTATTTTTATTTGATATATTTATTTATGTATATGTATCTGCCTGTTGGTTTGACCACATGATTGTTGTTTCTCTTTATCACTTACATTTTTATCTTTATGCTCAGAAAAAAAAAATCAAAAATGAATTTTAATTCACAAAATAAAAGTATGGAAAACAAGCATCGTTGGCCTGGTTCTTGCTGGATGTGAAAATAGTTCTTGCTACATTATCATTATCATCAGCATGAAATTTTGGCTAATCAGCATGGTGTTTTTTTTGTTAAGATTTTAAGCTAAGTCATCTATGTCAAATGTGTACCAAGTGCTTGATTTGTTGGGCAAACTGACTCTATAATGCAGAAGAATCTTTCTCACCTGTGCTAATATTGCTTGTTGACTTTATAGCCAATGGTCACACAGGTGGGGAAGGTATAAAATTGATGGAATTTGACATGCAAACAAACTTAAGGACAAAGCCCTCAAGGTGGGTGGTATTGGTTATCAATACAGATTAGTGTTCTAGTCTGCCATTTTGTGGACAGGGTGAAGAAGAAAAGGGGAGTGTGCAGAGAAAGTAAACTAGGCCTATTGTGTTTCATGTTGACCAAACTGCTGCATTACTTTCCTCTTTAATTCATTCTTGTTTGTGTGTCCTTCCCTTTGTGACATCTTGAGTGTTCTGTGTCTTTGTTGGCAACATTTCAACCCCCTGAAAGCCTTGAGGAACAACATCTCATGCTTTGATTTTTGGCACCTCCTAGCAGACTTGTTTCAGTGCATTTTTGGAGGACATATAGAGGGTTTTGACATTTCCGGTAATGTTGCATTAACTGAATCATTGTGCGTGCAGATCCAAATAATGAACAGATTTTAACACGTATTTAGTTGGAATAGCCCTATCAATTGAGCTCTGCTTCCTGTTAGTGCATGAACAATGAGACTCAGAAGGGAAGGAAAACAATTCTCAGGGAGTTTGGGAAGAAAGTCAAAAACCCAGCCCTTGTATGTTCGGATAGCGTGCTGTTCTGTGAAGCCTCATTAACAGCTCACATTCCATACCATAGTCACCTCATTTTGAAACTCTCATTTTAATTCTAGAGGAACTGCCTGATGCTTAATGTAGTGCGTTTGCAATGATTTTCCAGCTTGGATTTCAAATTGGGATCTATTTTCAGGACAAAGTGGTATTCTGAGAAAAGTTGTTGACTCAAGAAAGAGAATGGTGCCTCTTTAGAAACTGCAAAAGGGTCTTACGGGTCAGGAAGATGCTAAATTAGAAGTCTCCACCCTTATTGAGAATGAGAGCAACTGTATTTAAGCTCAACTATGGTTGCCGTCAATATTTTATTCAATTCGCTGTCACAAAAAAAATATACATAAGTAAAAGTAAAAGTTTCTGCATTTAACTTCTCATGTTTTTGGTGTCTGTAAGATATATATATATATATATTTATTTATTTTAAAGAAGAAATTAATACTTTTATTCTGTAAAGATGCATTCAATTGATCAAAAGTTACTGTAAAGACATTTATTATGTTACAAAAGTTTTCTATTTCAAATAAACATTGTTCTTTTCAATCTTCTTTTCATCAAACAATCCTGAAAAACAATGTATCACAGTTGATACAAAAATATAAGCAGCACAACTGTTTTCATCATTAATATTAAAGACTGAAGACTGCGGAAAACTCAGCTTTGCCAAAAACAGACTCTTAAATTAAAATTGGCTTATTAGCTCGGTATGATTGATACAATGAGATTTAAAGATCTGCCTTGAAATTTAGAAATGTAACCGAGAGTATTAATATTTAATTTTATTAGACTCAAATAAACCAAATATTCTATTACTTTTACATCTTTTAGTATTCATTTAAATAATTTTATACTACAGAATTCTTGATTCTGATTGGTTGATAAATGTTACAGCTATGAACAGTTTTGTTGACTGCACTGTGATCCAATATCATTTTGCCATGACAAACATTTAGGCAATTTTAGTTTCTTTTTAACTATGACACTTTTTAAAACTTTTTCTTTTATTTAGGAACTACGACAGTCTCAGCTGCCAGGTAAAACCTGAATGGAACGACTCAACCCAGACAGTCTCTCTTTCAAACAAAATGTAGTCACTCACCAGCACACAAGATAGAAGCACTCTTTTAGTCTTTTGGAGCAAAGCAGTGGCCCTTTTTCTAACTTCTGTTACCCAGGTCCTAATGACACAAGTATGGAAGAATTTCCCACCACCAAGTATGTGGCACCTGTGGGGGTTCTCACAGCGATAGCACATGTAAGCAGATGCAAACACGGTCATCAACATTAAACAGCATATAAATCAAAAATTCCTAACGTTACCGAATGAAGTGTTGACCCAGGAGGATGAGCTACAACAAGACTGTGCAAGCTTTGGGGGGTGTTGATGTTGATCTACTCCATCAATGTTTTGATCGCTTTTTTTAATAAAATTTAGCCGCATTCAAGTGTTGATAAAAATCAGAGGGTCCGTTCTTTCTTTTGATACATTGCATCTTCAGATATCATGCAACAAAATATTTTGGGGGCCATTCAACTTTTGTGAAAAAATCTGGCGGGGAAAGAGTTAATTATGGAGAGTAGAGATATTGAATATTTGATATTCGCCAACAAATTTACCAAGATGCTATTCGTGCAGAAGCTACAAATTATTCGAAGGAAGACACCAATCCTACGTTAGATAGGCCTATAGGCTACAGAAATCAGCTTCACTTACAATTAGTGGGCCTGCTCTATTTTATAATCCCCGAGCTGCCCTGCCACTGGTAATAGAGTGGTGCAGGTATCATGTCTAAGCTCCGCCCCCTGGTTCATTCGGGATTTTCCAATGGGGTTTTATAATCGAGTTTTTCAATGTTATGGAAAGTTAAACTGTTGTGAATCATCGAGAAGTCCCGTCCTTTTCCGAGCTTGGTACTAGGGGATTCCTTGCCCTCTCAGAGGTGTCTGGCAGTTGTCCTAGTATTCTTATCTGATGGTTTTGGACATTTGTTTGCATTAGTCCACAATGGTCCAATCAAAAACCTGGGCTCTGGAATACCTTAGAATATGCTGTTCACTACACACCTTTATCTCAAACATTACTGATTCTTTTTTTCCTTTAAGTGCTGGCCTTAAAGGCTTTAAAAAAAAGACTTGCAATAGAGAGTAAGAGGAAGCGTTCCTCAGGAAGAAGGAAATGTTCAGGGAGTCAGTCTGAGGAAGGAGGCCTGTCAGAATGTTTGTGTTTTATTTGAATTAAGTTGGAGGCTTTTTTGGCACTCTGAGAATTGTTGCATTGTTTCCAAGGAAGTAAAGATATCTGCTTTCAGATGTTTTATGACTAATAAGAATATGAACATATGTTTCCAAATATCGGTAAAGACATGTCAAGTGGCCTTGAAATATCGATTTGTTCTGTCAAAAGTGTAGGTTATGTATTAAGCAAGAAGGTGTACAAAAAATAACTTAGTATTGATTAGTTCCTATTGCCTAGATTATAGATGGTCAAAAAAGTTTTTTTTTTTTTTTTTTTTTTTAGGTTCAAAATAATAATTGTGAAATATTGTTTGTAATAAAAATGGATTTGGTAAACAATTTTAACACTTTCTTTTACAGTGTCCTTATTACATATGTTACATGTACTTACTATAGTAATAACAGTAAATTGTGCATAATTACATGCAACTAACCCTCAACCAATTCCTAATCCTACCCAAACCCTATAGTAAGTACACGTTGCTCATTTATATTACTCAGTACTTAAATTTGCAATTACACTGTAACAATGACACCTTAAAAAAAGTGTAACCCAATTGTATATATATATATATAGTTATTTTTTTCACTTTCCGACAAAAATACAAAGCGTTTTAACAATAATGCAACAAAATGAAGCCCAAAGGATGTGAATTAAGGTCTGTAAATTTTGCTTAATCTTGGCATTTTATCGCAGACATACAGTATTTTGCTTTATATAGGTTTCTGGGTAATGCTGTTACGTTTTGGTTGAAGCAGAGGAGGAGGCAGGATCCAAGTGCTGCAGTCTTTATTTAAATAAACTCAAAACTTCACAAATACAAACGCAGACTCAGAACAACCACCATAGTGCAGTGATGAGAACTGATAAAGACTGAACTAAACACAGGGCTTAAATACACAGACAGACAAGCTTAATAAGATCACAAGGGGGCGTGGCTAATAAGAAACACCTGGGGAGACTAATCAACATTATACACAAGGTACTGCAAAACATGGAGCAAGACTGGGGAACACAAAACATCACAAATGCAGTCATAAACCATCTAAATTAGATACTTTCTAGTAAGCTTTATTGCTATTCTTCATTAGAGGTACTAAAAAATGCATGTAAAAATATTATGATCAATACTAGTTAGCTTCGCACCATCATTTAATTAGCAAACCCCATCTTGTATGTTCACCACCATTGTGGATGCGTGTGTATTTCATAAATATTTGAAGACTAGCTTAATAGTGCACTGCAGGTTCAGTAGACTAAAGTTATTCTTATTTCACAGCGTGTCAACATTTTGTTTCTGAGCAAAATGAGTTTCAGCTTTTTTTTTTTTGTCAGTCAGTAGTTTTACTCCCTCATAGATTGATTCTTGGGACAGAGAGTTTTCTTTGGGGCATCCAGCCACAAAGATATTTAAATATTTATGATTTCCTTTTGGGACCCATTATAATCACCCTTAATGCATTCAACATTTGTACAACCTTGAGTGTACTGTCTCTAATCTGCACAGTAGTGTCTATCAGGTCCTATAGTCATTCATGAAAATTAATTAATCATAGTTAGTCATTCATCTCACACACATGTACAGTAGTCATGATGAACTATGATAACTCTTTTCTCTTTCTTTTTTGGCAGTATATGAGTACTGTGGTTGGGCTAGTAAGACCCTAGAATGGTTGCTCTCACTAAACTCAATGACCATAGCACATGGCCACAAAACAGCACAACTAATTACCATTGGTATGTCAAGTACAGCTGTTGCATGTCACGTCTCTTTAGCCTCTGACATTCTTTATTACACTATTGGCAATGTGACCAAAGGTGAGGCAATTCCACTGAAGTCACTCTGTCCTCTCACTCAAGCTCCCATCTGAAGACTGTTGGCAAAAGTGTATCTAGATAGTCTCTTATTCAGTATAGCAGCTTTAGCGACAGTCACAGACTCGGAGTCGGTTAACCACCACTATTTCTTTGTTTTTGTTTTTTTGTGGTCAATTCTTTTTTATTTGTTGGTTCTTCTCATGTCACCCTCTTTTCTGCTAGGAAATGAGCCACTTCTGCCATATTTTTTTTACCTTCATATAGTTCCAAATATGTATTATTTAATCAGTGTTATTTTAGTGTTTATATGCTACAATATAATTGATTAATTTAGAATTAGCCTTTATATTTTCATTGTAATTTTAAAGTTTTAGTCATTTTGTCATGTCCTTTTGTAATTTGTATTAATTTTAGTTATAAATATTTATAAACATTTATATTTTTAATTAAAAAAAAATTATTTTAGCTTTTTTAGTACTGTTTTATCAAGTTAGTTGCCAATGCAACCATTAAAAAATTGTTTTTCAGCGAATATCTTTATTTTATTTTTATTTCAGCTTTATTTTAATGAACAATTTTTTGTCGTTTTAGTTAACAATAACAATATTGAACTGTATTTTTTTTTCTTCTTTTTTAATGTGGAAAAAAATTGAAAAGCATCATAAAAGCAGTCCATGCTACATTTATTTTAATGCAATGCTGTATTTGAAGTCATTTGATAGCTTTGTTTTTGCTAAATTTTAAGCCATTATTCACTCAATTCTTGCTTTTTCTTGGTCCCCTTTCACTTTTATTATATGGAAAAGAGAAGTGTAAACAAAGTGTTCTTTTGTGTTCCACAGAAAGAAAGTTATTAGTATTATATAGTAAAAAATTATGATAAGTAAATCATTTTTTTTATTCGGGTGACTTAATGAATTCACTCAAGATTTGTTGTCAAACCTCACCCTACCCTACCTCAGTTTGATTTCTCATAAGGTTTCTTACATCTTTTATAGTGCACTTCTGGTGACGTTCATCACCTCTCTCCACTGCTATTATGGCGTTAACAAAGCCTTCATTTAAAATCCTCTCATTGGTCTCGTCCTGCCACATCACCGTGGTCCTTAAAAACAGCTCTAATCTGAGTGCGCTGTTGCGTGCGAGAGAGGAGTTTGGCCTCATATGTTTCCTGATGTTTTTTGAGAATCTGAAAATAGGGGATGCATCAGCCGGTTCTTCCCTCCCAGTGACCTGACAGAAAGACCAGGGGCTCTGGGACAAGTCTCCCCACACCAAAATCAAGTTAAGATGTTTCACAAGAGGGTGAGTTCAGGTTCGCGTCTCGGTTCACGCTGGGGCATTTGGCGCGTGAGACGAGAAGTGGAATGCATAGTGGAGGGCTCGAATATACAGTTGGACCCCGTGAACAGCTTGTAGCAGTTAGTGATGTCAGGAGAGAGAAAAACAAACACAGGGAAAGCTTCAAAGACCAAGCATATCTCTTTCATTAATTCATTTCTGATTTGTTTCCCCTCATTTCCTTCTTGTTCTCACTCATCTTCGCCGTTCTGTGTAGCGACCTTTCAACTTGTTCCTCGTTACCTTTGCCAATTTTTTTTTATTTTTAATGCAGTCATACTATACCTCTCATTTCCCATTGAGTTTCTAAAATCTGATTGGCAGAGCTGGGCTGGCCCTCAGATGACTTTCGCCAGGCCTAGATGCTTTTTGAAGTTTTTTATGTATTGTTAAGCCAGGCCTGTGTTGAGGTAATGATACAATCCTCCACATTATGGTGTCCTCAAGCTAACTTTGCATGCTTGCAAGGGAACGATGGTAATTGCATCCATTAAATGGTTACATTGCCTTTCAATAACTTGAATGACAGATCAAAGACTTTGTTCCTAGTCTTTGTTTCATTATTTATGTAATTTTACAGGTTTACAACAAATGCAATGAACACAAATTTGCCTCGCTGGCCTTGATTCAGGTATCTGACGCTGAGGCCATCTGTTCATCTCTACTGAAAGAGCACGACATCTATAGTTGGACTGTTTCTGAACATGAGACTGCAGTTAAATAGCTTTTTACCGGCAACACATGTATTAAAATAATATTCAGGGTTAAATGCAACTTAGGTGTTATTGATAGCATCTGTGGCCAGAAAATACAGAAGTCTAAAAGGCAAATTTTTCAACAGTTAGAGTTATTATAATTAATTCCCATCGTTAATGTCGATAGAGCCTAACCTGCAATATATTCCTTTAATTCTGGTTTAATCAGGGTGGTTTTGGGGCAGAATTCAAATCTTTTTCTGAGATTCTAGACATGTGGAACATGTGCCATTTGTGGATGTCCAAGCTGTGTAGCATGCCACGCATTTTATCATGGTGGTGATGGGAGGTTTTCGGAGTTGTTTTCGCAGCCGACTGCGGGCCGATATTTTTGTCAGTGTGTGTTCGCTATCCTCCCTGATGAGCACCATTGGATGTTGTTTGTAGAATGTATGTGTGTACGTGACAGGGCAGGGTTGCGAGGTCAGTGGTGGGTTGGCTGGTAGACAGGTGACAGCTGCTCCCACAGCTCAGACTGCAGTGAAGTGGAGACAGCACAGACTGTGTGTTGTTCTGCCCTAAACACAACAAACATGCACAGGGCAACCATAAACAGAAATAACAGGCCCAAACTTTGCATATGAAATGCCAATTGACTCTGATTTTCCAGTGATAAAGTAATATAATTGTATTCCGTTAGAAGTATGATCATCAAGTTTTACACATTCATACAGCTCGAGTGCTGTTGCCATTGAAGCAAAAAGGGGACCAAGAGTAAGAATTATGTTGCCATGCATCCTAAGAACTTTAAATCCCCTTGCTCTTACCTGAGTTTTGATGTGGTAACCTGACATCAAAAGTCGGACCACATCTGAAGTTTGCCTGATCTAAAGTTTTGTTGATAGTTGAGCACAATTTTAAGCTCCATTCATTATAACTACTCATTATAACTCTTGGTAAAACTCTTGGTGTTCTTTACTGAGCAGCCTCAGTTTCAGTTGAATCCCACTTCACATACATGAAAGGGTTTGACACTTAAATAGCTGGAAACCTTGTAGCCTGGAACAGGACAATGGTTTTACCAATATTTCCTCTTCATTATTATTTGTCGCTGGGTGTCTTTGTTCTGCTTTGTAGAAACAGGTCCCTCGTTGTCCAACACAGTATTCAGGAACCCCTATATGGGTATAGATAGCGATATTTCTCGAATGTCTGCTGTAATTATGATAAATCTGAAAACTGAAACTAGCAGTATTAATATATTCAAATAATTAATTTTGTGACTCATGGCAAGCACTTCAGTAATAGTAGTAGTAGTAGTGTGATGGTGCTAATAAAAGGTGTAATAAAAGGTTATAGTCTATTTATTTGTTGAGTGCAGCAAGTGGGCTGTGTGTGCATTCAGTCTGTTCTGTTTTTTAAATGTTGTTCTTTATATACATATAAACATTTGTGACAGTTTTGTCTCACCTTGTTTTGTTTTTTTCAGCATCTTGCACCATTAGCATTGCATTTTTAAGACTGTCCCATTAGGTATGTCTCAAGACCTCTATTTTCTGCTCCATTCTGTTGTGTTCAGGAGTTTTTGAACAAAAGACATGTTATATGTGAAATTTCCTGACCCTATTTATAAATGGCTTCCTGAAGTTCTGAATGTAGCTTTGTAGTTTTCCACATCCCTGGTACTAAGTATTCATTGGAACTTAGAGCTACACTATGTAACGTTTGGCACTCTAGTGGTTAATAAACAAAACCACAAGACTTGCAGAAGAACATTGTAGCTGGAGCTACTTCTCTCTGTATATGATGAGTCAAGTAAAGGTACAAGTAGTGTACCTTTAAAGGGATAGTTCACAAAAAATATATAATTTCTGGGCTCAAATTCTTGCCACAAAGTATTAAATAAATAAAATAGACCTAGTTATTGTCTTCCTTGTTTTTGACCCATAACCTTAATAAATAAGGTGACACCAAAAACTACTAGCTTAACTTATAGAAATTTCAAGTATTGTTAAAGACAAGTACTGCCAGTAATACAATAATAACAAATAATCAAATTACGAACAATAGCACAAATACAATAAACAGTGCTTTTCATGTTAGTAACAGTAATTTTCAGGTAGAGAGCATGAATAATTAAAAAGTTAAATAGCACTGCTTAGTCTTCAATGTGTAAATTAAATAAAGTTACAAAAGTTATTCAGTCAGGAGCAGCGAGTGATTTTTTGATTAACATTAACATTCACTTTAAGAGATGCATGAATCCAATGTACTGTTACACATGCGTTTTGTGCACTTAAGAAATATCAGATTATGGCTGAATCCGAAATCACTCCCTAAACCCTCATTCACTATTCCCTAAGTTAGTCCACTAATACTGTTCACTTGAAGGAGTGAATAAAAACGAGTGAGCGAATTCGGACAGCCGTTGAACGTACATCGTTCGTACACTCGTTATTGCAGTGCAATGCGGGATTGAATAAGTGCACTCAATAACGTCCACTATGGTTTCAGACACCACTACAAATGTCTGTCCCTTCAAATAGCGCCCTATTTGAGGCTATAGGGGGCGATTTCGGATTCAGCATATGTTTACTAGGATACTCGTAAACTTGACCGGCATTTTTTAAGGTAATTTTGTGTGAATATGACCGTTCAAGTGCAAGAAGACGTAAAAGAGAGCTCAATTCAGCATTCGCACACCTTATTGTCCAGCCCTGCATTTACTCTCCCTCTTGTCGTTCCAAACCTGTATCATTTTCTGTCTTCTGCGGAACACAAAATATGTTGTTTTACAGAATGTTTAAACTGTTTTGAAAGGTTTGAAAGTCATGTACAATGAAAGTCATCATTGGACCTCACTGATTCATTGATTGTATGGACAAATATTCCACAGAAGAAAGTCAAACAGTTACGATTGAAATGAGGGTGAGTAAATGAATCCCTTTAACAGAAGAGTCCTCCCTTGGGTCTTACAGGTAAACGGGTGCAGCACCCTGCTCTCTGTTTGCTGATTGACGTAAATGACTCTTTAACGATCTCAGTGTGAATTGAAATGGGTGATCCTCTTCTCTCAGCAAATTTGATATTCAAGCAGTCAGCTAGATTGCAGTGTACTCTGTCTCTCTCTTTCTCACTCACACACACACACACTCTCTTTCTCTCTCTCTCTCTCTCTCTCTCTCTCTCAGTCTCTTTCTCTCTCTCTCCTGTCTGTCTTTGTGTTTGTGTGTGTGTGTGTGTGTGTGTGTGGTGGTATTCTCGCAATTACAGGGTGGGTAGGGGAACAGGCAGAGGGAGAGCCTGCACCCATACAGGCAAGATATAATAGCAGAGGTTTACCACCAGTATGCAGCTGCCAAGGTTTCAAAATATCAGCCACTATTTAGTGCCTCCATAGACCCACTTTTTATGATATGGTCTCGTATACCCATTCTATGTATTTTAAATACCATAGATTTTACCTTGTGTTTTGATGGTATGAATAGTTCTTAGAGCAGTCATTTGTGCAAGCAGCATTAACCGTCGTAAGTGGAAAGCTTAGTGTCTCGATTAACAGTTTTTCCATCTGAAATGCAGCAATTTGTGGGCTTTAATGACTGAGGAGATTTTTATTTTCACTGCTCTGTGTTTCTCTCGGAATATGTTTTGCACAGCTCTCATTCTGTAACCTATAATTTTTCGGTGTTTTCCAGTGATCTTTATGGAAACGTCTTCATTTGTTTTGTTTTCAGAACACCATGATTTCTTGAATGAGGCTAAGCTGCAGTGTGCTGTTGTTTACTCACCAGAACTGACCGTTAAAGGGATAGTTCGCCCAAAATGTAAACTTCTGTCATCATTCACTCACCCTTATATTGTTCCATGACTTTCTCTCTTCTGTGGAACACAATGGACCCCATTGGCTTTCATTCTTAAAATGATCAAATTTAGTGATATTTCTCATCTTTCAACAAGCCTGGTAACTTTTGCTTCATATCCATGCAAGGATACTATGGAAGTGTAACTATCTGTAAAGCACTGTTTACACAAAGCGAACAAGAATTACATCAGTAATGCAGAACCATAAGTTCATCTTATCACACTGTGCGATTTTGGCCGTCTGAGACAAATTTTTGCAAATCCTAAAAGATTCCTCGACCTTGGCTAAAATCTGAAGTCTTTGATCGCTAGTTTGACATGTTCACCGACAGCCGATTAATGACCATTGCGATACAATTTGACCTTAATTCTGGCAGTGTCAGAAGATTTGACTCACAGTCCTGCAGTGTGACTTGTCCTACGACGACTGTCAAATTGTCTTTGTTTTTCAAGACAAGTCGTGACCAAAAGTAACATTAGAGGTTTCTTTGTAGCCAGCATTTCAATCCCGAATGTAATGCAGCTCACATCACCGAACTTGTCAATAATTGATGATGTAAAACTCCGGACAAGTTTTCTTGCGTGCGTCCGTTTTTAACGCGTCTTGACTGTCGTACAATTTGATATTAATGACAACTGAGATCTTACAGTGTGACATTGATACCAGCGATGATCATTGTTCATACAGTCTGACAAGCAACAATCGTGAAGGACTCTTATAAATCGCACAGTGTGCACCCGGCTTTAAGTGGCATTAAAGACTTTTACATTGTTACAAAACATTTCAAGTAAAATACTGTTCTTTTTTTAAAATAGATCAAAAATATTGTACGTTACAGTTTTTACTACATTTTCGATCAATTAAATGCCGCTTTGGTGAGCATAAAATACTTTTTTACAATAAAAAATCTTACTGACCCCAACCTTCTGAAAGATAGTATACATATACTTAAGGTATTTTTTTGTAGAGGCATATAATTGGACAAAAAAACTGTGCAGTGCAGTATGAGTCATCAATATTTTTGCTGTGTTTACTGAGAAGAAAATGTGAATTTTGCCAACATTTAAGGGTTTCACGCTTGGTTCGATTGTCTGGTCTGAACCCGAGTTCGATTGCTCCCCCTCCCCCTGCTGGATTGTGTTCACATTGTATTATTTGGGTACAAATAGCGTTGCTCATCTCACTGTTATATTTTGGTTTTCAAAGCGTCAGCACTTGTGCCTATCTGCTGCGAATGTACTGCAAAAGCAGAAACGAGATATTATCCTCTCTGCTTGCAGTGCATCAGTTATGCATGTCAGGAAAGTGAGTGAGAACACTCAGATTTATTGAATCATACATCATCAATAGTGGTTCACTTTCACGAATTAGTATGATTGCGCTCATTCCTGATGTTCTCCTCTTTCCAAAACATCTTTTTTTAATCAATCTCAGCCATTGTAACGTTAACTGCCAGCTCACCAGAATATCATGTTTACATGTATCAGCAAATAACTCCGGTGTGTTCAAGTAAACATGCAAAGGGCACAGATGCAGATTAAAGAGACCCATTAAACAGTAAAAGAACTCCCAAATTGGCTGTTGGTGTTTTTCATCTTGTTCCAGTGGCTTTTATTTGGCAAGGTGCTCAGACGGTTAACTGAGAGGACAGTCGGAGCGTCCCGCAGCGTGACGCGGGGGTCTGTATGGTGCTCATTATGAATGTGAAGCACGGGCTGTGTGGCACAGCACTCTCAGTCTGCCGCAGTTGAGAAGGAAGGCCTCCCGCATGGGGCGTAATTAAGGCTGGGGAAAACACGAGCCCTCATTATCTGCCTTACTGGATCTCCCACTACTGTACTTCAGTTATGACCTTTCAAAGGTTCTTCTGATGAAAGTGATGTCAGCAAGATTAGACAGATGGAACTGTTTAAGCGCATATAACATTTTAAACTGATTCACGGTATAATATAAAAAGGTTTCTGTGAGATACTTCTAAACTGCTTTGCATTATTTATACATCAGTTAGTAGTTTCGGTTCTCGAATCAAGAGTGTCAATATAACACTGGAACTTTTTACTGTTTGTGTCACTGCACTCCATTAAGGGGTTGGAGGGGCACTGGAAACCATCAAAGGATGACAGTGTGGTCACTAAGAAACCGGGAGTTGCTACTAGTGTGTCCCGCGAACCTAAGCTCTCTGACTCTTCTTTTCAGACAGGGGCGCCCTAAATTTAATGATTCAGGACTCTCTACTTTTATTGTTATTTTTATTTCTTATGCGTCAGTTGTGATTATTTTAATTCCTTTTCTATGTAAAGCGTATTGAATTACCATTGTGTATGAAATGTGCTACATAAATAATCTTGCCTTGCCTTGCCTCCACTAGTCTGTGTTAGTTCCAAACAGACTGTCAGTCCAATTAGTGGTGGAGATTTTTCAATGACTCTTTTTGCTAATTACATAGTTACGCCAGTAGGTGTAGTGTGCGCGAGTCACTGAATCATTCAACAGATTCATTCAAAAACTCTCGATTCGTTCAGGAACTAAGCACTACTGCTGTGTGTTGTTCGAAGACGCTGTGGCTTTGGTTTTGTTTGGAACTATTTACAAAAACAGACAAATTAACTAGAAATATTGTGTTTAAAATGTAAGTTACTCAATATTAATTTGCTTATTAAACTGTTGAACTGTACAATGCTGCCTCCTTGTTAGCGTATCAGAAATGGCCAAAGCTGTTTCTAGGTCTAACATGAAATTTTTTTGTTAGTAATGGAGGCTTGGACACAAGGTTTTATATAACTAGGAGGATAAGAATCATTAAAAATCTGTTTACCTGTTTAAGATGGCAGCGATACAAAGGACATGCAAAAAAAAAAAAAATTCTTAAATAAGTCTTTTGTAGACTGTTGATCTATTTCCTGTATCATGATTCCTGATGATCTGTATCTCACCAGGTGTGTGGGCCAACAAGGTGGTGGTTCCTGAGCAGGTGACGGCAGTGCTGGGGAAAAACGTTACTTTGACCTGTAGGGTGGAGGTCAGCACAGACCTCAGCCTGACCCAGAGTTCCTGGGAACGCCGGCTGCCCTCCGGCACCGTCACTTTGGCCGTCTTTAACCCCCAGTACGGGACCTCCATAGCTGAGGAGTACAGCAGACGGGTGCACTTCATCAAGCCTTCAATGCATGATGTGTCCATTGTCCTGGAGGGCATGAGTTTTGCCGACATTGGGACCTACACTTGTAAAGTGGTCACCTTCCAACTTGGAAACATGCAGGCATCTACAACTGTGGACATTATGGGTAAGTACATCTTTGTGATCTAGTTGTGAATTCTTTCAGGTGAATCATTTGGTAAAACATTAGAAATCCTCCTGAACCCTATAGCTTGTTGTGTCATAAATCCATCCATCCATCCATATTTTTCCAAAGTTTGTTTATTGGTTTTAAGCACAAAAAAAGCATAAGCAATATCAAAGCATTTAAATATGCAAGGCACTTCAAAGTAATTAACTACCATTCCAAAAATTCTCTATTGAAAACAAGACTGGAATTATAGGGAAGTTATGATTTAGAAACTTGTGTTGAAATGGCTTATTTTTGTGTATTGTAATTATAGAAAGGGGTGGAAACACCCTTCAAATAGCCCCTTTTCTGCTTGAGTGAAATGAAGTGTTGTCAAACGCCACAGAGATGACAAAAATATCTGTCACACACTGGCATGATAGTACATTCCCTGTTCTATTTTTGTATTGCGGGGCGCCATTTTTTTTTCTCCTTGTTTATTTCCTGGGTTCCTGCAAGACATAAAAAACCCAAAGCTAATCTTTTCCTTATTGTAAGTGGTAACCAAAAGTTAGAATTTTATCAATCCAGTCTGTAATGGCATTACAGATTCAGACGTTATAGCAATGCCATATTTTTCCATGGCGTTTTCAAAGATAAAAGAGAAATTTACTCAAAACCCTAAAACTATAAAAGTCGGTGGCCAATCAGCTGCTTCGAACTTGTGTGTTTTTGCACACAAGCTTAAAAGCCGCCATTCCTATTCCTGTAAATTTAACAGTGATGAGTCATTGCTGGAATTCTCAGTGACCGTGTGAATTTTTACAATAAAACACATCAGATGTTGCACGCAAGCTAAGCGGTGTAATTTGTACCCACAATTCATTTTCTTCCTCTTTTTTAACATAATTATTTTGCTTTCACTTGCAGTCCATTATAATGACAGAAATTGTTTGAGGAACAGCGGTTTTGGCGACAGCCGTGGTCTGCATCCCAGAACAGGAATGTTCTGGGTCTGGATTTATGTAGGCGACAGTGACCCAGCCCTAAATCCTGCCCTGTTTGATGATAAATCAATACCCTGGCCCTCTCCAGGGCCTTCGCCCACCCACAACCCGCGCCATCAGATCAGCTGGCTCTTTATTTCTTCTATCAGGACTCAGGAGGGTTGGGTGTGAATGAGTTGCCAAGATGCCCCTGCAAGCTCTGAGTCAGCAGAGCTCCAGTGTGATGCAGATGGCATAGGGTTCAGGTTGGATGAATGCAGGGTGGGTCTGATCTTGGCACTCAGATGTCAGCGTTCAGTGATGCACTGTGGTTCCCCCCCGTTCAGGTGCCGCAGGGCTATATTTAGCATTGGGGTCCCTGGGGTTATTTCGATTTCTTGTATACAGGAGCGGCCTGTAAACAGAGTAGAACAGGTGTGTGGAGCAGACGGCCTTGCGTGAAGGATTAAGTTGGCGTTCCTGGCCCACATGGTAAACTGTTTCTTAAGAGCACAGCTGTTGCAATTCTCTAGAGAGAGTATGGAGAAAGGAAAGAGGGAAAAGGACAAATGAAAATTGGATTTATACGTTTTTATTAATAAAGGATATTATGGCTGCGTTCACAATACTGTGGGTCAAATCTCAAACAGCAAAAATCACATTGTATCTGAACGATTTTGTGCCGATTTTCATTTAGTACAGTAATAGATTTTTACACTTTAATACTTTTATTCAGCAAGGATGCATTCAGTTGTAAAAAGTTATTTATAATGTTACAAAAGGTTTCTATTTAAAATACATGCTGTTCATTTGAACTTTCTATTCATCAAAGAATCCTGAAAAATTATGTATCATGGTTTCCACAAAAATATTAAGCAGCACTGTTTTCAAAATTGATAATAATTATAAATGTTTCTTGAGGATCAAATCAGTATATTAAAATGATTTCTGAAGGATCATGTGACACTGAAGACTGGAGTAATGATGCTGAAAATTCAGCTTTGCATCACAGGAATAAATGACATTTTAGAAAAATATTTCAAATATATACAAAAAAAGTACTTTAAATTGTTATAATTTTTCACAATATTACTGTTTTTTTTCTGTTTTTTTAATACGAAACATAAAAAAAAACTTACAGACCTCAAACTTTTGAACGGTAGTGTATGTGGAAATACTGTAAATTAAAAATGTGTCAGATTTGTATGCCGTATGATTTCTGCATCCATTAATGGTGAGACTCACTCAAAGACCTATAAATGCATTATAATGTCAATATTGCATCATGATTCAATATAATATTGTGGTTTATACATTTATTAATATATAGTTATTCAAATCTGTTGTGATTATTATCACTTGTCAATAAAAAAATTATTGTATTTTAAAAAAAATGTTTACTATATAAAATAAAACAGAAATGTATCGGTTTAAAAAAAATCACAAATTTGCAGTATATAGTTATTATGATTATTTTAAAGAGCATGTCACAGTTGGCAATGGTAATCCTGATGCATTTAAATAAGACTATAAGATATTCTAATTCCATGTAATAATGAACAATGTATGATATCACATTGAGTACCTTATAAACATACCAGAGTAGGTGTTATATGCATGTGTGTTGCTAAACCAGTTATATGGGCCACATTGATAAGGTCCTGTAGACATCCTAAAAACAACAACATCAAAAAACGAGTTGAGCAGAAAATCGAAATTGGACACTGTCTTGTAGTGTGAATGCAACCTTTGAGGTGAGTGGTGGTCTAATGTTTTTATATTATTTGTTCAGAAATAAAAAATAGTTGAAATTGAGTCAGTTGTTTTAATTCAACAAGTGTGGGGTTTTATTGCACAGGGCAGCTGAACAAATCATGGCAGCAAAACATTTCACAATGATTGATTCTGCTGTAATACACAATGTGTATATCCTTTTGTTCTCTGTAAATCCATGTAGACTCTCTCAGTAATATTAAGACACTAATATGCCACTTATCTGTAGAGACAGAAGCCACTCAGATGCACTCAGTGATGTTGTGGTACTTCTACTCAGTAATTTTAGATCATCTATTTTTAATGTGAATTTGTGGGGTTGGGGTAATCAATCAATTCTGAGTGTACAAAGGCCTCTTTCCACCCTTTACATGACTTTTTTCCCCCTTCCTTATTTATTCATCTTGTTGTATATCATCCTGTAGGTTCAATAGCAATAACACATTTTAAACAGTTCTTCCTGACCCTTTCATATATTTGTATTATTTATTTCTTGTTTTCTTGAGATGTGCATTTAGAGTAATATTGTAGTCAAGGTCTGTAATAAATAATACAAAAATTGATTCATTTTATTTAATTTTATTTCAAATATATTTTCTATACAGTACCATTTAAAAGTTTAGGGTTGGTAAGATTTTTTGTGTGTTTTATGTATTATAATCAAAAGTACAGTAAAAACAGTAATATTGTGAAATATTATTACAATTTAAAATAACGGTTTTCTATTTTAACATATCTTTAAATATAATTTATTCCTGTGATTCGAAGTTGAATTTTCAGCATCATTACTCCAGTCTTCAGTGTCACATGATCCTTCAGAAATCATTCTAATATGCTGATTTGCTGCTCAAGAAACATTTCTTATTATCAATGTTGAAGACCGTTGTGATGCTTAATATTTTTAATATATTTGAAATGAAACATTTTGGAACATTATAAAGGGTTTCACTGTCAATTTTAATTAATTTCATTTGTCCTTGCTTAATAAAGGTATTAGGTTTTTTTTTTTTTATCTTACTGACCTCGGAATTTTGAATGCTAGCGTATTTATAAAAATAAATATATTTAGTTTAATTCTCACAAATATGTAAAAAGTAGAACAACAGTTTTTATCAAATAATATGCATTATATTATATATTCAAATATGTTTAAAAAAAAATATCAACAGTTTTTTAAATGCGGTGAAAGCCTGTTGGCATTGTTTAGTTTAGAGTTTACTGTTCAGTTTTGTTTCATCTCTTTCTCTTTTTTTCCCTTTAGTGGAGCCAAAGGTCTATGTGTCTCCTGGCTCCTTGTCTCTGATGGCTGGAGATGGTGAAACACTGGTGGCGACGTGTACAGCTGAAAGGGGTCGCCCAGCGGCAGAGGTGTTCTGGGAATCAGACCTACCGGGTCAGACATCAGTCGTCTCGCAGGAGGAGCCTGAAGGCACTACCACCACTTTAGTGCACTACATCTTGGCCCCCACCCGGGATGCATTTGGCCGTTCTCTCAGCTGCGTTGTTCGTCACCCAGCCCTATCTAAAGAATTCCGCATTCCCTACAAGCTCAATGTGTTTTGTGAGTGTGAATAGCTTTTATTGACGTTCTCACTTTACTCCTGTTTTGTATTTCAAGAGTTCCATGGGTTCTCTGTATGTTACAATGAGCACTGATAGCTCACTTTTGCCACTCTCAATATAGGAGTTATTTTAACGCCTTAATTCTCAATGCGCTTTCCTTTGGCATCTCGAACTGTTGGCTGCTGTCTGTTCGAACAGCGTGCAGCTTAATGGAGGCGCTTTATGAAATATTGATCTGAGCACAGCAAGGGCAGCGACAGGAACGGAAATACAAGAGGGAGAGTTCATACTGACAGAGAGAGGCTTTAGTACTTAATAAATCACAAATTGCCTTCCAAAGTGTTTGAAAATGAGAAAACTACTTTTGAGCTTTACAACCTCATACATGTATTAATACTAATGGTTTAATCATAGACAGAGCTGACCATGCAAAATTTTGATTTCCAGTAACAATATCTACTATATCATTATAACACAATATATTTACTTGAAGCAAAATTTTAAGATGGTAAGTTTTGTTCAAAACATTACATAAATATGGTGATATCTATGCTTAAAATAAGAGCGAAACAATTTGAAATTGTGGTAAGTAATCTAAATTTAATGTAAGATATATTTTCTTAATATAATATAAGTCTTAACATCTTCAAGTAAATATTTTACATTTTAAAAATGTTTCTATACAGTATTTTACTGAAAAAGATGAAAATGTCTTATTTAGATAATTAATTAATTTATTTGCAATGTAGTGTTTAAATGTGCAACTGTGGTTTACATTGTTCAATAAGAAAGAAAGTATAACACTGCCCATGTTGATATGAATTTGATCATGTTGGTGTTATATAGACTGCTGGGGTGAATCTCAAGGCTCTCTGACTGTTTCACTCCTGAATCTTCTCTCAATATTACACGTCAGTTTATTTTCTTTGCCACAGCTAAGCCTCAGTATCCTGAGGTTTTGTGTAATTTAGTTAGCCAATCACGTCTCTTCTTTCTGTTTCTGGGACTCAAGTCCAAAGCGTGAGAATGGTATCATGCTCAATTTTAATGTCTCATTAAAATAATTTTATAGTTTTATTGCTTGGAAATAAAAAGTTTATTGTTCATTTTAACCTTTAATATTGTAGTAATGGACCAACTTGGGGTTTCCTGTATAGTTTACAGCATTATATTTTTCCTTAAAGGGTTAGTTCACCCAAAAGTGAAAGTTCTGTAATTTACTCACCGTCATGTCGTTCCAAACCCGTACGATTTTCGTTCATCTTTGAAATACAAATGAAGATATTTTAATTAAATCTGAGATTTCTGTCCCTCCATTGACAGTCCACACAACTACCACTTTGACGCTCCAAAAAATTCATAAAGAGATACTGTTTCACTCATCCATATGAATTGAGTGGTTTAGTCTAAATGTTCTTAAGATACACGATCACTTTATATGATGAACAGATTTCATTTAGGCTTTTATTCACATATAAACATTCATCAAGGCACACATAAGATATGGTAAATGGAAGCTTATGCATGCTTGCTTGAAGTGCGAGCTGAGAACCAATGGACAGAAGTTTCTCACTTGTGTTTCGAAGATGAACAAAAGTCTTAGGTGTTTGGAACGACATGAGGGTGACTAAATTATGACTTTTTTTTCTTTTTTGGGTGAACTAACACTTTAAAAAAATGTACATGCATTGTACCTGATGTATAGGAATTGAATCGAATCAAAATCGAATCAAGAAGAAATATGTGTCAATACCCAGCCTCAAAAAAGATCCTCTTTTGTGTTCTGTGGAAGAAAGAAAAGGATTAAAATTTTGCTAAGCGCTATATATTTGTATGGCAAGGTGATATTCATGTTCTGCCTTTTAATTTTATGCAACACTGAATTTTTAATAAACAACCATTTAAATTATGTTACAGTTGCTCCAGATATTACTGTGATGGGCCAGAAGGACGCATGGTACGTGGGACAAAAAAATGTACAGCTGGATTGTAGAGCCAGTGCCAACCCACCAGCTCTGTTGTACCTCTGGACCAGGTCTGTGCTCTCATCTACACTACATTATAATCTTATTAGACATGTCAATTCAATGGTAAAATCGAGCTATGGTTGTAGATGAGAATAAAGGCCCCGATAAGCTCACGGCAAAGTAATTTTTTGCATTTTGCTTAGGGGGAAAGAGAAGTTCGAAATACTGTTAAGTATACTGTTAGTGAACAGCCCACGCTGCTGAGAATGACATTTTGATGAATATGTAAAATATGTGCTACGTGCTTTCCTCTAAATATCAAAATGAACACACAACAAAAATGTGTTACATTTATTTAAATAGCACTTTATACAATAGATTACTTTAAAGTGGTCATATAATGGTACATGCACTTTTACAAGTTGATACTGAAATGTGTGTTGGCAGTGCCTGTACACAACCATCATAAAATGATAAAAATCCATCCACTGTTTTTTTTTTATCTCCTTATATGTTTTCCCCTGTCTCAAATCAAGCCGTTCGACCGTGTGACGTCACACGATCGGACGCCCCTCCCACGATTGTTGATTGACAGCAGCGTTTCAACACAGACCCGCTCTGAGCGAGTTGTCATCATAGTCCGCATTGTTGATACGCTGGAGCAGAATGGCGTCTAAGCGATTGTGGTGTGGTGTTCTGTTCTTGGGTGTAATAAGGAACACAGCAGTCATTTTGATGTTCCTAAATCCGAACCGCTGAAGACGCAGTGGCTGAGTTTTGTTTTCGAAGGGAATATTCCCCACGATCAACGTCAATGCTTTCATTTTTGCGCGAATCATTTCACCAGACTGCTTTATAAACGATAACATTGAAAAAGGTATTAGCTCCTGTCTGAGTATGTGTTGTTTATTTGCCTAATGACTGTCATAGTCTCACAGACTGGTTATTTTTTAAACAGATCAGTAAAAATTTTGTACTTCAGCCCTGACAGTTGTACCTAACACTGCATAGATAACGTTACGCATCACGGACAAGCCTACATTTACCGGAAAAAAGTTTTTCATGACCATTAGCTGTAACATCAATCTGTCAATGAACTAACTTATACATCAGTAAACACATAGTGTTCGTATCTCACTACTCTACCCTGCCAGTACATACAAAGATAGATAAAAGTGACATTACGTTAAAGTCCCTGTAAAGTCAAAATTAAGTATGTTTTCTGAGTTTGTCACACCACAGAAAAAGGTGTTATTAGCCACCCAGACAAATTTGAATGATAAAAAAAGCCGGCAAGTACATAAAATAAGCTATCAAAATCTTGCAAAAATGAGCAGTAGTCTCTGCTCTCAAACGCTGGGGGCGTGTCCGCTGGCTGCGCTGAAACCACGCCCACTCGCGGGAAAGCTGACGAAAGCCAGCCGACGATGGCACCAGTTGTCGGCGAGACGGGAGGATGAAGGCCGAGGCGGGAGATAATCGGTTCGGCCTCATTCACCAGTAACAGCGGATTATCAGTGAATCCCAGTTGTCTCCGACTAAAGTTTATAAAACTATCTTGTGTAAAATGATCACTATAGAGGCGTATTTTGGCGGTGATCCTAAGCTCTCCATCAAGGTGGCTCTTCACAAAATTAATCCACCTCTTCTTGATGTGATCGTTTTTAAGGACACCGATCTGTTTTGTACGTGATCGCATCCAGGTAGTACGCATTTCCGTGACGAAGGCATAGCTAGCTAGCAAACTGTAGGCTGTAGTAACTAATAGTACTGACAGTAACTCGCGATCGGCAAACTGATGTGAATGAATGTGCCATATTGTTAGGGGAGGGGCAGCGTCAGGGGCTCCGATGCGTCATCAAGTAGGGGCGTGTCCAGGAGCTCAGGGGCTCCAGTGCGTCATCGAGCCCCCGTTTTAGCCCCGCCCAAAAAATCTGGAACACAGCAATGGTGAAAAACTGTTTAACGGTCTAACTCCACAATTCAGTACTTCACAGTTCACAGTCTTTGTAATATGTTTTATCAATACATTTCTAACATTTCTAATGTGTTTAGAATTTTTTTTTTAGAATTGCCTTTACAGGGACTTTAACCAACCATTCAAAAACGTCCTGTTTTCCGACTCCGGTTCAAATTGATACGGTTGCACAGTGTCCTCAGAGACTCCCGCAGCCATTCTTCAAAATATACCCTCAACTGTTGTCAAGGCAACACTCCACATGTGTTGTTGTGGCAAAACGCCCACAGAACAGAGGGGCGGGGTGAGCAAAGCTCATTATCATTTAAAGACACATGCACTTAAACGGCGTGCTGAAAACAGAGCTGTTTTTGACCAGGTAAAATGAGTGTTTTCTTACAATACTAATGAGAATTTTTAATTAAAGTATATTACAAACTTTTAATTTAGACCCTAAAGAATCATATTAGCTTGTACAAAAATGGCATTATATGACCCCTTTAAAGAAAGCAGCTTTAAAAAAAACGTGTCAGTGTCTCTTTCAATTAGAATTAAAACTCTAATTTCCACTATAAAGAAGCTCTCCAGTTCGTTCATGTTTTTACTCGTGTCTGATTAGCCAGAGAAGATTTCCATGTCAAAGAAGGTAGAGCCTCAGAGCCACACCTACCTATTACTAAATCGCCACAGACCAAGGGTAGTTCGAAGGTGTTTTCAAGTCAGAGCAAACTTTTCAGAAAGTATGCTCTGGAAAACTGTTGGCAAACTTTGTTTTGGTCTGATTTTGTTCTAAATAATGTCACACAAGTTCTTTCAGGGCCTTCAAAGGTTGCTTCAGGGTGACTTCCTTCTGCAAAACTTGTTGTCAACAAGCTCTAAACTGATAATCTGTCTTTTGTCACTCCGCAGGCTGGACGCACCAATGCCTGCAGGTGTGGACACATCTAATGGCAGCCTACTGTTTACTCGTCCTTTAAAGTCGAGCGACTCTGGACAATACAGGTGTGAAGTTCAGAATGATGTTGGGCAGAGCTTTCAGGATGTACGCTTCTTGGTACTAGGTGAGAATTTCTTGTAACCTTTCAACTCCACACATACAAGTGATGATGTTTAGTCCATGAGGGAATGAAGTTTGAGGATGGATCACTGGGTGATAAATTATATCCTGACATTTACTCTTCCCTCTTGAAATACACACCATTCATAGTTAACCACACAGTTATTTACTCAAGGGAGGCATTGAGGCATAAACAAGAGACCAAGTTGCTGACTCGGTAAAGCTGGATAAAAATGACAAGGTTGACAGACACTGTTTTTATGTGCACCACACACATAGTTCTCCATAGTGCATGAAAGAATTGACTCAATTGATATTAAGCTTGCTATTAAAATGTTAAAGGGTTAGTTCACCCAGAAATGAAAATTCTGTCAGTAATTTCTCACCCTTATGTTGTTCCAACCCCGTAAGACTTTCGTTCATCTTCGGAACACAAATTAAGATATTTTTGATGAAATCTGAGAGCTTTCTCACTCCTTCATAGGCTGCTAGGTAATTGCATCTGCCGGCCCAGAAAAGTTAGTAAAGACATCGTTAAAATAGTCTAAGTGACTACAGTGGCTCAACCTTAAGTTTATCAAGCGTCGAGAATACTGTGCGTGCGTGAAAAATAAATAAATTACGACTTTATTCAACTATTAATCTTCTTCCGTG
Source organism: Rutilus rutilus (assembly GCF_951802725.1). NCBI lineage: Eukaryota > Metazoa > Chordata > Actinopteri > Cypriniformes > Leuciscidae > Rutilus > Rutilus rutilus. Next base: position 14,610,719 of record NC_140223.1, read on the forward strand.
TGGGCCTCTGATGTGTGTTCACGAGAGCGCCACGACACATACGCGAGAACTGAGAAGATGACGCTCACGATCATTTGATGGGAAAGTGTGAAAGGTAAGCCATTCATTTTGCGGCATTGGTAAGGCACTTTTACGTTTTCTCGTTGGTTTCTCACGTTTCGGACATCCAGGAAATGCACACTTTAGAACCATTTTAAACACTACATCGAGACCGCGTCTCAATTGAGACTGCGTCATCTTCTCAGTTCTTGCGCATGTACTCACGTCAGAGGCCCACACGGAAGAAAATGAATAGTTGAATAAAGTCGTTATTTTTGGGGGGGTTTTTGCACACAAAAAGTATTCTCGTCGCTTGATAAACTTATGGTTGAGCCACTGTAGTCACTTGGACTATTTTAACGATGTCTTTACTAACGTTTCTGGGCCGGCAGGTTTCGATCCCATAGAAGCCTATGAAGGAGTGAGACAGCTCTCAGATTTAATCAAAAATATCTTAATTTGAGTTCCGAAGATGAACGAAAGTCTTCCGGGGTTGGAACAACATGAGGGTGAGTAATTACTGACAGAATTTTCATTTTTGGGTGAACTAACTCTTTAAGTTAGCACACAAATAAAATGGGTAAAATAAATGTATGATTTCATTGAATAATAGAGTGCTACAGGAATCAGTTTTTAAAACCCAGAAATAAGCATTTTTGCACATCCAGTTCACCATTGGGACTCTTGTGATCTTGCAAATATTCTAACTAAAAGCTTTTACTTAAAAACGTATAAAAGTTGTGATCATTTGTGAAAATTATCTTGATGAACGAAACATGTAAGAACATAAACTTTTGTTGGTTCACACAACAAACTTTCTGCAATAATCCCCAAAGCCAATGAAAAAATCCTATTGGGTTTCTGTACGGGAACTAGGGTGATGCTAACTTCAAGGTCATCCCTGCTGCACAGAGTTTTTGATTGATTTCTTTCACTTTGTCTACCTTCTTGGATTTATTTTTTCACTAAACTGTTGCAGTGCATCCTGGTAATTCTGGAACAGCTTTTGGAAAACCTGACAAAACTGTGTTTGACATTGTGTTGTTTCATAGTGTGTGTTCATTGAGTCTGTATTTCCTGTTATTGAATAGGCGAACTCCTGAATCTCTTGTTGAAAATACCATTTAAAAGAAGGAAAGAAGGAAAGAAAAAAGCTGTTAGAATGTGCCAGAAGGGTCTACATTTGGCCTGTGAGGTTTCAGCAATGACGTAAATAAAGTTGGATCAAACTCGCAGCAGTTTCAGTTCAATCCAATATATGCCACTGTGCTTTTTACCACATATTTGGCTCTTCCCCGGGCAGCAAAACATGAGGAAACTTTATCATGTAGCTCAGGGATGGGTAACTTTCCTGCAGAGTTTAGCTCCAACCCTGATCAAAACTCACCTGCCTGTAGCTTTCTACTAATCCTGAAGCCCTTGATTAGCTGGCTCAGTTGTGTTTGATTAGGGAGCTAAACTCTCCAGGACCGAAGTTGCCCATCCCTGATGTAGCTCTTGTGGTGAAGTCATAATCCAAATATTGTGGCAGGTTTTCGTCTGCAGTGGTGCACAAACATGGATGTCGGAAGGACAAAGAAAAACTAAATGATATAGGAAAAATCAGGAACTGAGCTCCTGTTTTTTGAAGAAGTTTCTAGTGACTTTCTTAAAATGAATGTTGTCCCTAGTTGACGTCCCATACAGGAAATGGAAAGGAAACACCAAATAGTTCCACGTTTATACCAGCCAAAAGAGCAATATTTTTAACATCCACTCCCTTTTTAATGTCCCCAGAAAATCTTGATGTACCAGTCTTTAAATCTTGTTCATTCTTACAGTATCTTCACAGGCCTCCAAATCCAAATGAGTGTGCCCTTTGGTGCCTGAACCTGCCGTTACATCAGCAGGATTTTGTTTTTCGTCTTTGTGATTGAAAGTTCTGTCCTTTTATCTCGAAAGATAACCTTTAAATCACCACCTTCCTCTAAAGCACCTTTTCCTTGGACCTAACAGAGATTTGTTATCATATTGGTTGATATTGGATATATTTCCCTTATTTTTACATTTATCTTGGTTTTGTTGTCATCTATTTAGTTAAATTGGATTTTACAACATAATTTCATAATACAAATAAATGTAATCTTTAGAAAATCTCAAACTGAATATCTTAGTCTTAAAAACTGAATATTTTTCATACTGTACATTATGATGTTGTGATGCCTAAGATTTAAAGTAATTATTTTTAGTTTTTCGAGTTTTATTTATCTATTCAGAGAAAATCGTATACGTTTTAATATCAGCTTGTGAGTACTGGACAGAATTTTAAAATTGGTGTTGTAAGCATAAACCTATTTTGGTTTTTCTATTTTTTTCTATATAGGAGTCAAGCTAGATACACTAGATACAGCCAATCCAGCTGACTTACTATACATTTTACCATAAATATGTAATACCAACAGAACCAAAACATACAGAATTAAGACAGAATATTAAAAGAAGAATACAACCAAACATGGTATAGCACAGTGTAATAGCAGCATCTGTTCTGACATCTATTATATGATTCCTAATTCTCTGGCTCCACAAATTCCATAGATTAACCAAATTCAAGATGTTTTAAAGTAATTTTACTTCTCAGCTAGATTTATTTAGTTTTAATAGTGTACATTTATCAGTACTGGGCAGAATTTTCTTCAAAAACTTGCCTCTAATGATCTATTTCTTTGTCTGTATTTGAACATTTGTCCATATTTCGCCCTCTCAGAGCCGCCACCGACCACTGCAAGCCCCACCACCACCACCACCACCACCACCACCACTACCAAGTCCATCCTGCCTGGCACCAGCTTAACCATCACAGCTTCTATCAATCAGCGTGCCCACTTCACCTCCCCGACTCAGGCCTCTCCGCCGGACAGCAGTCTGGGCACTATTGTGGGCGGTGCTGTCGGTGGGATCCTGATCCTGGTGTTGCTGATGGCACTGGCGGGAGCTTTCTACATGCGTCAACGCCGAACATTCAGAGGAGACTACTACACCAAGCAGTACATCGGCCCATCAGACATGCAAAAAGAGTCTCAACTGGATGTACTTCAGCCCCATGAGCTTCACGACGTGTACGGAGGCGACTCGGGCAACGGCAGCCAGGACTTGAAGCCCAAACCAGAAGGAGACATTATCTATCCCGATTATCCCAATGACCACAAAGACATGGAGGCCTGGAGTGACAATCTCAGCCTTAAGAGAGAGGACACGTATTACTCCGACCACCACAACCATCATAACGTGAACCCGAGCGGGCCGCCTCTACACAACGGCTCCCCTTACCTGCAGGACGAGTGCTACGACAACGGCACAGACAGCGACTACGTGTCCCACGTGGATGGATCTGTGATTTCACGCAGGGAATGGTATGTTTGAAAAGGCAGGGGAACTTTTACTGGACAACAATAATTTAAAAGTCAGCGGAGGAAGTGTTATTTAACTCAGCAGAGTGAGATAAAGTGTACATTTAAAATGTATTTTGTGTATTCTCCAGACTCGGTTTACGATTTCATCCTCACGTTGTACGCGTAGCAAACGGCTGTAATTTACTGCAGATATGTTCTGAATGGTTTTCGTTCGGTGGACTGCTGTGATTTCAGGATGTAAAGGGAGAGGTTTACATGGTTTATGATCATAGGGTGGATTTACACAAAGAAAACAAGTCTGCTAAAATTAAGCTACACTGTGTGCGTAACCATTCCCGTTACCACATTGCACATAACTGTTAGCTTTAAAACCAGGTGCAGCGTATTCTTAGTTCTTTCCCTTCTTTTTTTATTATTAAATATATATGTATATGACTTCTCCAGTGTAGGAGCAAAACATCACTTTAGTTTCACATGAAGAGTCACAGAAGTCTTGAGTCTTATGTTTTGACTGCAGGGAATTTTATTTTATTTTTTAATCAGTATTTTGGTCTAGTATTTAAGGAAAAATGTCATAAAAATAAGATACAATTTCTTGAGAAGCAAAAATATTGAACAAAGAATATTTAAGCATAAGCATATTTGCATATTTGATTTGAGCATAGATACAGTTTTGGTAGGTTTTTGTTTAAAACAAGAATAAAAAACCCGTGGCATAAGAAAAATGAACATCATTTAAGATGTATTGTGCGAATTTTACTTCTCAGCTAAATTTTCATATATTTAATATAATAATAGTATTAATATTGTAATAAATATAAATATCTTTATTCTGTTTATGATATTTTTGCTTTTCAAGAAAATGCATCTTATTGTAAAGAATATTCCAAAATTTACTTTTAGTGTTCCATGGAAAAAAGTAAAAATGCCAATGAATAAGGTCAATACCTATTATTCTAATTTTGCTTCTCAGCTAAATGTATTCAACATATTCATATTATATTATAATAAATGATATAAATAGGACATTTTTTGAGAAACAACATTTCGTAATATGACAAAGAATCTTCAAACATATACTTTTGATGTTACATGGAAGAACGTTTTGATCGTTATTATTATGATTATTATTCTAGTTTTAATCATAAACAATTTTTTTTAGGTTCATGTTTAAAAAAAAGATGCCAGTGGAATAAGAAACTGATTAACTAACAAATTTTACTTCGCTAAATTTAATGTATTAAGATCTGTAAATATTTTGACTGAAAAAATGACAAAAATACTGATGCATAAAAATACAGCATGTTTCACTCAACTCAACACATGCAGTTTAATTTTAGCCCAGCTTGTCTATATTTTGACATATTTCATCACACACCCCTCTTACGGCAGTGTCTTTTTCATTAATGGATAAGTTAGAGAGCAATGGAAGGAGTCTGCTTCATGTGGTTGTGCTGAGGACCTGTCACAGGCTGATGGGGGGTTGACGTTCGCCACAACAGATCAAAAGGACCACCGTTGGCCCCTGAGGTTTTTACCGAAGCCTTGTGGCCTTTGCCAATTTAGTTCACTCCTTTTAATTTTATGCTGATTTCTTTTTTTCTCTCCATCTCTCCACCCTTGATACTCATAGACTCCCATCTCTGTGTCGAGAGCTTCGGATTTCCCAGAATAAACCGTCTGGCGCATAGCAGACATGTGCCACATGGGCTTCCATAGCATGCTTTACCTCAAAGATCGAACTTTGTAATTAATATTTTCTGCTTTCTTGCAAACAGACCTCGCTTCATTCCATCTTAGAGTTGTGCTGAGCATCTGTTCGCAAGCACGCAAGGTTGTTTCTCTCCATAAGTCTCAATGGTCACACGTTGCATGCCTTTTGAAAAAGATATGGCAGTTGCTAACGCCTGGATTCATTGTTCATAAATCAGCTGCAGTGTTGCTACAGCTGTGGTACAGTCTGTTTTGAGTTTAAGACAAATCTGTTTTTGTTCAACAAATTGGTTTGCTTCTCATCTTTAAATTAATGGGGCAGTTATTTGTATTACTAATTATGAAAAAGATAGTCTTGACTCTTCTTTAAAAGAATCTTGAGTCTAGTATTTTCGTTATTTTAATTGCCTTTTTTCTCATTTCATTTAGAAATAATTTTCAAACACAAAAAAAACTTTTTTGTAAAAATTCTTGACTCTTGCATGCGTGTTTAATGTAACACAATTTCATGAAGTTACAAATGGCAAAACTGAGTGAAAGTTGGCGGTTTGGTTATAAGGTTAAATTTCTAGCTTTCTCCTTATATATTTACAAGCATAGTGCCTTTGGACGCATCAGATAAAAGCATCAGATATTTATTCTCTCACCATTCAATGACATGCTTTTGTCTTCTGTATTCCCGAAGTGTTAATTGTGTTTCCCACTATTACTGTATTTTTTTTTTCCTTTCTTTACCTTTCTTTAACAAGATGACTCTTGGTGCAAACTCACTGGAAATTTACAACAGTAGCACTTGGAAGTGTTACAGAGGCCAGTTGTGGTATATAATATTTTTTTTGTACATATTCTGGCAGGAGATATTTGTCTATGGAATAAACATATTTTTATATGAGGCCAGAACATTAAGCAGATGATGTTCATGCTTAGTTAACGTGCTTTTTATCTTCTCATGTTATTTTTTTTTTATATATTTAGTTCTCAGGAGTTTGAAAAATTATTTTGTACATATTAGAGTTATACAAATGATTGATGACTTGTAAATCATTTTGGAAATGAGGGACAGACATTGCTTTGTTTTTGATGCCTTCTGTTTATAATAAAAAAGTTCTCTTGAACATGTCAAAGCGTTTGTGTGGCGTGTAACACTAATACTGTGAAAACATGTTATACAATGTGTTTATACTTTGATCCATCTTGGCCACTGTCATTATTTACGTACTTTCATACAATTCCAAGTCATTTACTTTTTCTATGCAACACAAAAGGAGATGTTCAGCACAATGTGCAAGCTGCTCTTTTCGATACAATAACAGGAAATGGGGATGTTAAAAATGCACCATTATAGTAATCCATGCTAACTATATTCCAAGCGCTCTGAACTTTGTGTGAGGAATACATCAAATTTCATTATTCACACTCATAGCTTGCTACGTATCTTGAGGTGTCAAGTGCGAATGAGATTGAAAGCTACAATACTGCAAAAAATATATATTTTAATGAGATCTGAGCTTTCTGTCCCTCCATTGACAGTCCACGCAACTACCACTTTGACGCTTCAAAAAGTTCATAAAGAGATTGTAAAACTAATCCATATGAATTTTCTGAAGATACACAATCACTTTATATGATGAACAGATTAAATTTAGGCTTTTATTCACATATAAACATTCATCAAGGCATACATCCGTCGTGGTAAACGGAAGCTTATGCTTGCTTGATGTGTGCGAACCAATGAGATTCATTCTCATGTGTTATGCATCATGTTTGAGCTTCAGCAAGAACCAATGAGGTTCGTTCTCGTGTTACGCAGCACGTTTGAACTTTATCAAGAACCAATGAGGTTCGTTCTCGTGTTACGCAGCACATTTGAACTTTAGCAAGAACCAATGAGGTTCATTCTCGTGTTACGCAGCACATTTGAACTTTAGCAAGAACCAATGAGGTTCATTCTCGTGTGTTACGCAGCACATTTGAACTTTAGCAAGAACCAATGAGGTTCATTCTCGTGTGTTACGCAGCACATTTGAACTTTAGCAAGAACCAATGAGGTTCATTCTCGTGTGTTACGCAGCACATTTGAACTTTAGCAAGAACCAATGAGGTTCATTCTCGTGTGTTACGCAGCACATTTGAACTTTAGCAAGAACCAATGAGGTTCATTCTCGTGTGTTACGCAGCACATTTGAACTTTAGCAAGAACCAATGAGGTTCATTCTCGTGTGTTACGCAGCACATTTGAACTTTAGCAAGAACCAATGAGGTTCATTCTCGTGTGTTACGCAGCATGTTTGAGCTTCAGCAAGCAAGCAATCAAGCAATCTTAAATTCAAGATAGAATCTATGCCAATAACATTTTATGCAGTGTTGCAGAGTAAATTGATCTAGTTTTAAGAAATTTAACAATGAACGAAGATATTTAGCAAATAACTTCTTGATAGCTCGTCACTTTTTCAGAATGGAAAAGAGCGGTTTGGACTTTCTCATTTTGTGTTCAGTGGAAGAATTAAAATTATGCAGGTTGGAAATGATATGAGAGTGTTGGCAGGATTTTCATTTTGGATGAACCATCCCTTTAAATCTTCAAATGTTGTCAATATACCAGATAAAGCTGTTGGAGACAGTGAGGTCCAATCAGTCACGGACACCAACAATGCGCTTTTTTGTCATCGATTTGTACCATTTGTGTCAGCAGAATGTTATGTACCTTTGAAAGGATGAAGGACAACATTTATATTTTGGAATACCAACAAAAGTCTATTTTTCTTCACTGCAAAGTTGGACCTGATTAGATTTAAAAACTGAACTGACCCAAAAGCCACATCCCCAAAGCCCCACGTAAAAGAACGCTTCACACCTGTGATTATTGGCTACTGACCCGACAAATCACCCTCCATTAGGTCCAACTCAGCACCCTCTCCATCACTGAGGAGGGAAATAGATTTTTGGCAATGAGAGGTAATCGATCACATCAGCACAGCCCTGATACATCATGCTGTCTATTCTTCTCTGTATTGACCAACCACACAAAAACACAGACACAACCCACACACAACGTCAGCCCTGGATCTGCCCCACCGCTACAGTCTTGAGTATTTCTCCCTGCTGTTGATTGATCCTGTAATGTGATCCTGGTAAAATGAGACCCCCAGAAGCCTTGGCCTTATTCCAGTTGCCTTCGCCAACATCTTTTGTAGTAATTTACATTAGGTGAGACTTTAATCCAAAGTTACCTATATTTCAAAATAAAGTAATTTAAAGTTAAAGTTGACATCAAATTCATCCTTGTGGTTCATCAGCAGCTTCAAAGTTTTTCCAGGGAAAGTTACAGGAGGTGAGCAGACAGTCACCCTCGTGTCCTACCCGCTGTCTTGCTTTCAACACTCAAGTGGCTTTAGTGTCTTCTCTACAGCGGGACAGCTTTTGTGCTGTCGTGTTGTTACACCGCAGTGGCCCCAATCTCATCCATCACTGCTTTCGGCAGCACGTTTGTCCAGTTTGAGTATAAATATCTCTCTGCTGGTGGCCTCAAGTTACCTTCTCACTACTTCTCTTATTTCAGCTATCTTTCATTATCACCTCCTCTATGTTTTACACTTAACACATCTAAAAAGAAAAAGAAAAGTGAAAGTGACTAAATCTGTGTTAGTCTCACGCACACACACACTCAAGTTAACATAACTAATGTTCATTTTATGTTTAGGGTAGTGACCAAGAAAATGTCACTTTTTTCAAAATATCAAAACCAATCTTGAGATTTAAAGTCAGATTCTGAATCCCAGATTTTCAGTGTGGTCTTTTGGGCCACTCTGTATCTCCACTCAAAGGATCAGTGTATCAGGGTCTTTTTCACCATGCGCTCCTGTAAGTACTTAAGTGTTGTTCAAATTTTCTCAGGTCAGAATTTGGGACTCCCACTGGGTTCCAGTAGTTTGGATTTAAAGGTTATAGAGCAGATTACACTCATTCTTGTTATTCTTAGAAAAAATGAGCACAAGATCACACCATTGTTGGCTAATGAACACAACCCCAGCGTTGGGGAGTTCACATCAAAGGCCACAACTGACACAGCAGAACACACAAATTGTCTGAGCTCATGGATTTGGAAATAATGAAATGCTTCAGAGGGTGAGAGAGTGGGTGATAGTTAAAACACAAAGTGGTGTCCCGTGGAAAGAATGCCTTATGTGATTTTGGTTGGAAAATTCATCCAGAAAACTAAATAGAGTTACATTCTACCTCTGTCTTGAAAAAGTGTTCCCCATGGGTCAATGCTTTGCGTCTGATTATGTGAGTGACTCTGGAGGTAAATGCGGGAATGTGGGGGGTTTGAAGAGGTTCTTCTTGCATCAGCAGAAAAATGCTGTCTCCATAGAAACTTGGCTTGCTGCACTCTGTGAATGAGGACAAGTCATTGAGCAAGACAGGCCTCTCCAATATTTACCAAATGACTCCCACGACTGTTTGTTGTTTAGAGTTTCTTCACTGAGAGAGAAAAAGCAGCCAGTTGCATGCTCATAAACTGTAAAAAATAATAATGAATTAAAAATGTATCTAAAACAGTGAAGTATTAGCAGCAGCCGTTTACCGTAACCTTATCTCTCTCGGTGTGTGTGTGTGTGTGTGTGTGTGTATATATATACTAATTACAATTAACTAAACTAATCACTTGTAGCATTTTTTTTTAAATTGTCATTATTTGTTTTATAATACATTTAAAGAGTACTATGTGTAACTTTGACTATCCAATACACGGACAATCAAATGAGACTTGGCATGTTTGAATGACTTGAAATTGCTTTCTAAATGAGCCATTTTATATACCGAAACTCAATGAATACAAGTCTACAAAAGCCTGTTGTTTTTTTTAACCCCAGTGAGATTGAAAACAAAGACGATGAACGGGTTACGTTTCATCACTGCATTGCTTTCTGGAGGTTTTTCAGGTTTTTCAGGGTGAAGACAAAATGTGAGAAGTTTGTTTTAGTTTCTGCAGTATCCATGTGAAACCTCAGATGCCTTGCACATCGTGGCTCCAACCATTTGACTAGTCTCGGGATCGGTTGAGAACCAACACCTAAAAATACAGTTCAGTATAGTTTGTGGTTGTGCTAATGAGAACATGTGTGATTTAAAGCTTCCCTCATGACCTGGGCTCTAATTGGGATCATGGCATGTAAGCCCTGTGAACAATTTGGGTGGGCAACAATTTCACTGAAAACTGACAGTGAATCTACCTCACAGTGTTTCCAGTGCTGAGGCAGATATAATCCTACATGAATATACCACCCAATTCCAGAAGTTCATGACTTCTTTAATGTTTTCTTTTTCAAGCCAAAGTCTATTGATTGTAATACCATGTACAGCCATCTGTCAATCTTGTAATGTTTCTTTTGCCAGTGAGGCACTTGCTGGAACAGTTTCCTTGTGTCGCTGAGGGATTTGAAAGCGTTTGTCCCACCTGCTGGCTGCTAACAGGTGGACAGTAACCGGTCGAGAACCACAAGAAAAGACAGAGGGTTTTACGCAGCACCATCTCAGAATAAGCATTATGTGGGTTCAAGGACGGTATAATTAGAATATGTGTGAGTATATTAATAGTGTGTGTGTGTGTGTGTGTGTGTGTGTGTGTGGTCACTCATCAGAGCTGCTGCTATCATTAAAACACCTATCAACATCTTCATCTGTTTGTTTTTTAATGTCTTGAAGTTTCTTTTGCCATTCCCTTGTTGTAAGATTTTACATTTTCTTCCATATGTCACAGATTCAAATCTAACTGTCATCTTTGGATATTAGAAACATATACACTACCGGCCAAATGTTTGGGTTCAATAACAGCACCTGAACCCAGGTGCACCAACATTACATATAAAAAAAATAATTAAAAAAACGTTTCTCTTCACTGTAGCCTATAACTTGTGATGTCCCTTGCTGTTGTCTGTTGTTGTTTTGTTTTATTTGTATTCATTGGTTTTGGTTTTAGAACATTGTACAGCACATTGGTCAACTGTGGTTGTTTTTAATTGTGCTTTATAAATAAATTGAGATTGAAATTTTAGAAGGCAATTAATACTTTTTTTCAAGGATGCATTAAATTGATCAAAAGTTACAATAAATACATGTATGCCTATAATGTTTTAAAAGATTTCTATTTCAAATAAATGTTGTTTTGAACTTTCTATACATCAAAAAATTGTGAAAAATAATGTGTCACAATTTCCTCAAAAATATTAAGCAGTAAAACTGTTGTCAACATTGATAATAATAAGCACCAAATTAGCATATTAGAATGATTTCTGAAGGATCATGTGACACTGAAGACTGGAGTAATGATGCTGAAAATTCAAGTTTGACATCACAGAAATATTCATTTTGATAATATATCACACTATTGCTCTTTTTACTGTTTATATATATATATATATAACAAGCATTGTTGAGCATGAGACGTATTTTAAAAACATTAAAAAACAATGTCCCAACAGTAAAATCACCACTAAAATATTTACATTAAGAGAGATTTATAATATATTATTATTATTATTATTATACTTTAAAAAATTATAAATGTTTAAATTTAAAAGCATTAGAAAGACAAAGACAAATAATGGACATCCAAAAATCGCTTTGCCTCAAATAAATAAATAAAGTTACATTTTTCACAAAGATGTACAATTACATTTCAGTGCAAATACATTTGCCCACTCCCCATGTCCCATGCAAGCAACATAGCAGCTGTTCAGTAAAAATGTTGTCATTTGCTTTGATTAATTGGTGTTCCTTTTTGATTCCCTTAATGAAAGCTTAAGACACCAGTGATTAAGGAAACCCAGTTTTAAAACGGTTTCGCTATATTTTAAAAGTGGTTCACCACAAAATACATTTCTACAATGGCAGGGAGGAGAATGAGGTTAAGGAGTCTAATAAATTGCTTATGATAGAATGTGAGGGGAACAACCAGCCTTTAAAAGCCATTAAAGGCAAGCAGCTTGAAGCCCTAATTACAGGGACTTAATGTTGGGCTGTGCTGCATTCATGCTGTGACGGTCAGAAGTTAGCCTCTGTTTTGGCCTGCTGCGCTAGAGGAAGCAAAATAGACTCTCCCTGTCAGAGCAATGAAGAGTTGCGCAGCACATTGCTAAAGATTTTCAATCGCATTGCCAAGAAACCTAATGAGAACAAAAATGGTAAGAATGCGAATTCAGACTTCAGCGTTTAATAGCGCTTGACTTTATCCATGGTTACACCCCCAAAAGCCATTAAAACATGTAATAAATAAGTCTAAATGCCCCCGAATGCTCTATTCTGTGCCTGTGCCAACTAAAATTCCACTGGAAGAAAGATGAACTGTGCAGGAGACGGATAAGAAAAGAGTTGAGCATTACTCTACGAGTCGAAAAAGCAACTAAGGAAGCATTCATGTGACACCTCTTAACCTTGGCCTACTCTGTTTTCTTCAATGTAATTTCTCCTCTGGGTCCCTGTTGCAAATTCCAAATCAATACCACATTGAGGGGAAACAAATGTCATGCTTTTATGTAATGTTATCAGTTGCCAAAATGTTTTAGATGGTGCATTAACTAAAAATTATTGAAATTCTATACGCAACATACCCCAAAAAATCCCTCAGAGACAAAATATAAAAACATTTTGTGTCTTATTCAGTCTAGCATTGTTTGACAAAGAATACAGGGCTAACTATTAGCAAAATGCAGACGCAGTTTAATTTGCCTGTCAGAGTAGTCAGTGTGACTCAGGTTTTAACTTGTCAAATGGCCGATGAGGACAGATAAATTCAATTTTGCTCTTCGTTTGCAGAATTACCATATAAAAGAGAAAAAAATCTAAGGTCTAAAAAACAAACAAAGCGTAAAAAACATAGGCTGCATCCGAAATTGCTTCCCTGCTAGGCGAAAAACAGTATGTGACAAAAGAAATAGGTCTAGGCCTATGTCCGAATTCACAGTAAGCCTACTCATAAAAGAGGGGAAAAAGTAGCCTACCCAGAAGGACTGTAGCTAGCCTATTCTTAAGTGTGTATATCCCATGAGACCACGTGAGAGGATTTATGAATGGCAGTGAAGCCACCTAACTGATGCCGGTAGCAGGTAGGTCACGTGATGACAACAATAAAGGCCAATGTAGTAGCCTACGTCCAGATTAAGTTCATACTACACACATTCATATAGGCTAAGAACGTAGGCCTATTATAGGTAGGCCTTCTTTTTTAGCGGCCATGAAGTAATTACTTATTCAAAAAAGTATCTACTTAAGAGAGTATGCATATGAGTATGATTTTGGACACATGTCAGTAAATTCTTATGCTGAATAGATAGCCTAGCGATTTCACGCGTTTTTCAGAAATCTATTACGCATGGTATGCCCACGCGTTGCATTCTCAGCGCTGCCGCAAGGGGCGCTTTAGCGTAAATTTGCGTAAGTTTTTTCTTCTTGTTTCAACTAACGTTACCATCATGGCGGAGCAACAGTTTGAAGAGAATCTTCTGAGCAAGGTAGTTTAGTGTCAATAGCTATGTGTATAGCAATTTACCTAAAGTCCAGTTCAATGGCAGACAGACATCTTCATGGAACTGCATCGCCCCATTGCGTACTGAGGTTTGTCCGAGCTCGCGTAGCCTACTTGCGTATGTTTCCGCCCTCAAACAACCAAGTAATTAAATAACCTATGAGACGGCAAAACCTTAAAGCTATATTTGTAACCCCACTGACTGTAAATCACTGTGTAATATAGTGCTTTCATTTAGTTCCGTCTCGCTAGTGGCACCTCTGGTGTCTGAGTAACAAAAGGCCTTCTGACAGCTCTGTGCGTCCCATCAGTTCCTGCGTTGCCGGGGCGCCCAGTCATGTTATTAAATTCACCACTGGCAGCGATACCTAGAGGGCTCGTGCGTTTATGTCACTCCGTCATTGGGGATAAGGGCTCTGGGAGCCGTGACAATGCAATTTCATTTCTCCCGGCTTTTGTAATGCCAGAATGCAATAAAACTGTCTGGCTCCAGGCAGACCGTTTTACTGACCTAAAATTCTAGTCCTGAAAACTATTAGTAGCGAAATGTCAGACTCTAAAATGTAGAATAATGGCGCCTTGTTCCTTTAGGTTTAGCTGTTGGACAAGTGAGTCACTAACTACCTAAGAGGTAAATCTCACATGTTTTAATTTCTAACTATGCTGATGGTTGGGCTTCAGCTACAGGTCAAATTAAAGATCTGTTTCATTTATTTGGCACTCATAATGTTGGTGTTAGAGATCTGTGTGTGGGTATTAAAGTTCTATTATCTGGTAAAAGTTTATAGAGTCATTTTGGTTTCTTGTTTTTGGTAGAAGAAGTGAATATTTAAGTTAATAGAGGTGGCAAAATTTTCCACTGTGGCCGGTTTTCAGTTTTGGTGGTTTTGCATGATTTGTTGGAAGCTGCCGTTACAAAATATCTGTATTCAAGGATTTTCCATCGCTATAAAGAAGTGCTGCAAAGTATCAAAAAAGTCTCAAAATCTTAAGTAGGCCTACTTTTAGCCCTTTTTATCTCGTAGATTAACCACATGGATCTTATAAAATCATATGTGTCTTTATTCAGGAATGATTAAACAAACAACAACCAATTTGTCTGTTTAGACAGAATGCCCTTGTGGAGAGAAATGTATTCACTGGGCATATCAGCCCCACTGATGCATGGCATTTGCTTTAAATAATTAAATTTCTGGGAGTGTTCTGTATAGAGGTGTTTTGACTGAATTATGGCTGGCTTTTGCCTGAATTGCAAACCAGGAAGGTCATTCAGAAGGCCTGTAGTACAAAACTAAATGAATATAAATTATGTGATTTACTGCCCATGAACTTCAGCTACTGCTGTGACAAAAAAGCTGCAATATTTAGTATGTTTAACCACCCAAGATGCTGTATCAGAATATTAATCAACTCTTTCTTTCTTTCTTTCTTTCTTTCTTTCTTTCTTTCTTTCTTTCTATATAATAATATTTATAATATAAACATCTAAATATTTTCACTGAACCTTAAATGTATTTAAACAATGTAGAAAATTATTTTTAAAGTAAATGTTATTTTATTATATATACATTTTATATTATATAAAATATATGTATTGTTTGTATGTTTCATATACAGTATTTGTGTGTGTGTGTGTGTGTGTGTGTGTGTGTGTGTGTGTGTGTGTGTGTGTGTGAGAAAATATTGACACATTTTATTTATTATTTTATTCTAAATATTTGTAACTTTAAATGTATTTAAATGATGGCCTATATATATATACAGTGAGGAAAATAAGTATTTGAACACCCTGCTATTTTGCAAGTTCTCCCACTTAGAAATCATGGAGGGGTCTGAAATTGTCATCGTAGGTGCATGTCCACTGTGAGAGACATAATCAAAAAAAAAATATCCAGAAATCACAATGTATGATTTTTTAACCATTTATTTGTATGATACAGCTGCAAATAAGTATTTGAACACCTGAAAAAATCAATGTTAATATTTGGTACAGTAGCCTTTGTTTGCAATTACAGAGGTCAAACGTTTCCTGTAGTTTTTCACCAGGTTTGCACACACTGCAGGAGGGATTTTGGCCCACTCCTCCACACAGATCTTCTCTAGATCAGTCAGGTTTCTGGGCTGTCGCTGAGAAACACGGAGTTTGAGCTCCCTCCAAAGATTCTCTATTGGGTTTAGGTCTGGAGACTGGTTGGGCCACGCCAGAACCTTGATATGCTTCTTACAGAGCCACTCCTTGGTTATCCTGGCTGTGTGCTTCGGGTCATTGTCATGTTGGAAGACCCAGCCTCGACCCATCTTCAATGCTCTAACTGAGGTTGTTCCCCAAAATCTCTCAATACATGGCCCCGGTCATCCTCTGCTTAATACAGTGCAGTCGCCCTGTCCCATGTGCAGAAAAACACCCCCAAAGCATGATGCTACCACCCCCATGCTTCACAGTAGGGATGGTGTTCTTGGGATGGTACTCATCATTCTTCTTCCTCCAAACACGTTTAGTGGAATTATGACCAAAAAGTTCTATTTTGGTCTCATCTGACCACATGACTTTCTCCCATGCCTCCTCTGGATCATCCAAATGGTCATTGGCAAACTTAAGACGGGCCTTGACATGTGCTGGTTTAAGCAGGGGAACCTTCCGTGCCATGCATGATTTCAAACCATGACGTCTTAGTGTATTACCAACAGTAACCTTGGAAACGGTGGTCCCAGCTCTTTTCAGGTCATTGACCAGCTCCTCCCGTGTAGTTCTGGGCTGATTTCTCACCTTTCTTAGGATCATTGAGACCCCACGAGGTGAGATCTTGCATGGAGCCCCAGTCCGAGGGAGATTGACAGTCATGTTTAGCTTCTTCCATTTTCTAATGATTGCTCCAACAGTGGACCTTTTTTCACCAAGCTGCTTGGCAATTTCCCCGTAGCCCTTTCCAGCCTTGTGGAGGTGTACAATTTTGTGTCTTTGGACAGCGCTTTGGTCTTGGCCATGTTAGTAGTTGGATTCTTACTGATTGTATGGGGTGGACAGGTGTCTTTATGCAGCTAACGACCTCAAACAGGTGCATCTAATTTAGGATAATAAATGGAGTGGAGGTGGACATTTTAAAGGCAGACTAACAGGTCTTTGAGGGTCAGAATTCTAGCTGATAGACAGGTGTTCAAATACTTATTTGCAGCTGTATCATACAAATAAATAGTTAAAAAATCATATATTGTGATTTCTGGATTTTTTTTTTTTAGATTATGTCTCTCACAGTGGACATGCACCTACGATGACAATTTCAGACCCCTCCATGATTTCTAAGTGGGAGAACTTGCAAAATAGCAGGGTGTTCAAATACTTATTTTCCTCACTGTATATATAAATATTTATATATACATATATATATATATATATATATATATATATATATATATATATGTATATATGTATATATATGTATATGTATATATATATGTATATGTATATATATATATATGTATATGTATATGTATATATGTATGTATGTACATATGTATATGTATATATGTATGTATGTGTATGTATATGTATGTCTATATATATATATATATATATGTATGTGTGTATGTGTATATATATATATATACACATTTTATTTATTTATTTGCTTGTTTATGTTTATTTTATTTTATTTATTATAAATATTTGTAACTTTAAGTGTATTTAAATAATTTAAAATTCGGGGGGGTTTTGTTTTGTTTTTCGCTATGCTGTTCAAAGCACTATGTTGTGGACTATTATTTATTGATAAAAAAAAAATCTTATTAAAAAAATTGTATTTTCTTATTCATGTTTCAGGTTCATTTTCTGAAAAAGGGTGCATGGTTGTTTACGTCTTGAGCTGAAACTACCTTGAGCATTAATAGCACGACTAATTACTTCCAATTAACATCGGCCTATTAGGCAAATTGATCTTGCCATCGGCAACGATTTACTACAGCTGTGGTTTATAAACATCAACGGCAAGGTGCTTCTGACTGATCCTCCTGGCCACATGTATTTCTACAGTCAGCACAAGCAAACAGAGAGTAAATAGAATCTTTTGTCTCTGTTGTATCACATTAAAGGTTGAGTAGGGAGTATGTGGGCTGGAAGCTACAGAAGCAGACAACACTTCTACCTTGCGTCCACTCTTTCTAAACATTTGATATGTGATAACATCAGTGCAAGGTCATCGTTTAGGCCTAGCCGTCTGACACTATCACAAGCCTGATAGTGGAACTAGTTGTGGAACCAATATAAATGCATTTAAAACATTACAGCATACACAAGGACGCTGACAGTAAAGGCTGACTGTAAGGTCATTAGAGCCAGATCAATAATGTTAATGAACAGACAGTTGCAACAGCAAGTGTGACAGACCATTTAGATGAGCACCACTTTAAAACTATTAGATCAGCACAGAGACGCACCCATGGGAAGAACTGTTTTAGGGAGATTTTATGTTGGTTTATTCATGCATTTATTTATTTTTAGAATATGAGGGTATGAGATAGAAAGCATTAATGTGCTTTTTTATTCTGGCCACACTGCTGATTACACCTAATGTATGCGGTTAATACGGTTACAACTGCTAAATTAATAAATGTATTTGTACCTTCCTCCAAAAGTTAATCTAATGCTGTTTTTGGAGTGTTCCTAATGGACATCTGTGTCAGTTTGAGTTTTTACCCTTAGATGGCAGTCATACTGTAGGTTGTGCTTGGCACTCTGCATGACTGATGACTTGTATTATATGACTTCAAATTTCCTTCTTAAAGTTTCACTAGTTTGATTAAGTGCCTATCATTAAAGACACATTTTGGAAATCTATTGCTGAAAACAATATATATATATATATATATATATATATATATATATATATATATATATTTATATATATAAACGTTTTAATGGCCTCATAAAAATACATGATATCTGGTTGGGCGGTCAGGTGGAGTGCTGACTATGTTTAAAGTACATTCCCCAGGGGACAAAATATAGCACACTTAAGTGAGCATTTATGTATGATTCGACTTCAAGAAATGTATTGATTATCCTCTCCAATGCCCTGCCTCTACACGCAGCACTTTATGCTCTCATTCACAGGTTGCGTGTGGATTTTCTGTTGTGTCAGCTTGAAGAAATAATAAGGAATGCTTGCATGAAAGGAGATGTAATTATAATTACTTTCCACTTAATTAATAGCATTCTGGTCTCCATCTACTCATGCAATACTGGACTTTCATCAAAAACCACTTCTTTTTACAGCGTAGATGTATGAATGTTTTCTTTTTTTGTTATTAAACAGCATGAAATTGCAACCCATTTTACTTCTGTAATAAGATTGGCTTTTTAATTTTTTTAATCATTTTTTTATGATGTAATGTAAAGCAAATTGGTCAGCTGTCGCTGTATAAATGGTGCTATATAAATCAATTTTGACTGAAACTTTGACTTTGATTTTATCCATCGGGCATCGAGAGGACACAGAAAAGTGCAGGGCTTAGTCAAATGTCCCTTGAGCTTGTTCTGCTGACATCCTCCCTTGGCTGGAGAAAATGTGGACTCCCCAATGTTGGGACATCAGAGCTTGTTGGCATGATGAAAGCTTCCTAGTTTGCTAGTTTTACACAGGAGTGAACGGCTTGCCAGGCATAGTGGGCGAAAGTTTGGCGTCCTCTCAGAAGTGTGGACACCAAATCTTCTGCCATCTGTTACCGTTGTCACCAGTACTTTCTATGTAAACATGATTCCTCCTTTAAAATTCTAAGTACACGTTTAATGTCCCCACTACCATTTCCGACTAATAGCCAACATAAAAATTGAGGTGGTCAACTTGAAGGCCACATTGTGGATTAAAGCTTTTGGCCTCTTCATTAACAATGGCTAATAAACATGTAGTCAGTGCATGGTGTTACCCAACTACGTTTGTTCTTGTTTCATGTTTCCAGTTCATGTGTTCTTGACTTTTATTTAGAAATTTGTCCGATGCTGCGTCTCAATTCGCCTACTTATACTACGCCCTAAAAGTATGTACTCTTCTATACTTTTGAGTGTGTAGCAGAAGAGTAGACAGTCTTTGGAACGTACTATCGCGTCATTCACTTGCATCTTTAACGGTTGCTCTCTGTCGCATCCCGTCACAGTAAACTGGCCTGTCAATCATCTTGTCAAAGATAAAATCCTCCACATTTCATTTAATTTAATTTCTTACCGTATCAGAGAGAAATGCAGTAGCACTTTGATCTGCAGTCGCGGGTCTTTCATGCAGAGAACTCTCCTCATATTAATGCATAATGATGCATTTAAAATTTAATGGCCGAACGGATCTTTATGAAGGTCCACATTGTTATTGCAGATGAAATATAGCACAGATAACATTAAATAAATCATTTTCTGTCAGGTTAAACTTTGATAAGTCACTCAAACCTTTATCTAAACCTCTCACTGTCGGTCGCGCCATGTTTTGTAGTTTTTTAACACTTTCTACTCGTGTTTGTAGTTCCTCCCCCAAAGCGCAATGGGTTGTGGGTAATATTAGCCTTTAGAGTGATCCACACTTCGAAAATCCACCGGAAATAGTAGACCATCCTGGGACTTCAGGCATAGTCTTTTCAACATACTACTATGCTTTGGGACATACTTATTTCAATCTCACATACTGTTTAGGATGGATAGTATGGACATTGAGATGCAGGGATAGTCATGTTTTCTGTTTTTGTCATGTGATTCCCTGTTCCCCTCTTCTTCTTCTTCTTCTTCTTCTTCTTCTTCTTCTTCTTCTTCTTCTTCTCCTTCTTCTCATACTTCCCTATATAGTAGCCAGAAAAGAGTATGTGACAAAATAAGTATGTCCAAATTGACACTTCTCATACTTCCCTAGCCAGAAAACAGTATGTGACAAAATAAGTATGTCCAAATTTACACTTCTCATACTTCCCTAGCCAGAAAACAGTATGTGACAAAATAAGTATGTCCAAATTTACACTTCTCATACTTCCCTATATAGTAGCCAGAAAACAGTATGTGACAAAATAAGTATGTCCAAATTTACAGTACTCATAAAAGAGTTGTCAAAAAGTACCCGGATTACCAGCAAGATTCTGAAGTGTGCATATAATGGACACTTTCCTATCCCACAAGGCCACGGCAGAGGATTTGTGAATGCAGGTAGACCACATGATAATGACAACATGGTGAATGTGGTATATCTGGATTACTTTCCTACTTCACACAATCTTGATTCATACTATAGAACTTACTTTTTTTAGCACTCACAAAGTACTTATTCAAAATAAGTACCTACTCAAGTGAGTATGTGATTTTGGGTGCAGCCTTCTTCCTCGTTGGTTACATTGTTGGTTACATTGGTCTTGTTACATTGATATCAGTTCTGTCTTTTCATTGGTTCTTGTTTGATTAGTTCTACTTTGTCATTGGTTTTTGTTGTTGTCAAGTGTTTCCCCATGTATTTAAGCCCTCATTGCCATGTTGCCTTGTCCTGTATTGGTAACTTGTGTCAACCTGGTGCTGTAGTCTCATGTTTCTCAAGCCAAGGTATAGGCGGTTTTTTTTTTTTTTTTTGCATTTAACAAACTGCACTTGGGTTCGTACAACTCGTACAGTAGATTTTGTGACATAATGTACATTACTGATATAAATAAAAATGCATCAAATAAATATGAAATATAATCAAACGTGCCACACCAGGACTGTCGCAGTGTGTGATTTTACTGTTTTCTCTAAATATTTTAAATTGAATCACAATTTTTACACACCATTTTACTGTAAATGTACACATTTAGTCTTGATAAATGTAAAAGGTTATTCATAATCTCCCCCCCCCCAAAAAAAAAAATGTTTACAGTGTTGTTATGAGCTTTTCATTTGCATTTTGTCAAAGTGCATCACAGCATTAGCAGTACTAGCAGACACCTTATCAAAGTTTATCCCCAAAAGCCACATAGCTATTGCAAGTATTACAGTCCCTCCAAACTGGTGTGATAATGAGACAGTGTCATTATACACCAATCTAAGGACAATTTAAACATAAATTAAGTTATCATGAACTGAAAAAAGGAAAAACACCAGAAAATATAGGCCTATACGTGGAAAAAACTGAGAGCCTATTTTGTACAAGCTCCACTGACTGCCTTTAAAGGAGATTTTAACAGTGACTGACAGGAACCCTGTACTGAGGTTGTCCTTTGGCTCATAGTCTTCCTGTTTACCTTGATAACCGTCACTCTGTGGTGTAACGTGTGAGAAAATATGTCTATGAGTGAATGTGTAAATCTTTCTGTGCTCATCTGAGACTGTTTTTGTGCACAGTGATACTCAGCAAGTAACTGAGTAACATCTCAGCAAAACAGACGGCAAACGCTCCTGACACCCACTATATGAAGTGGGAAACTGAGAAACCTCAAGCGCTGTCTGCCGTGTACTGAAACTTCTTTCTCATTGTTCAGTGAATGAGTAAAAATGTCGTTGAAACCTCAGTATGATGAGTCAACAGATTTTGTGTTTGTTTCTTAAACGGTGACCTCTATTTTCTACAACTCACTTTTCAGATGGGACTTACTGAAAGTGGATGTATGACTAAGAATGATAACTGACAAATTGACAGTTACTTTTAGTGACAGGGTTGGAAAGCTTGACTTGTCTTGACTGCTTCTCCGCTATGAGAATTACTTACTATAACTATAAAGAAAAATGTAGTCTATTAATCTAGTAATTTAATGTCATTTTAATCTGTGTCTTTTTTTCTTTTTCTTTTTTTTTTTACACGCAATTAATTTTAATGGGACCAATCCAGTGTCTCTAAATATGACTTTGGTCTGAATGGTTTGCAGTAAAATGTAAATGGAAACTTTTGTGGTATATCTTTTTAAATGTGTGGTTTTATCTTTTTAAACATTTTAAACACATAAAACTCATTAACATTATTATAATTATAATATAGTAAATATAGTAATTATAATTTCATTACTGTAAGATCATAACCTGTTGTCACACCAGAACATACAGGAAAAAAATATCAAATCTATGTCCATAATAAATGGGCATGAGATTCATTTTGAAGTAATGATTTAAAAATATAGTGGAGACAAGTAGTTTGTGGGTTATTCAAAGCACGAGTATTTTGGGGTTTGGGGTGAGGAACACAGACACACACACACACACACCATTGGCAGCTGACTATGACCTCTTCTGCCCCACAGCCTAAGAGATTCAACCACACACACACACCCTGGCACATACATTCAAGTGTTTTTTTGCTCCAGTTGCCTTCTTTAATGACTTCAACATGGGCCTGCCAATATTTTTTATTTTAGGAATGGTTCTGAATCTTGCTCACAGCATGGAATTGCAAGGTAGGTTCATATCCTCTCAGGTTTAATCATTTTTGGCTTAATTTGAGCAGCTTGTATCAGATGATGCTGTTGTATTTTCTGGCCCCTTTGAAGAGCTTGCATATTATATGGTAGGCTATATAGAAGAACATACAGCTTTTGGATGGAATAATGTAAATTAGAAGTATTTGGTAAAACATGTCAACACAACCTGTACATTTCATTTGAATCTGTGTCAGTTTGTTCACACTGAGAAGACATTTCCAGAGAAAAAGGGAGGGAATGACAATTATCTGCAATTGTGCACCAAAAATATTATTTAAATTAACTTTTTAATTAACTTTAAATTAACATGCTATTTTATTTGATGCTATTGTTATTTTGAGCTTTGGCTGTTATTGCAGCAAAATTTTGAGTTAGTGATGCTTATAATAATAATAGTATCTATTGCTAATTGAAAAGAGCTGCATGCAATGAATGTAGATTCTTTCACAAATTCTGCTTTAGGCATTTCCACTGTCCTTTCGAGAAGAAACATTTAACCACATGTCCCTTTCATTCTGAAACCAATGGTGCGTGGAAACAATAAATTATGTCTTGTATTTATTTAGAAGTAGGCTACTGATGAAATTAGATCCCAAGAAAAGATTACATTTAAAAAAAAATAAAAAAAGAAGGAAAATGTGGTTTAAATTGTTCAGTATGTACAGTAGCAAGGCAAGATTCATCTTTTTTCAGAAAATAAAGTGAATAAAAATAAAATAGTCTATTGCAATTGTGTTTTGCAGTTTGTTTCTTTTCTTTGTGTTGATGGTGTCAAGATTTGTATCAAATCAGTGTAGTGATGACGCATTTAGCAGCTGTGATTTTGAACACAGAATTGTTTTTGCATGCAATCAGTTAAATGACGATGAATCAGGTACAGTGGTATGTGTGCGGTTTACAGCAGCACGCAACATGTGTGTGAAAGACCTGTGTTGGAAACTTGTGTCACATGATTGAAAAACCAAAAACATCTGCTTCCTCTCGTGCAAAGCCACTCAATTTCCATCCCAGACTCTATGCATGCTGCAGCTGATGTCACTTCTTTTTTTTATCAGGGCCTTTAAACATTGTAAGCAGTGTTGCTGATACATTGCATTTTTAAGATAATTTGAGCTTTTCTGCTAAAAAAGCAGTGCGAAATTGTGAATGGTCCTTATAGTTCACCTAGAATTAAAATTCTGTCATTTATTTACCCTCATGTCATTTTACAATTCTGTATGACTGACTTTCTTCATTGGAACACAAAAGGAGATATTTGAATAATGTGCTGGCTGCTCTTTTCCATCACAATGAATGGAGATTGAATGCAAAAGCACCACAAAAAGTAGTCGACCTGACCTAAAGTTCAGTATAACTTAAGAAGACTTTCTGTATATATCACACAAAACTACTTTTCTATTCTTTTTATGGTGCTTTTTGTTATTTTGGAGCTTGACAGGCCAAATCCCCATTAACTTTCAATATATGGAAAAGCGCAGCTAGGACATTCTTTAAAATGTCTTCTTTTGCCTTCCACAATGAAAATGGTCATTCAGGTTTGAAACCACATGAGGGTGAATAAATAATGACAGAACTTACTTCTTTTTTGTCTGGGTGAACTATCCTTTTGAGAATGTTGTTTCTTAATTTACTCTGGGTTACATAATATGCCCTTCAGGATTAATTTCACAAAATGTTAGGGAGTGTTAAATGGACATGTCAAGAAATCCTTTTGTTGGCCGCCCTATCATGAATGAAGAAATCTGTCAAAGTTTATTAAGAGTGCCAAGTGCTGACACTTCCCCTGACTGTGCTTGATATATGTGGGTTTAGCAGGGGACACGTTGAACGTAAATAACAAATAAAATTAGTTGTTACCATAATGATTACTGTAATGGACTATGTCATTAAATCTTTGAGTAATATTCATCCCCATCCTTTTTTATATACATATATAGATTCAGAGGCCAGAGACTTGGTTCTCAACCAAACTGTGACCGGGATTTTGGGAGAGGAGGTCTACCTGCATTGTCTGTACACTGGACAAAGTGATATCATGTACTCCTCCTGGAACCGGCTGGATTCTTCAAAGAAGTCAAAGAAAATGGCAGGCTACAGTCAGCCAAATAAGCCTTTCAAAAGAGAAAACTTTGATATGCCGGCATTTCTTACAAACCTTACCGTAAAGGTAAACGTGACAAGTTTCGACCTAGAGGGAGAATATGCATGCACCTTTAACTCTGAAGAGGAAGAAACAAAGGACACCATGTTTTTCAGAGTAATTGGTGAGTATGAATAAAGATTAAAGTGTGAAGACTGAATTAGCCACGGATTTCTGAATAGTTCACCAAAAATGAAATTCAAATCATTTAGTCACTCTCATGTTGTACTGAACCTACTTTTCTTCCTCTGTGGAACACACACACAAAAATGTATTTTGCTAAATTGTGTGGGCCCTCTTTTCCAAACAATGAAAGCAATAACAGTGAGCTGTTAATATGTCACTTTATGTCAGCTTTGGAACAATTGGTTCCTGCAAGGCACAAGTCAAATGGTTTACATTTATGGTGTTTTATGTCAGTTTTGGAGCTTGACAGCCCAAGTCCCCCTTCACTTTCATTGTAATTTAAGCTTTTTTCCAAAAAAAAATTATGTATGACATGAAGGGTGAGTAAATTAAGACATTTTAAGTTTTTTGGCTGATCTAGTCATTTAATTTTGAGGTCACATACATGCAAAACTCATCAGTATCTCTGTTTTGTCTCTAAGCTCGGCCTGATATTGACATAACTGTGAAGAAGGAAGTTGTGAACAGGACCCTCTACCATGCTGTCACTTGCTCTGCCTTCAGTGCCAAGCCTAAGGCTGTGATTAGATGGGAGATCTCTGGTGCCCTTCCAAGAGATGACATCTTCTCTGTGAACATGACTAATACAGTTCATCCCAATGGCACAACCAGTTCAATCAGTGTACTGCGCTTCCCCTTAATTATGAATAATGAGAGCACTGTTACCTGTGTGGTCAATCATTCAGCTTTTACTGAACCTGAGAGAGTCAGCATTGAGGTGGACACATTTGGTAAGTTCAGTTTTGATAGGTACAGGTAATCAAAAGAGATATCGCTGTTAGGAAAAGCCAGAGAGTGTCAGACAACATAAATTACTTTTTTGTTCTTGTGCATTGGCTGAGTTTTTTTTATGAAACCTGAAAGGTAGAACTGAGAAATCAAGTTGGTATACTGTCTGCACTTTGCGCCAGTGTTGCATGTGTTTCCTGCGGTATTTGCAACAGCTGTCTGACCACAAAAGTCACATACTCTGAAGCTACAGCATAGAGGTGTTTCTTATAGAATGCAAAAACTTAACTTATATTCTACAAAATAGAATAGTGGTGGACTCAGCCAAAACTGTTCTCAGAGTTGGGGTTTTTAGCGTGTTTTTAGCAAGCAATTCCCTGGGATCAAGTCACATGAAACTGCTTTTTAAATGTAGAAAGTGTCATGCATTTTGATATATGCTCAGATTGCATGTGTTTAGTGAATAGGGTTTTGCACTGAAATGCTGCACGCAAAAGTGCCGCTACTTTTTAGTGAATTCACCCTTTGTTATTTCTTAAAACATGACATCTAAACCAATTGTCCTTGTTGGAGCTATAGTTAGCATCTCCAACAGCTTGGTAAACAGAAGGAACAGCTGATAAAACTCAGTTAAACTCAAATGTCAGCTTGTTTAACCTTAAGATAATACTAACAGATACACTTCTCAGTTTTCTAAATAGGATAGTCTCTTAGAGGATTTTTCATGAACTTCCACTGTTCATATTGGCACTTTTCTTCTTTTTATCAGTTTCTCCAATTATGAGCATGGAGACCGTCCTGGTCCAAGAAGAAGGAGAAGACTTTCAAGAGGTCATCTGCATGGCAACAGGGGGGAGGCCACATCCAAATATCACATGGAGACTGCCTGAATTCAAAAGCACACCACCTTTACTGAAAAATGACTCCAAACCAGATTCTGTTATCAGTTCTTACCGGTTCCCATCAGATCCTTATGAAGGAGAAACTATCTCTTGTGTTTTTGGCTACATGTTTCTCCCTTTCATAAACACAAGGACAATCACTTTGCCAATTTACTGTGAGTATACCAGCACTATTTAAACTGAATAGATACACATATGTAGCATGTTTGAAGCGGTCTCTCACTTGTAAAAACTTTGTTCCCTCTAGATCTTTCCTCGCTTCAGCTGAAGGACGTTAATGATCCCATTAACAGTGAGAATCAGACTTCACTGGCGTTTGAGGTGGGGGATGTGGGCATTACAATAAGCATGGCTGTTGTGGGCAATGTACCAAGTTTTAAAATGAACTGTTCCAGGTAAGAGTTATTAATAATATACTGATGCAACACAATGATAGTTATAGACAATTTCCTCCACATTAAAATATTGGATTCTAGCATATTTGCTACAGCATAAAGACACTGAGACAAGTTGTGAAATGCTTGCTCTGCACTTTTGTTTCATTTAATCAAGGGAAGGCCAACCACTGCCTGAGGATGTGGATGTGGTTGGCAGCGATATCTTTATCAGAGGTCCTGTAGAGCTGCACCTTGCTGGACAGTATCTCTGCCAGGCCTCTTACCGTAGGCATCAAGGTTCCTTGCAATTCACAATTGAAGTGAATCCAAAAGTTATTTTGCCAGGTATTGTATTTGCTATCATAATATTTTATCATAAAACTGTATTCACATTCCACACTCTATTTACATTTTAAATATGTTTTTGTTTTCAGTGACATTTCCCCCAAACATCACTGTGAATTTAGTTGAGAATTCAGAGTACATTCACATTGAGTGTTTGGCCTTCAATGCTGTTCCCACTGCAAATGTGTCCTGGATCATTTCACAAGAGATGAATAGTACAATTCAGTCTAATGTCACATCCTATAATGGATCTTATTCTGTCAAAAGTGTCTTGACTGTGCCCAGCTGCATGGCACGCGAATATGTAGCTGAGTGTGTAGTCGACCATCCTGCTTTCATGGAAAAAGAGAGGCGGCAGATTGCTCTTCCTATGTGTGGTAAGACAGTGGTGGCTACAGTCATTCATGAACAATGCCTCTTTATTCTCTAAATTAGTTCTAGATGTTTAAACATGTAGCAGGGTTGTGCACCATTCTGAACCTAAATGGGAATGCCTTTTAAATTCGATTCCTGAATTTGAATAGTTGTAGCAAACAGGATGTAGAATTGAGATTCAAATTGAATTGTAATTGAAATTCAAAGACTCAACTGTAATTTTTAACTAGAAAAGCAAAGTTTGTCATACACAAACCACTGAAAACAAATTGTCTAATGTTTTTATGGATGGATAGATAAATAGATAGACTCGGTTTTATAACAGATATCTATCAAACATTCTGACATTTTGTCTTTTTTGCAGCACCACCAAATATAACCTTGCAGTCTAGTATTAAATGGGACAGTGGCGTTGCATACACATGGCTGGTGTGTTCAGTGCAGAGCCAGACTCCAGCAGCAGCCATCACCTGGGCCGTAGACTGCCATGGCAATGACAGTGGCTCTAGTGAGTTCGTAATGAGTCAGCCTGACTTTCAGCAGAGTCATATGGTTGCCGCCAAGAGTGCGGCACGTATTCCTATTTACTCACATTCCGGATGCAGCGTGACCTGTGCGGTTGAGCCTCAAGGGTTAGAGAAACCAGAGAACAAGACTATTGACCTCCCACGCTTAGGTAAGTTTTATTATTACATTAACCCCAAAACCCCTCTTGAGCCAAAATATATTAATTTGATTACATATTAATAAACTAAATGTCAAACCATTCACTGACCTAACTGTCATTGTATATCACTGTGAAACTGTACCAATCTGTATGCTGTGCTGCTTATTGCTGGAATTTAAAGAAATATGCTTGTAAAAGTTAAGCTTAATCAACAGCAGTTGGCATAATGTTGATTAAACCAATAAAATGAATTATGACTCCAAAAAACTGGGTTACAGTGTATTTACAATGGAAGTGACTGGGGAAATCTTTAAACCTTAAAAAACGAAGTGTCACTGAGTGTACACCTTACCGAAATCTCAATTTCTGCATTTAAAAAAAATAAAAATACGAAGGACGAGGCAAAAAAAATCTTTTGTGGTAATCGACATACTACAAATGCAATCAGTTGCGCTTAACCTGTCTCAAACCCTATTCCTTTAGTCGCAATGTAACAGAAGTGTCGAGTCAGATCTAGTATTTCGTATTGTGGTGTACATCTAAGTGAAACGGATTTACAAAAAAGAAAAATGTAGAACAGAGCTTAGTTCTGTGCATTGATCTTTTTTAAATAAAAAAATATCATTAATAAATAAAAAAATATATATCGCTACATATATGCATGATGAATGGTTCACTTTAAGATTAATAACATGCATTTAGAAAATAGATGGGTACATTTTCATTCCATGCTGAATAAAGGCCAATTCACACTGCACTGACAGACGCCGACCAACACGGACAATCATCGGATTACAGTACGTCTCAGACATTCCATTACAGACAAATGCCAATTAAACATGTTCAGTCGGTGAAAACAACCACTGACCTACACCAACAGATAGCAACTGGGGTAACACACTGATCCACCAAAACCTGACGTATGTGTCTGTTGCTGTTGGTCGGTGTCGGACAGTGCAATGAGAATTGGCCTTGAGATTATATAGCTAATGGAAACACTGGCCGATACATCAAGTAATGAAAACCTCTTTGCTATTAGGTCCGTCTACAAGCCGTATGTTTTTGGGTGAAAAGAGACACACTCATATTTGGCATGCTGTGTGCGAGTATAGCGGCGAAGGGGTGAAACCCAACATGTCCTGGGTCCTTCCTGATGAGGACACCGTAATTCCGTCAACTACTGAGTCCAAGAACGACGGAATTAAAGTAGAAGTCAATTCAACTTATGCATTTGAACTCAGTCAGTATGAGGGAAAGTATTTGACATGTCTGATCCAGAACAAGCTCGGCAGGGACGAGAGACTGGCGATTCGTGTTCCAAAATACTGTAAGTGTTTCTCAGCTTAAAAAATGGTGATTGGCATGAATTCTGGCTGTTCATTCAGTAATGTATTTTATTTGCTGAATGCAATCTGTTGTTTTTTTCCACTCAGCTATCTCATCTATTGAGGTTGTAAACAAAACCACATTTGAACGTAGAAGTCATGGCCAGCATGAGCATCGATTAGCATTGCAAGAAAACCTCCCTAATCAGAAGATACTTCTCAGAGCCCACGGCAATGCATCATCATACAAGACGACATGTTACAGGTATGTTGAGTCATGCATGTTTAAATAAGGCACAACATACTTAAGAATTCATATATAATATATATCATATATATTTATATATAATAGTGCCCATCAAAAAATAGAAAAAACTTCATGACAGTATCACAGCCTAAGGTGCAGTTCCACAGCACTCTCTCTTAAAGCCTAAATGTGGCAAATTGATTTTTCTTTTATGTCAGACACCCAGAGGGATAAATAGAGAAGAGAAGGGCTAGTTAAAGTTTTTACAATAATGTTTCACTGCATCAGACTGTGAAGTTCTAGAGCATTCGTTTTGCTTGAACCATTACATGCTTTTACTATTATCACAGAGTAATGCTCCCTTAAGTTTGTCATTTTTATTGAACACTACTACATTATCTTACTCGCCCTCATTTCATCCCAAACTTTTATGATTTTCTATGAAGCACAAAAGAAGATATTCAGCAGAATGTTCATGCTGCTCTTTTCCATACAATGAAAGTGAATGGAGACAAATGCTGTCAAGCTACTAGAGTGTTATTGTCAATTAAAACCAAAACTACATGTATTACAAATTGTTTTTGCTAATTGATATAAAGCTGAATATAATAAAAAAGTAAATTAGAAATGTCCCCTTAACAACTAACTGAAATCAGTGAAGTACTGAAATTACTAAAAACTGAAAGCTAAATAGAAATATTTATTATTATTATAATTAATGATAATAACAAAATCACAAAGTAAAATGAAAATGTAAAAAAGTTAGGAGCTTGTTCCATGAACGAAAGAAAGTCAAAGAGGTTTGAAATGACATGAGGGTGAGTAAATGATTGCAGAATTTGTATTTGTAAAATGAACCAAAATTCTTCTCTATGTTCCATCTATTAGTTTCTAGGGAATAAATTGACTTTTTTTGCACACACACCAGTGTTGTTTTTTTTCTCTGAGCAATGCCTCTGAATTGTTCTTATCCCAGGGAGGACGGGTCAGCAGCACACACTGTTTCCATGGCATTAGTTTTTACAAAACCAGTGTCTGAACTGGATGCAGGACTGTACTTATGCCAGGTCTCGTACCAGCACCTCACGGCTAATATTTTAATTCGTGTGGATGTAACCAGTGAAGAGACTGAACACAGTGAGTTTTGCACATATCAGCCCTAGTCTAGATGATCAATATTGGTAGTATATAGATGTGCTGTGAATTAGCTCAGAATTCTGTCTGATTTTCCACAGTGATATTCATCATCATCTGCTTCACGTCAGCCGCTGCAATCGCCCTCGTCTTGATCATCGTTTTGTTTGTCCTCTGGTGAGTAGAGTTGCTTTCTAACAACCTTAGGTACAGTTTAGTTTTATATATATATTACCATACAGGTGAGATTAGAGGAGGCAAACAGGAAGCAAGGTATCTTACCTAGACCAATAACATGCATAGTGTTCATAAACAGGATACATGGTGGCTTGTGCAAGCTGGCAGACGAAAACCACATCTACCGCTACTCTGCTATTCACTAGACATAAACAGATTGTTCATGCCTCAGTGGTACAGACTGATGATGTCAATTAAAATTGCAAAAGTGATGCCTTTTTTGTTGTACAAAGAAACAGACCTATATAAATTAACATGTCTTATCCAACTGTTATTTCTTTCTAGTAAAAGTGGGAAAAGTCACTCATCACAAAAGGTATTCAGAAGTGTTATATGATTAGTTTGTCTAATAAGATGTCAATGGCTCATTTAAATCAAGCATTACATTTTTGTTTTTTTGTTTTTAAAAAAAAAGAACAACAGGAAAGAGCGTGAGTCTCTATCAGCTCTAATGCAGGACCCTCGTTGCCCAGAGAGGACGGTGCTTCCAGGCGAGGCTGGGCCACACTATGCGGAGCTTGTGCACTATTCTATTGTTTTTGATGTTAAAAGCACTGTGTGAATAACCGGTTGGGTTTTATGCAGGTAATATATCAGTTTTTGCACACACTTTTAGAGTTCAGGCCAGCTTGGGTGCATGCTTTCAAAAAGGGGGACATACCTAGAAAATCTTTCATTTTCATATAAGTGGTAATGAAAAAAGAAATTGTTAATATGGAAATTTCACTAGTGGTCTCAGGCTTTTGGACACCACTGTATATTTGCATTGAAATTGCCTTAAGTCAGTGTTCTCATTCCTCAATTATCAATACCGATTGTAGGGCAAAGTCCCAGATTTAAGTAGCTTGGTATTACTTTCAGCATTATAATTAAGTAGCATTGTTTTTGTGAGCATGTTTGTAATGAATGTTTTCCTATCTGTTTAGATTGTTATTTTGATCTGATTTGCACAGACATATACTTTAAACGTCTGGTTGTTGTCTTCTATCTTGTTTCAATTCCAACTGGACTTGTAGTGCACAAACTGACTGAATCTGTAACGCTGTAGCACCCTCTGGTGATCGTGCAGTATATGGTTGGGGAATCTGAATCTGTAACGCTGTAGCACCCTCTGGTGATCGTGCAGTATATGGTTGGGGAATCTGAATCTGTAACGCTGTAGTACCCTCTGGCAGAGTCCTGCACGGGTCCAATTTTTTAAATCCGCACCCGCCCGTACCCGCAGTGCTTAAAACCGAATCCGACCCGTTTTCCGACAGCAGCACTAATTCAAATCCGCACCCGACCCGCTTAAAATAGAACCGACACCCGACCCGCACCCGAAATAAAATCAGTTTAGACTATCACATTATAGACACACTTACAAAAATGTTTATTGCCCGGTCATACAGAAGTTATTACACAACCATTAACACAAGGACAACTTCAGCCGAATCTGTCAAACGGCCGGTATATGAAGAACATAGCCAACGTTACCACAAAACTCGAGTAGCCTAATAACAGACGCGGCTACAACAATTTTGTCTAGCTTACATCTGACAATTTTGGGTTCAAACACGCCCTGCCTGCACACAACACATATTTAACAGTAAATGTGAAAAATACTGTTCGATAGAACTGCTTACTGCGTGCTTCCTCGGCGATGAATCCACATTTGCGGCAATCCAACACGAAAATGCATGCAGCAAATCCTTTCACAATATTGTTTTCTTCAGATATCTCCAAATTTCTCCCACACATTGGACTTGATTTTTGATAACGTATTGTCGACAACTTTACAATCTCCAGTCCTAGCTATTCTTTTCTCCAACTCTTCAGCATCCATCTCGCCGACTGCAAGCAGATCGCGCGCGCGGTTATGACGTTTTTTTTTTTCAAAGTGAAAGTAGGTATAGAGACAGACTCCTGAGAGGGCGTGGGCACAAATAAACTGATGTGGATTTTAAATTATTGTATCAACTTGAAATACAGGCATATTTTTGTACGTGTGTTCCTAAAAATATGCATATATATTTTTACGTTTGCACGTGATTGTTTTAAACCCGTGTTTAAACCCGTGTTTCCTCCGTGTCCGACCCGACCCGCACCCGTATCCGACACAGTTGGATATTTCTCACCCGTTTGAGCAAAATTTGCGGGTCACCCGTCGGGTACCCGCGGGTACCCGAACCCGTGCAGGTCTCTACCCTCTGGTGATCGTGCAGTATATGGTGGGGGAATCTATACATCTGTAAAGTACTGAAACTGTCCAGTCTGATTTTTTTTTACTACTTAATACTTATATATTTAGTCTTTGTCTGAATGAAGACTGGTCTTCCTATGTGTTGCTGATGTTCTGTTGTAAGACGTTTAGGTGAAATAATGTCACTGTGATTGATACTTCTAAAAAGAGAATAAAATACTTGACTAATTTAAATATGTATTGAGTCAGTTTGTTTCACAGGTAAATCCTTAATCCAATCATAAGAGAATATATAACAATTTTCACAAAGGACAAAATTCTTTGAATATCACATTAAAGCCTTTTTTATACAATGTATGTTCCTGTTACATTGATTTACAAAAGTTACAAATACAATGTCAAGAGGACATTTTCCCCTTGTTTTAAACTGAATTATTGCTGATAAAACTTTTCATACACACTGCACAGTCCAACCAAAAAACAAAATATTTACTTTATGTATATTTATCGTTTCTTGTACAGGCAAGGTTTCAGCTGAAGTCCGGCTTTCTTTGCATTCTCCAGTGCTTTTCCTGTCTTTGTGAATTCAAAAGAGTAGAAGTGGCTGTTTTCTGTGTCCTAAAGAAAAATAAGTGGAAATAAATGGCTTGCATTAATTATATAGTAAACTGAAGCTACATTTTGATTAATAAATTATGTTCTGTTGCAATCTCCATTATTTAACTGAAAAGCTGAGGAAGTAGAACATTTTATGTTAGTGTGATTGTAAATATATTCCATTATTGATTCGCATACTTGCAGAACAGCACAATCCTAGTCTGCAACACTGCACAGTTGGCCTGACTTTCCATCCCTAATACAGCATTAGACCTGCAACTAACAATCATTTATGAAAATTAAGGAGATTATAGGCCTACTAATGATTGGATAGATTTTTGACAGCTGTCCTTTATTGTTGGCATGTTTTTAACAGTAAGCGTGCAGAAAATGTTTTAATGAGTTTTCATCAGCTATCATCTGAAGATTAACGTACATTTACACAACAACGATGAAGTGAAACCAGAAAAGTTTTTCCCTTCGCGTTTTTTTGCATACAGACGATAACGTTGTCAAAATGATCCCGGTTCACACAGATCCATAAAAATGATTAAAAACGCCGTGCGTGTCACTTTGTAAAGAAATTACACCGTTTTTCACAAATGTGCATTTTTGTAGTATGGTTTTTGTAGTATGGTTTAGTAATGGTATTGTTTTTAAAAACTTGCATTTTCAGGCCCCCAAAACATTGTTTTATTTTAAACAAACAGCCAAAACGCTTCAAAAGTTTCCTGTTTTTAGTTGAAAAGTGTTGTGTGAACGGCCCCTCAATCATTAGGGGACTTTAGTACCAACACAATTACTTATTCATTTTAGTTATCATACTTGGTGTGAACAAGCCTTAAAGTGGACAAAAATATGAGGAACAAGTACACTACATGTTATGGTACAAACACTGAAGTATTCTTAGACTAGACTATTTTCAAATCATATCAAGAGTCAAATTTGCATTTTTCTATGGGGACACACAACACTAATAGCCGTGGGAAGTTTTTCACCGCTATTATTTTGGCTTATTAAAACCTGCTCAAAAGAATCGACTCGCGGAAATGACTCAGCCTTCCCCTCGCTACAACCAAAGACAGTACGAATCTAAGTGTTAAAATACGGTATTGACTTTAACAGTTCATTAGTTAAACTTGATGTAATCAACTTTCGAATTCATTCTCTGATAAACAGAAAGTTCAAAAGAACAGTATTTATTTGAAATAGAAATCTGTCACTTTTAATCAATTTAATGCATCCTTGCTGAATAGATTGTTTAAAGGGGTCATATAATGGTACATGCACTTTTACAAGTTGATTGTACTGAAATGTGTGTTGGCAGTGCCTGTACACAACCATCATAAAATGATAAAAATCCATCCAGTGTTTTTTTTTTTTATCTCCTTATATGTTTTCCCCTGTCTCAAATCAAGCCGTTCGACCTAGTGACGTCACACGATCGGACGCCCCTCCCACGATTGTTGATTGACAGCAGCGTTTCAACACAGACACGCCCTCGCTCGTGAGCGAGCTGTCTGTCATCATAGTCCGCATTGTTGATACGCTGGAGCAGAATGGCGTCTAAGCGATTGTGGTGTTCTGTTCTTGGGTGCAATAAGGAACACAGCAGTCATTTTGATGTTTCTAAATCCGAACCGCTGAAGACGCAGTGGCTGAGTTTTGTTTTCAAAGGGAATATTCCCCACGATCAACGTCAATGCTTTCATGTTTGCGCGAATCATTTCACACACCAGACTGCTTTACAAAGCAGGGTCAGAATAAAGCTGTTTTTGCTAAGAAGCTGCTCCTGAAAAAAAGGATCGGTACCAACTATTTGTGTTCCTGCTGCACCTCCAGAAGAAGAAGTGAGTGTAACGTTTTATTAACCTTTATATTAATATTTATATTAATCTTTGCAAATCGCTAGCACGCTTCACGATGAATGCGGCTGTTTACACTCAGGGTACATTACGGCTTGTTTTCTATGTACGACGTTCTCAATATAATTCATAATCCCACGTTTATAATGAACAACGCGTTATGGTTATTGTGTTATTTCAAACGGTGTAAGCACAGAACAGAGGGGCGGGGTGAGCAAAGCTCATTATCATTTAAAGACACATGCACTTAAACGGCGTGCTGAAAACAGAGCTGTTTTTGACCAGGTAAAATTAGTGTTTTCTTACAATACTACTGAGAATTTTTAATTAAAGTATATTACAAACTTTTAATTTAGACCCTAAAGAATCATATTAGCTTGTACAAAAATGGCATTATATGACCCCTTTAAAAAAAACTTTGAACAGTACTGTACACTGGAAATAAACAGCTCATTACCTTATTGACTATCTTGAAGCCCAGACTTGACAGTGCACCAATGAACGAACGTATGTTTTCAAATCTACTGGCCACTTCAGCAATTTTAAGAACACCCCTGTGTTGGAAAAGAGCATATATAAGGGCTAATGTTAGACACACAATGGGTTTGGATTTTAAAATAAACTTTTTAAAGGAATTGTTAATATCAATAATATGAGGCAGTTACCCCATCACCAGGACTCTGTTTGCTTCTGCCAAAAACTCTCCCAGGTTTGTCCCCATCAGAGAAAGACAGAAAACAGCAATATCTACTGTAGAATCACGGAGCGGGACCTGTGAAAAAGTAATAAACAGTGCTGCCTTTAGTATTTAGGCTGCATTACAAATCAAAAGCTTTATTACTATAATAACAACTTACTTTTGCCATGTCACATGCAGTGGCAAGATCACAAACCGGAGCCAAATCAAAAGAGTGTACTTTATTCTTTACACTCCGTGCAATTTTACAGTCGCCACAACCGAAGTCTGCGACAACTAAAGAAGGTGGCCTGAAAAAAAAGGAAAAGGAAATTCATGGTTATTTAGTGACATCCAAAAAGAAAAAAAAAAGATCATTCCATGTATGACCACTGTGGCTGAATCTGAAATCGCCCCCTATACCATAAAATAGGACATTATTTGAAGGGACAGCCATTTGTAATGGTGTCCGAAACCATAGTGGATGTTATTGAGAGCACTCATTCAATCCCACATTGCACCGCAATAATGAGTGTACAGGCGATGTACGTTCAACGGCTGTCCGAATTCGCTTACTTGTTTTCATTCACTCCTTCAAGTGAACGGTATTAGTGGACTAATGTAGGGAATAGTGATTTCAGACTCAGCCTGTGATTTAATTAAGACAAGTTTGGCCTGATGTTTTAAAACAAACAATTAACTGTAGAACAAAAAAACTATAGTAGCCATGACAAAAGGATCATATAAAGCAAAATAAAAATTATATATATATATATATACACACACACACACACACACACACACACATCATACCTACAAAAATATACTACATGATTATTAAATATTTTATTGTTATTACTAAAAACAATTGTATAAATACATTTATATATTTAGATGCTTAGAAATCTATGATTGGATCCTTATTGCAATGATTATTATGTTTCTAGCATGTTAAATGTTTGGCAACAGTTCTTCTGACCCTAATTGATGGAGTGTGTAACTTTCATTTCTTAAACAACCATGTAGGAAGACACATCATGGCCATATTCAAGGATGACAATGTGAAAATTGTGAAAGAATGGTTGGGAGGGAGCATGAAGAAAAACTGATGCACCTCTTCACAAGAGGTGCATACGTTTTTGGTCAAGATCTTGTATTGACAATGCAAGAGTCGAGGACTCTGTGAAGTTTCCTCCAGCACATCTCAAAGACTTTCAAAAGAATTTAAGGTCTGGACTCAGAGGGGCCAATTCATGTGTGAAAATGATTCTTCATGCTCCCTCCCAAACATTCTTTCACAATTTGAGCCTGATGAATCTTGACACTGTCATGGAATATGGATATGATGTATAATCGTACATAACGAAAACAACAAAAAGCATTTTCTCTCACTTTTGACAAATATAGGAAATGATCGAATCCACAGGGTTTTCGGGCCAGTGCTGAACTTGCGTTGTGTAGCCCTTGTGGTAAACCGCGATGGCCTCTGGGTCCTGCTGAAACATGCGTTTGGCCTCCCCACTGGTCGACGTGTAAAGCAGCTCATTGATGTAGCGGAATCGAGCGGCTTCTAACTGCCTCAACATCTTTGTCCTTAAAACAGTTGAGGGGTCAGTTTCCATTTTCTCTTCATCACTCTTCAAATTCACTCTTGTACCTTCTGGTTCCTCTGTGGCTTTATTACCGCCATTAGTATGACTCAACTTTAAAATACGATGCAATTTCTCTGCCTGTAATTGCGATTTTTTCATCATTTTAGAAGGTTTCTCTTTTCCGCCCACTTCATGTGAGATGTTACCGTTGCTGAGAGAGTGATCTGCTATTCTGGAAGTTTTCTCTGTTTTAAAGTCTTTGCCATTTTCAACATCATCTGTGGCGGAGGAAATACCATTCTTTCCACAAAACTTTTCCGTTTTTTTGGAATTTTGTTTCTGCACCTCCTTTGATTTGTTGATGTCCTGTGTTTGTACTAAGGGTTCCTTCTTTACATTGGCTTCTTCGACACCTGTCAGTTTTTTAGACTTTTGTTTCTGCGCTCTCTTGGATTTGTTGATGTCCTGTGTTTGATCTAAGGGTTCCTTCTTTACATTGGCTTCTTCGACACCTGTCAGGTTTTTGGACTTTTGCTTCTGCATTTTCTTGGATTTGTTGATGTCCTGTGTTTGAACTAAGGGTTCCTTCTTTACATTGGCATCATCGACACCTGCCGTTTTCGTAAGATACTTGTTCTTACACCGTTTTTTGTTCTTCATCTTGTTCCTCCACTGCTTTCTGCTTAGCTTTGCCTCTGCTTGACTTTCGGTTTCCTCCAACAGAGGGCCGACTCCTATGTCATTCTTATCTTTTCTGGACTCTTGTGACACCTTAGAACCTGCAAACACAAATTGATGTGAAAAAGGTCAGTAATGTTCAAGATGGTGGACAAATAAAATTAGTAGCACATGCTCTTACTTATTTCTTTCACGGCCTTCCTCATTAGCTTCTGCTTCTTCTTCGTAGGTGTTTCAGGTGAATCTACTTTATCCTGCTGCTTCCCTTCATTATCAGCATTAGACCTTCTTTTGCGCTTTTTGCACCTTTTCTTTTTTGTTGTCTGGACTGCAGGAGAGGCGTCTTTCTCCTCGTCACTATCCTCAAAAACTTTATCAATTTCCCAGTTAGGAACTGACCCCAACGTTTGCAAGGTTCTCAAAAGACTTTTTTTAGCCACAGACTTATCCTGTTGGGATAAAAGTGCCAGGTGAAAAATGAAATTCAAGTGACAAACCTCTATTAAATAAGGGACAAAAATAATAATACCTTGCTGGGGGCAGGAGACACTTTAACAGTGTGAGATGATCCATCTGCTGATGGAGAATCAGTCCATTCCTCTTCAGCAAACATGATTGCAAACGCTGCTAATGTTGGATAAACACAGTAAACCGTGATAATAAGTTTATAAGCAATATAACAGTGAATAGTTATGTGACTGCTTATGTGGTCAGATGGTAAAACTGATCGTGCTGTTGGAAGAATTAAATTTTCATACACCCCAAATCAAACGACAGTAGTATTCCACAACTAATTTCAGATTAATTTACGTTTACGCTGTACTTACATCTCACTCCCGCTTTCTCTCTCTCACGCGCAAAGCACCGACACGTGTTTTTGTGTACATCCGGGTTACTGTGACAACTTCCTTTCTACTGGGATGCTGCTGTTTAAATGCGCTCAATCTTTCACTAGTAAATGATACATGGTCCATTATAAGAAAGTGAGCGAATTTGGAAGCTGGTTATGTTAAGTTTAACTAATGAACTGAAACCAATGTAATTACTGTGTTCTGACTTTTTACAGTCTATGGTTTTAACTCTTACAGTTTTTGGTTGTAGTAATGGGGAGTCCAACTCGTTTCCGCGAGTCGGTTCTTTCGAACGGTTCGTTTCAATGAACCAGGATTTCATGACACACGTCACGGCCCATTATATGGCTAGAGACTAGTGAACTAATTCGGACGCTGATTGCATCAAGTTTAACTAATGAACTGATAAAGTCATTATTACCGTGTTTTAACACTTAGATTCGTACAGTCTTTGGTTGTAGCGACTAGCGAAAGGGAGCCCGAGTCATTTCCGCGAGTCGGTTCTTTTGAACAGTTCATTTTAATGAATCAAAACAATAGCAGTAAAACCCGATCATTCTGTTCAGACTTCGCAAGGCTATTAGTGTCGTGTGTCCCCATCACATTTTAAGCAGACTGTGTGTAGTCTCGAATCTCGACCATCAAGAAAAAAAGAAGAAGAAAAATTGCGCGAAGTCTCTATAAGGTTATGACAATAGTTCAGCGCGTTGTCACAGATTTTCCTCTAGATGGCGCCATTTGTGTTCCTTTCACCCACGTTGATTCCATCGTGGTTTATATGAAACAACTGTAATAAAAAAATCTGCCGTTTATCAGATTGTGACTACATTCGTTGCATTATTTATTGTGAGAAATATAAATCTGACAACTTACATACTTAATATATAACATATAATATAGACCAGTGTCCCGAACCCAAACGACATAAAATGACATAAAATTTGATTTGCATTTTAGCAAATCAAAAACACTAGCGGTTACTAACTTAATCTGACTCAAATATTTTACGTTATTACTTTCATCATGTCTGACTTGAAAATAACCAGAGTTGCTGTAAACGCTCAAGTAACTCAAGCTCGTTACTGGTTGTTCGCATGACAACGTGGTGAGTTAAACTGAGTGATTGTTTTAATGTAATTAATAAATTAAGCTTATTCTTTTATTTCTGAAAACCTTATTTTATTCAATCCTTGACAACGATTCAGCAATCAACTGCTATTAATATTTTAAACATGGACTACGGAAATAGAATAAGTTACTTGAATGGAAATTTTGGTAATGTATGCATCAAAAAAAAAAATTCTCTTTTAAAATTCTTCGTTGTGTATTTGGAGCCTATTGACTTTAGTTTTTTAATGTTAGATTTAAGTGTTTAAATTATCGTCTAGCCCTCTTCTGTAGTAGCGCATTATGATTATCACGTGGTTCCTGTTACTTTTCTCAGCGCTGATCAGAATGAGTTAATCTTTTGTAGTTAAGGCAGACAGATTTTTACAAACGGATTATGTCATGTACCAGTCATTTCGATTCTTTAATGTGAATGATTAACTTGCACGTTTTAGCGGCTCTGTCTTCTTGTGAGAAGAATTTTTTGTCTAGACAACAGCTAACGTTACTTGCTAGCAACGTTTGCCGCTTGATTTGTTCACATCCGTTGCTGTAGCTTCAAGCGGAAGTGGTCGAGTTTACTATCAACAATGGCGTCGCAGCAGATGAACACCAACAATGCTCAGATGGGCGTTCAGCAACCGGCTGTTTTACAGCAACCGCAAGCTCAACAGCTCAGTCAACAGCAAGATTTTGACCCCGTTCACAGATTCAAAATGCTGATTCCATTGCTCAAAGATAGTTTACAGGTTTGTTTGGTGTATTTCATTGAGAAATTAACAGTAACGTTACTTGTTTGAGACCTAAACTAACTTTAATTTACAATTTTATGTTTTCAGAATGTCATGACCATTGCTTCATTAAATTTTGGGCATAATACTGCTATTGACAACGGCTTAAGAACAACAGAGTAAGATCCCATTTTAATTCTTTCTGTAGCCTATTATAATATATATATATATATATATATATATATATATATATATATATATATATATATATATATATACATACATACATACATACATACATACATACATACATACATACACACACACAGTACAGGTCGAAAGTTTTGAAACATTACTATTTTTAATGTTTTTGAAAGAAGTTTCTTCTGCTCATCAAGCCTGCATTTATTTGATCAAAAATACAGAAAAAAAAAAGTAATATTGTGATATATTATTACAATTTAAAATAATTGGTTTTCAATTCATTATACTTTAAATTATCATTTATTTCTGTGATGCAAAGCTGAATTTTCAGGATCACATGATCCTTTAGAAATCATTCTAATATGATGATTCATTATCAAAGTTGGAAACAGTTCTGCTGCTTAATATTTTTTCATAACCTGTGATACTTTTTTAGGATACTTTGATGAATAAAAAGTAAAAAAAAAAAAAAAAATCTTTTGTAACAACAATACAGTAATACACTACTGGTCAGTAATTTGGGGTCAGTAAATTTTTAATTTTTTTATTTTTTTGAAATAAATCGATACTTTTATTCAACAAGGATGTGTTCAATTGATAAAAAGTGATAGTAAAGAAGATTTATATTATTAGAAAATATTTTTTTATTTTGAATAAATGCAGTTCTTTTTAACCTTTTATTCATCAAATATATTAGGCAGCAGAACTGTTTCCAACACTCATAATAAATCAGAATATTAGAATGATTTCTAAAGGATCATGTGATAGACTGGATGTCACATGTGACACTGAAGACTGGAGTAATGATGCTGAAAATTCAGCTTTGCATCACAGGAATAAATTATTTTTTTAAAAGTATATTCAAATAGAAAACTATTATTTTAAGTTGTAATAATATTTCACAATATTTATGTTTTTTTTTTCCTGTATTTTTGATCAAATAAACGCAGCCTTGATAATAAGCATTAGAGACTTCTTTCAAAAATATAAAAAAATCATAATGTTTCCAAACTTTTGACCTGTACTGTATGTGTGTGTGTGTGTGTGTGTGTGTGTGTGTGTGTGTGTGTGTGTGTGTGTGTGTGTGTGTGACTATGTATATATAAATGTGTGTGTGAAGGACTTCAGATGCAAAAACCTCATAAAAAAGAGCGTTTTTAATTCTACTCTTATCTATGACATTTCTGAAAATAAGGCATTTCAATAACTGATTAATAACCCTTTCATTGCCATTGCCAAGTGCAATTACTGAACAGGCGGACTTAGAGGTTTTTGCATCTGAAGTCTTCACATATACATATGTATTACGGAAAATGTTATGGTTGCATGACACAAGTTTTAAAATATATTATAAAATATCTCCTCTCATAATGTAGGAAAGGTAATGATGCAGCAGTTCAGCGGTTTGACAAAAGTTTAGAAGAGTTTTATGCTCTCTGTGATCAACTGGAACTCTGCCTGGTAAGGAATTGTTGTGTTTCTGTTATATTTTATTCAGTTGATGATTTCGATTTAAATCATGGCTCAACTTCTTACCATGAACACATTTATTTTTCTGCAGCGGCTGGCCCACGAGTGCCTCTCACAGAGCATCGACAGCACAAAGCATTCTCCAAATCTCGTACCTACAGCCACCAAGCCAGACACGGTGCAAACCGAGTCTCTATCTTACTCTCAGTATCTCAGTATGAT
Source organism: Rutilus rutilus (assembly GCF_951802725.1). Taxonomy (NCBI): domain Eukaryota; kingdom Metazoa; phylum Chordata; class Actinopteri; order Cypriniformes; family Leuciscidae; genus Rutilus; species Rutilus rutilus. Next base: position 14,654,625 of record NC_140223.1, read on the forward strand.
AAAATCCCAGATTTCGTGTGCTAAAGACATTCATAATGCTCTTTTAGAGTGTTCAAAAAAGATTGCTGGGAAAGGTCAGGGAGCTTGTAATTAGTAGCTGGCGATTCTATGTAGTTTCCTTTTTTGTGTGTGTTTTGCATATCTTTGATGCTGTTTGAAGAATATATTTTTGGGGTATTTTCAATTCTGTTTGTTTATTTACTACTGTGACAAATGTACTTCTACAATTAAAATGAGTATTTTTGAAAGGTTGTGTGTGTTTTTGAGGCTTATAATCTATTATTTTGATCTAACAATCTACCTTTATAGAATGGGTCCTATCTCTTTAGTTTCTAAAAGATATATAAAAAAATCTCACACATTTAACTAATCTTTTTTTGCATTGTTTTTTATGTATACTGGTGAACTATTTAGTAATATTTTGAATTAGCTTTTGTTTTCTATTTCATAACTAGTTTAAAAAAAAAATGTTTTTCTATTTTAGTTAAGTGCTTTTAGTATGAACTTATTTTATTTCTGTTAGTTGACAAGGCAATAATTAATGTTTATTTCAATTAATAATTATTATTTTATTTTTTTCAATAACTTGTGGGTTAGTAGTTAGTAAAAAAATATATACAGACCCTTTCCAAAAAATTTGAATATCATGGAAAAGTTTATTTATTTTCATAATTCCATTCAAAATGTTAAACTTCCATAGATTATAGATTCAGGGCCCACAACTTAAACAATTTCAAGCCTTTATTTGTTATAATTTTGATGATTATGGCTTACAGCTTATGAAACCCACGAAATCAAAATCCCAGAAAATTTGAATATTACATGAAATCACACAGTAAATACACAGTAATACCATGGTCATTGAACCAGGTTTTGGTTCTTTTGGCAGTGTGGGCAGGTGCAAATCCTGCTGGAAAATGAAGGAAGCATGAAGTGCTCTGAAAATGTCCTGGTAGACGGCTGCGTTGACTCTGGATTTAATAAAGCACAGTGGACCATAGTCCTCTTTTCTGATGAGAGCAAATTTTGCATCTCATTTGGAAACCAAGGTCCCAGAGTCTGGAGGAAGAATGGAGAGGCACACAATCCAAGATGCTTGAAGTCCAGTGTGAAGTTTCCACAGTCTGTGTTGGTCATCGGCTGGTGTTGGTCCACTGTGCTGTCCACTCAACGCAGCCGTCTACCAGGACATTTTCAGAGCACTTCATGCTTCCTTCAGCAGACAAGCTTTATGGAGATGCTTCCTATAATAATTTGATAATTTGCAACAGATTTACTCATTGTACTGAAACATCACTTCTGAGTTGTTGACTGCTTATTTTGTTACTGAGCTTAATTTTTCCAAATACAAACATAAAACCAACGAGGAACAACACAACCAGTGAAGTGCACTATAACACCGGGATTCATCAGCTAGGTCAAATTATAAGTTTTTATTATTTTTTTATACTGTGTATGTTTTTGAAATTTATTTGAAGTATTTTTAATTCCCACTGTTCCAGCACAATAATTATTTGCTAGATTATGTAATTAAATAATTCAATAGAGAATTTATAATGAAGCAGCCTCTTCATTAATGACCTGCCGTCTTAAGGGCTCAATGAAATTAAGAAAGTTGTGCAGTAATCAGTGTTGGCATCGTTAACTAAGAGCATTCGTGCCTACACATTATACAAACTGGCAATATTATTATACATCTATTATTATTAGCCTATTACAATTATTGCTTTCAGTTAAAGTGTCACTTGAAGCCTATCCTTATTAACTTTGCATAATATGATAAACAACATTACCTAAAATGCTCCTATTTAATTGTTGCTTGAAAGAATACTATTTATTCTTGTTTACAGTTTAAGTGTCAGTTAATGCCTGTTTGAATAATATGAACAAAATTACATTGAATGTTCCTATTGTTACATTAAATTATGTTATTATTTATTATTATTATTTACAGTTTAAGTGTCAGTTAATGCCTTATTAACTTTGCATAATATTATAAACAAAAAATCATAATTGTCATGTCGTGTATTATTTATTATAGGCTTCTAGTTAATGTAATTGTACATATAAGTATGACTGCTATAAGTAGAATAAGTAATTTTGGGATTACGATTATTACATTTTAACATTTTGGTATGCCAATTTGTTAAAACGTCCGCGGTATCACTTCTCTCTTTTTTTGATCCGTTGTAATTTCACGTAATTCCTTTAGCGGCGCTAGAATATCCTCTGACTGATCGTCAAAGTAAAGAGAAGAAGTTGTTCTGCGCTTTGATTGGTCGTGCTGTTGCTCAGCGGTATTATGTTTGTTAATGCAACTGTCATCAAAGTATTGATAGTTTTGATTCAGTGTTAATATTATTTAGTAACGTTACACTCTCGATGTGAGGAATGAGGAACAAAAAGGTGAAACCCCCAAAGGGTGTAAGCAACAGAAAAAGAGGTCAGTTACATTGGTGTGGAGGTGGTTATTTGTCGCTAATCCAACAGTCTATTAAAGAGATTTAAAATTTCGTAACTTAACCCTAGTGAGGACAAAAGCTGTGTCTCAAAACTTAGCGAGCTGCCTACTTAGACAGCATTTGAAGGACATCATTGGCGGGACAGTCCGTTTTGAGTCAGACTGATGCTTCTTTGTTGTTTGTTGCGTCGAGGAATGTTAATTGAACAAACTATTGGTAGGTTTGAGATGGCTTTTCTTCTTGTATGACCTGATCTGTCTTATTCTCCACACTCTGCAGTGCTCAGTGATGTGTCTCCATCCACCAGTATTCCTCCTCTGGTAGAAGGCCAGCTGAGATGTTTTCTGAGAGTGACAGTGAGTAAAGTGCTGTGGACCATCATCAGAGCTCCTCCTGTGACTCTGATCAGGCTCAGATGGTGGGGAGAGTCTTCCAATGGCACCTTCTTCAGGCCTAGAGATGGACACGTTGAACAGAACGGGGTTAAATCCACAGCCCGCTTTCCAGTTCGATGTGGACCAAAACAGCTGACGTCTTATTTGACAGGTTAGTCATGGTTGCTTGCTATTACAGGTCTATATAGTGTATTTTAATGGTTGATTGTTGGCACTCCCTTTTTAAAAGACATTTAAAAGGATAGTTGGTTTACCCAAAAATTTCAACTCTATCATCATTTACCCACCCTCATGCCATCCCAGACATATATCACTTTCTTTCTTTAGATAATCAAATAGAAGATTTTTTAGGAAAATAATAAATGGTTCATAAATTTGGTTTATATAATGCAATATAATGGGTCCATATAATGCAAGTGAAGTTTGGATTATGACAGTAACCCATACGACACCAGTGGATGAATCAGCGTCTTCTGAAGCAAAACCCATTCACTTGCATTATATGAACTCATAGAGATGGATTATTTTTCTTAAATTCAGTAGTGTTTATTTGAAGAAAGTCATAAACATCGGGGATGGCATGAGGGTGAGTAAATGATGAGAGAATTTTCATTTTTGGGTGAACTATCCCTTTTAAACTTATGTGTAGATTTATTCATCACATGATGCATAACTTAATATAATATTTGTTTGTTCACAGATATGGGCTCATTGGTGCTGGATGTGCTTACAAAGGTTGATCATTTGCCTTTAGCTCGAGCTCAAATCCCTGGCATTGCCCGGCTCTCTTTGTCTCACTCCATAAATGGATATTTCACACTTGTTTCGCCGACTTCAGAAAAACTTGGCGAGCTTCAGGTTGGTGAGATGCTCAGCTGTAAGATTGAGCTCAGCTGAGTTTGCATTTTTTCATCTGATCAAATTCACTGTTTTCTGCAGAAGTTTTTCTTTAGGTTCTCAGTTTAATTATGTGTTATTGTTTCACGTGTACTGTAGGTTATGCTTGCCCTGGAACCGTTAACAGAAGGATATGACAGCAGTAGTTCAGTACCCACGACTGATATGAGCCTCGACGCACAGGCTCCTGGAGTAAAAAGTGACCAGAACATGCCTGTATTGCCATCTCTGGATCAGGCTCCCCCGAGTGTGAAGGAGACAGCTGGCAGCAGCTCCGGTCACATGCCTAGGTTTGTTTTTATGTTTTGGATGATTTGACTGTTGAATGAACAGTGTGGGACAAACTAGACCACTCAGTTGACATGCTGTTCTACTGCAACAACATACATCCTTATGACTGATCTTGTAATCAGTTTCAGACTGTGGTTTATGAACAGACAAGTTCAATGAAAATATAAAAAATATGGATACAATATTTAAATTATCTTATTAAAAAAATGTAAGTGATTTTTTTTTTTTTTTTTTTGGAAATGGATTATCCCCCAGTGTTATTTTAGAAATATTTATATTATTATACTATATAATAAAAATATGTATTAATATTTTAATTAGGTTTTATGTGTATATTTTCAGATTTCATTTTCAGTTTAGTTTCTGTAGTTTTTTTAATTGATTTATTTTTTAAAATATTTTTTGTTTAGCTTTAATTTTTAATTTTAGTACTTCAACTTCAACTTATTTTATTTCAGTTACTGGCCAAGAAACTTAAGTTTCTTAAGTTTAATTTTTTCATCTAATATTTTGTTTGATTTGTTTTATTTCAATTTATGATTTTATTTTACAGATTTTATTTTAATTAACAATAATATTTTTTTCCCCCAATATTCTTGTTTTAGAGGGAAGGATTACTTGTATTTTCAAGAAAGTGGTAATATCTTGCCAGCGTCTTCCTCTGGAAAACCTAAACCTGCTTCCTCTCAAAATCTCCTGGCAAATAGCCATACACCTGTTGACCTTTTGTCAGGTAAAACACATTAACTTGATTCACTGAATTTAAAACATCATATTGACATTATTGTTGAACACAGCAAAAGTTTGTATGAAATACTTTGTTTTAGTATAGAATAAGAATAAGTATAGAATTTAGAAGAAGTAATTTTAACATTGATCATCTGCCAATCATATTGCCATATTCTTCTGACTGAGCCTGAGTTTTTCTTTTAAATTTATTCAAAATATTTTAACCTACTTTTTTAATAGTGCTCAGATACAGAACTATACCAATTACATTTTTTTCTTTGGAGTTGTTTGCAGCCATTGTGGCAGTTCTGTTTTGAAATCTGTTGACAAAAAGACTAGGCAGCTCTTCATATTCATGTGACACTAATTCGTTAATTACCTGATGCATATGCATAGTATTTATTATTTATTTATTTTTCTTTAAGTAGTTAACCTATTTGCGATATATTTTATTTATTTTGTTGTATTTTTCAGTTCTTCTGGAGCGTGGTAGCAAACTCAGAAATGCCATGGTGGTTTCAGCCTTAAAGTCTGATGTGGAGTCAGATGTTCCTATGAAGGACGTTCCCCCGACCCTCTTTAAAGACAACATTGACGTTTTGTATGATCACTTTTATTTAATTTACATGCCAATCAGGGGTCATAATAGACAGCAAAATAGCAGAATGTTAATGATAAATAGTGTTAAACATCATCTTCCTCCAAAAGGCCAGGTAGGCCCTCGTCAGGACAGTTTCTGGAGAACATCCTTCAATCGGAATTCCACTATCCTGCTCAGGACCTCGAAGAACCAAGTCAGAATAGAGTCAACACAGAGGACATGGCAGTGGACTTGCTACTGGGAAGGTAGTCAACGCTACTCTACCTTTAGATTAAGTGAAGATAATGTAACTTGAAGGAAATCGTTTAGAGTGAGTTTAATGTTTTCGTCTGCGTTTGGAAATTTGGACAATTATTTGTAATGGCTCTGTTCCTCAGTGTTAATGGATCTGTGCTGCAGTTCTGGGACGGCGAGGGTTCTCTCCCAGATTCTCTTTCTGATCACAGCGGTGTGCTCATGGACAGTGAACTCAACGACCCTCAATATGATCAGAGTCTTCTGGAAAACCTCTTCTACAAAACTCCTGTAAGTCATGCAATGAAGAACAGCACACTGCTCGAACTTATGTAGGTTTGTAACAAATTTTCAGTATGCTCACATACTGTCTTCGTTGGCTGTCTGCGGACAATGTCTACTTTGACCCGCCGTCAAACACTAGTTCTATCTGAGGCTTGGAAGAGTTTAGTTTGTGTTGTCATCATGTCGAATAGACACTGTAAAGCAAATCCCCTTTGCAAGCACTTCTAAAGGATGAGGACTCAGGCTCGAATTGATACGGTAAAACCGACTCAATCTTTACTGTTCGTATCACTGTGTATACAAGTGTACAGGAAGAGCTGAAATCCAGATATATTAGCAATAGACCAATCACATCAAACTGGGTCATCTGACCAATCAGAGAAGTGTAGGAAGGGTTCAGAGAGACTGAATTCTTTGAGAAAAGAGGTGATGCTGTTATGTATGCAATGAGAAAATGAAGGTGTTTAGATGCATGTAAACGTTTTGTAGGAGACCACCAAAACAAAATTAAGAGCCTTTAAAATAGCATAATAGGGGCACTTTAAACATAAAACTTCGTAATTCTATATTTTTTCTTATTTCAGATGTCAAATGAATGTTTGGAAGAGGAACATCCGGAGAAGGGCCCAGCAGGGAAGCCAGAACACAAAAGCTCAGCTAAAAATACCCGGTCAGTTGCACTTATGCAGAAAACAATGCTCAAAACTCAATATCCTGAAGATAAAAGAAAACTGCATAGAAAAGAATAATAATAAACACATATGTAAATGTTTTCACATCTGTGTAAAGGTACAGAATATAATACAATACATTTAAAAATAATTTGTTCATATCTGCTGTTGTGTAAATTTCCTATGTTTTTTGAAGGCTTGATTCTGATGATGTGCAGCATTCAAAAGAAGGAGATGATCTCTCTGGACTTAGCATTGATAAAATATCTTTGCTTGGAGATATTCATTTTGCCAGACTTACCATCAGTGAGTTAAAAGTTCCCACTGACAGTACTTCAAGAAGTCTTTCTAGAAAAGGAAGACCACCTCGCCCCCTCACCACAAAGAAATGGTATGACATTTAGAATATTTCATATCAGATATTATATATAGTGTGTGTGTGTGTGTGTATATATATATATATATATATATGGCAGTGGCTAGAAATTTGTTTTAGTGTTTTAAAACTAACCTGACTTGTAATTGTCCTGTCCATCTAGCTTTTATATTGTAGAATACCTCTTTCCACTGGTCTCTGCTGGATATGAGGATGTTCAACAAGTACCTTCAGAGATTACAAAAGTTGTCTCTAGTAAAGTAATAGAGGGCGGTGAGTACATTTGTTTTAAGCTGGGTGCACAATGTGCGATTTTGGCCGCGATTTGGCCGTCTGAGACAAATTTAACAAATCCTAAAAGAATCCTCTGATCCTAGAGAAGAATCTGAAGTCTTTGATCGCTAGTTTGACATGTTCACCGACAGTCGATTAATGACAGTTGTGATCAAATTTTACCTCAGATGAAATTCTGGCAGTGTCAGAAGATTTGACTCACAGTCCTGCAGTGTGACTTGTCCTACGACGACCGTCAAATTGTCTTCGTTTTTTAAGACAAGCCTTGACCAAAATTAACGTTAGAGGTTTCTTTGTCGCCACCATTTCAATCCCGAGTGTAATGCAGCCCACTGTCACCTAACATGTCATTGATTGATGATGTAAAACTCCGGACAAGTTTTCTTGTGTGCGTCCGTTTTTAACGCGTCTTGACTGCCGTACAATTTGATATTAATGACAACTGAGATCTTACAGTGTGACATGGATTACGGCGATGATCATGTTCGTACAGTCTGACAAGCAACAATCGTGAAGGACTATTATAAATCGCACAGTGTGCACCCGGCTTTAGGTAACTTTAACAAAAGAGAGTTTAACCAATAAGTAGTGTAACAATCTGGTGATTATTATTTTTTATTTTTTTAGTGGTGACGTTTCAGCACCAAAGTTTGTTTCCAGTGAGGTTCAGTAGGTCGTCTATTAAACAGTGGTGGGAGATGAAAGTCACATTCAAGATCTACTCCAGAAATAGCCTTCAAAAGACAGTAAGTGCAGCGTGTGCCAACCACTAAATATACTACACCTCAAACAAACCTTAAAAAACAAAGGCTCTTATTTGTCCTCTTTGTTGTTTAGCCCATTCTCATTGGGTCAGCAATGTTTCCTCTGAGATCCATGATGCAGAGTGAATCGCTGAGCATTTCTGCTGCCCTGCCTGTTCAAAGGCCGGAAGGAAACTCTGATAAACAGGCAATTGGTCCTCTGAAGGTAACTCATCACTCAGAAGAACCAAATCTAGGAGATTTTACTATACCCAGCTATTCGTTTCCCACATATTCATTCTGTACTTCACCATGTTCTTTGTTCGTAAAGGTTTCATTCGAATTAACGGCAGACAAGAATGATTTCTCCACCAAAAAGAGACCTGCAAAGCACATGCTGAGTCCACAAAGACCTCTGTCTTCTCGTCTGACTGAAGAGCATGGTCGGCAGAAGGGTTTATGTGTGAGCGACCACAGGAGAGACCCGTCTCCTCGTGCAGGTGTTCATCAAGTCCAAAGTATTCTGATACCTCCAACCAGATCTCGCTCCACATCACCACACGTCAGATACCAGAGCTCTCTTCATGAGCCTCTGCGTCAGGAAGTGAAAGACACTGAGATTTTGCTTCATATGTTGCTCATGGTGCCTGATGGGAAAGATTTTAACTCTGCACCCATGCAGCCCAATATCTACTTGAACTGTAAGCTCCTCGAATCCGATGAAACCGCTCGATCGTCCGTGAGCTGGGGTCATAAACATCCAACGTTCAGCTTTATTCAGGTTTGTACACAATGGAGAATTGAGGAAAGGTCACAGGCTTTAGCCATATTAGTTAGTGGTGGAAATCATCAGGAATCCCATAATTATTTTGAAAATGTGAAAATCTGGTGTATGTTATTTGTTTTTAACCTAATTTTTTTACATGATATAGGTGACTCCAATCGCACTGACCAGCAGACTGTTGGAGAGAATGAAGAACAACATGATGGTCATTGAAGTTTGGTTGAGGGCCAGCAGCTCAGATCATGATAAACTCCTTGGTTTAGTAAAACTACCTCTCCACCAGTTCTACATGTCCTTCAGGTAGGTCTATATATATATATATATATATATATATATATATATATATATATATACATATACATATACATACACACACACAGTATAATATATATATATATATATTTTTGTCTTCAGAGACCCTAAGATCTCTGAGCTGCTCTTGCAGTCTCAGTATCCAGTGGTTGGAGTGGACAGTTATATGGCCGTGGTTGACGTATTCACCGGCAACACTCGTGGAAACCTAAGGGTGTGTCTAGCAATGGGTCTAGCACAGCAGATCACGGCACTGCAGCGAATGAGGGATGACGAGCTGGCCCACGTGTCACCACTGCCTCGACCTGCACACATGTTAGACCACCGGCCGCATGTAGAAACCAAGGCTAGTTCACTTTAAAACTCCCGAAAGTAGCACTGATACTTAAAAATAAAGCCTCAATTGATTCTAAATCAATGTTCTTTTAGGCCAGCACCACTGCAGATGTTCTGCGTGAGCATGTCTTCATGATCCGAGTAGAGAGAGTGAAGGGTCTGACGCCTCTGCAGTCCACAGTGTGGGGAGAGGCTGACTGTTACATCCAGTACTCCTTCCCAGCACAAAATGAGTCGAGAGAGGACATGGACCCACATGTTGTTGAGAGCAGTAAGCCGTTTTCTTGCCGACTGTATCAAAGTGCTTTAAATCATGTCTTTCTGTTTAGCTCAACCAACTTTCTTTTCCACAGATGTGGACATCAAGGCATACCGCACTGAGACCACTCTCTGTGTACCTGACCCTGTGTTCGGACATAATGAGACTCATGTCCTACTGGCTCCTCCTGACTTCCCAGTGCAAAGAATACTGCTAAGCTCACTGGCCAATCGGGGACTGAGGAATGGAGGAGGAGTGCAGTTTGAGGTTTGGTGCAGGTACAGTAAATGTAGAAAATATATTTCAATTTGAATTGATTTATTCATGGACACTTTATTTACATTTTTAAATTTTAGCATTTAAAAACACGTTAAAAACAACTCTTTTTTTTTTGGCAATATTTTTATTGCATTTTATTCATTTATGTTTGGCATTTTAGCATTTTAAAGCATGTCTCTAATTTGGCAATATTTAAATTGATTCATTTATTAATTTGCTTTTACATTTTTTCATTTAATATCTAATAATTTATATCTTTTATTTGGCAGTATTTTTATGATGTCTTTTTTTCCTTTTTCTTTATTTACATTTTATCATTTAAAAATATGTCCCTTATTTGACAATAATGTTTATTTAATTGTATTTATTTATTTACTTTTTACATTTTAGCATTTAAAAGCATTTTGTTTTATTTGGTAATATTTTTATTGATTTGTTTTTTTGTTTTGGTTTTACATTTGTAGCCTTTAATATAAAAACATGTGTCCTTTATTTGCCAATTATGTGATTGTTTGAAAAATATGACTTATTTTCTGGGCTATTACATTTTTTTTTTTTTTTTTTTTCAGGTATTATTATCCAAATGTTAGAGATCAGCTAGTAGCCAGAGGACTGCTTCCCATGTCCAGACTGTGTGCTATGGTAACCATGCAGAAACAGGGTCAAACCGATGCACAACTTTTCTCCCTCCCTCTGGTCCCAAGAACTGACCGACCTGTTGACTCGCAGCATCAGTCCCCTGGTAGTCGTGTGCCTAATTCATTTAAAACTGCTTAGAGATAGCATATAGAGTATAATATGCTATAATATAAAGTATAAAATTATAATAATCTATTTTTACTTGCCTGTAGGGCTGCTTGAAGTGAGCCTTCAGTACAAGTCTCGACCAATGAGGAGTGTCGGAGTGAAGAGTGGGGTTGTGCCGTCCCGCAGAGTGGTACTGGTTGTGCAGGTGCACAGAGCAGCCGGGCTGCAAGCTGCAGCCAAGTGAGTCAATCTACCTCAAATCTGACCCTTTAGGTTTTTTAACAATTGCCCAAAATGCTTTCCACACATCAATCTAGCTTAAATTCATTTAAAGGGGTCATGACATGAGAACTCAAATTTGCCTTGATCATTTGATATATAATGGTCTTTGTACCATTGAAACATCCTGCAAGTTTCATTGCTTAAAATGTTCTCCTCATTATAAACAAAGCATTTATTTATTCAAGCTCCAAAAATGCTTTGTTTGGATATTGTGGGATTTAAATACATTTGTATATGACTGTCTCCAGTGCAAAACATCGACAAATAATCATCATCATCTTTAACATTACATGAAGAACAGTTTATGCATTTTTATTGTGGTTTTTTTTTTTTAATATAGCATTTTTCTGTTTTTTTTCTCAGGGTTCTTGCAGATACAGACGGATCACTGCAGTATTACTCTGAAGTGGGGGTCAACTCCTTCATCACCATGCAGTTGTCGTTCCTGCCGGACAGTGAGGTTCGAAGCACACGTGTGGCGGCCAGAAGTTTCTGCCCAGACTTTGAACATCACGCAGAGTTCTGCTGTAACCTGCTGGTGCAGAGAGACAGCGGGGAGAGTGTCAGTCTCGCTGAACTCCTGCAGGAGGCAGTGGCCGTCTTCACCATTTACAACAGAGACACGCGCAAAAGTGAGTTACCCAACTTGGAAAGGTAGACAGATATGTGGAGATGTCATTTTGTCATGACTCACTTCTGTCAAGGATGTTTTGATACCTTTAGGTTACAAATGACTCCACAAAAACATGACAAGCAGCCATTCATTATATAATCCCATCTTGCAAACTTTGTGTTTGGGTGTAGTTCTGTGTTGTAAAAAAAACTTTGGTTTTGGTTTTTATGAGCAGGCAGGTTTTGTATGCCACTTCAACATATCACTGTATATTACATTAGTGGTTCATATATATATATAGTCCATATAGTCCATATCCATATATATATATATATATATATATATATACATTTTTTTTTTTTTTTTTGCAAGTGATATTTGTTGTTTACTATTCAGATTTTTACAAACACATTTGAAAAGAAAATTGTCTTTAAACGTACCGTTTAGTATCATTTTAACATTTAGTTTTTAATTACTAGTGTGATCACTCCATTTCAGCGCTATAAATACTATGTACTGTACTTTTTCTCGTAGTGGTCGATACAACAAAATCGAAGGATGCTGTCTTGGGCACTGTGAAAATTAAGCTTGCAGATCTGATTCAGAAAAGAAGTGGTATGAAAGTATTGTATAATAATACGTTTTTTATATAATATTTATTTATTTATGTGTATTTTAGCATTTAGAAATGTCACTTTTATTTGGCGTTTTATATTTTTATTTTATTTAATAATTATGTATTTATGGTATGAAAGTATTGAATGTAGTATTTAAATGTATGTATGTATGTGTATATATATGTGTGTGTGTGTGTGTGTGTGTGTGTGTGTGTGTGTGTGTGTGTGTGTGTGTATGTATATAAATTATTTGCTTTTTACATTTTAGCATTTAAACATGTATCCATTTTATTTGGCCATATTTTTGTTATTTAATTGTATTTATCTGATATGAAGGTATTGAATATTAATAGGATATAAATGATATAATATTTTGAACAAATATATTTCTTACAGGTATATCTGGCTGGTACAGTCTCTCTCTACCTCAGAGCACAACGTCACCTCACTATCTGACTTCAGCAGGAGGGCTTGAAATCTCCATCAGTTTTTCCCATCATGCAGATAGAGAGCGAGTCATCAGTTCGGCCCGTGGGCTCGGATGGGACGTTGGGCAAGACAGTGAAAATGAGGCCGATATAGAGGACGAAGATACTTTAGAAGGAAGCACAAAGTCTCTGGCATTATCACTTTCCATGCCTAGAGTGTGGCTGCCCATCCATTGCCTGCTGCTGCCAGGACATGAAGACTTACAGCGTTCCACCTACTGCTACTACCGATACAAACTGTACGACCAGCAGACCTTCTGCTCAGAACTTAGACATCCTGTTCCAGAAGAGAGTGACGGAGAAGAGGGTTTAGCCACGGTGGCATTTCAGGGCAGCAGAAGTGTGGTGTTGAGAAGGACTCAACCCCTGCGCTGGTACCTGAGAGAGGAGAGGCTGGAGGTGCAGTTGTGGGTGGCCTTTGGGAAGGAGAAGAGAGTCCGGCCTCATAATGCTGACCGTCTGGTGGGGTCTGCCTTTGTGGATCTCTCTGCTCTTGCTTGGACCTTGAAGCACCATCAAACAATCAGTGGTAGAGTTATTTTATCTTTTGGTTGTTTACCTGTAAAGGGGCAACATTAAATTTTTCCCCTAGTTCACTATAACATTAGTCAAAAACTACTGTGATTTAGTTTTACATGACCATTTATATTTCTGTTTAATTTAAAGCAATAAGGGCACATATCATTTAGAGAGAGGGCTACTGAATTAGATATTACAGATAAACTATTAATTAATAAATTAGAAAGAAATCTTATAATACTTTATAATATAATACTATGCTGGCATATTATATAATCATTATAAAATCATTATACAGCAACAGTGTTACCACATGATGAATTCCCCTTTATTTAACCGAAAATTGCAAGACAATAAAATATAAAAAATACATTATCGTTCAAAATTGTTGGGTCGGTAAGTAGTATTTTATGCTCACCAAGGCTGCCTTTATTTGACAAAAATATATTAAAAACAGCAATATTGTGAAATATTATTACAATTTAAATTGATTAAAAATAATTGTTTTCTATTTTAATAAACACTATGTGGCCAAAAGTATTGGGACACCTGACCCATTACACCAGCAGGGACTGTAATGGCATCGCATTCTAAATGCATAGACATTAAGGATTTGGTACCTCCTTTGCTGCTTTAAAAGCTTTCCTTTTTGGAGTGTTTCTGTGAGAATTTGTCCCCATTCATCTGGTAGAGTATTTGTGAGGTCAGGAACTGGTGTTGGAGAAGGCCTGGCTCGCAATCTCCATTCCAGTTCATCCCAAAGGTGTTTGGTGGGGTTAGGGTCAGGGCTCTGCTATTTCATCTCCTCTGGCTAATGGCTGTTTCTCTCTTATCAAGGTGTGTATCCTCTGTTCAAGCGCTCTGCTGTAAACCTTAGTGGTGCTGCTGTCAGAGTCCATATCACTGTGACAACAGACTCTGTACCACATGAGCCTCAAGCCATTGAGGAGCTCAACAGTTCAGGAGCAGAGGAGGAGGAGGAGGAGGAGGAGGAGGAAGGCCTCCCCACCACAGTGCTGTCTAGACAATCTCAGTCCCTCAGCAAACAGCTCATCAAATCAGCCGTGAGCTCTGATTCTCCACCATCCACTGAACTCATCAATGAGGACGCCTTCATGGCCAACATTACTGTGGACAGAGCCATGCATCTGAGTCTGAAAGGTAGAATAACCACAGTGATGTATGTTTTTTTTTTTTTGCTTTGTAAGTACCTTGACTTTATGACATTTAAATGCTGTTGTCATCCTCAGGTTGTCCTCTTGCTGAGAGGGGTGGAGGGTTGCCTAATTGCTGTGTTTCCTACGCCACCACCGATGCCCCAGGCACAGTGACCACAGAATTGATCAAAGACAGTGACTGCCCTGTGTGGGACCATCAGCAAGAATGCCGGTAAACCCATTTAAACCCATGCGATTCTCATGGACATTTTCACAAACTGTGAAACATCGTAAATCTAAAAATGAAAAGGGTCCATGGTAAACACATGGCTGTTTGTTGCTTTCAGACTGTCGAAGGAGCTACTTTTGGATCCCCAGCAGTCCTTGGTTTTTAAAGTTTGGCATAAAGGAGGTAATGACACACAGCAGTCATCCACAACACCCTAGCATTATGGCGGCAACTTTTACACAGGCAGGCTCCTCTCATATTTTCTTCAGAAAATGTTTTACAATGTATTTTCCTTTGCAGAGGTCGAGCGGGTGATTGGATTCGTGTCTGTGGACCTGTCACCACTTCTGTCTGGATTTCAGTCCGTTTGTGGCTGGTATAACATCACTGATTTCACCGGGCAGTGTCAGGGACAGCTAAAGGTGTCTGTGTCTCCTCTGAGGGCAGTACATGACCTCAGGGCACAGAGACAGACGGCCCACGAGACTGTTGCTCCAGACTCGAGTGTAAGCCATTAATGGATTTTGTTTTCTTGCTGATTTGGTGCTCAGGAAACAGTTGTTGTTATTATCAATGTTGAGAACAGTTTTGTGCTTTCACCTTTGTGGAAACTGTGACACTCTACCATTCAAAAGTTTGGGTTAAGTGAGTTTTAAAAAAGAAAGAAATTAATACTTTTAGTCAGCAAGGATGCATTAAAATGATTCAAAATGACAGTAAGACATTTATAATGTTACAAAAGATTTCCATTTCAAATAAATGCTGTTCTTTTAAACGTTCTATTCATCAGAGAATCCTGAAAAATGTATTGCAGTTTCCACAAATAGATTAAGCAGCCAAAACCTTTTTCAACATTTATGAAAAAAGGAACTATTATTAATAATTGATAATAACGGAGCAGCAAATCAGTATTTTAGAATGATTTCTGAAGGATCATGGGACACTAAAGACTGGAGTAATGATGCTGAAAATTCAGCTCTTTATTCCCATCACAGGAATACATTATATATTCAAATATATTAGGAAATAGAAATTGTACATATTTCACTGTTTTTACTGTATCAAATAAATTCAGCCCTGGTGAGCATAAAAAACTTCTTTCAAAAACATACATTCTTAATTATTCCAGACTTTTGATAAATAACCTGTTTTTTCCAGCTGAAAATGTTAATACTGTTGTCACACATGATGATTATGTCTTTTGCAGGCTCTATTTAGTGCACTTCCACTCTGCTATCAAACAACAGCTACGTACCACAGCTTCCCCAGCCACATTAGTCGATTCTCAGAACAGAGGATCAACACGCCCCCTGATCAGTTTGAAAGACTGCTCTCTGACAGGTATTTATTTTGGGAAAATGATATAGAATCTGCCTTATCAGATTTACTATCTGAAATAATACTTACGGGGATGTTTTGTTCAGATCCAGTGTGACAGATCGCCACGACGAGCACATGGACAACATAAGAATGTTCCATCAGACTTTGCATGAGGGTGAGAAAGCATCTCGCTCTTTCTTGGCTGGAGATCCCCACCCATCCAGTTCAACACTCTTCTCTGCCCTCAGGTAGCCCTCACACTGTCCTCCATCAGTTACACTACATCAGATAATTATCAGAGTCCATGTGAATTACAAATATCAGTTTACATGTTCATCACATGTATTCCGAATAACATTCAAAGACTGGCATTTAATGTCAGTGAAACCATAGCATACGTAATAGTAAAGACATGTACAGTGTTACAAATTATTTCTATTTTAAAACATTGTCCTTTTGAACTTTCTTTTCGTCAAATAATCCTGAAAACAGTTTAAAAAATAGCAGCACAACTGTTTTCAACATTAATAATGGTAATAAATGTTTCTAAATCAGCATATTAGAATGATTTCTGAAGGATCATGTGACACTGAAGACTGGAGTAATGATGCTAAAAATTCAGTATTAACAGAAAACAGTACTTTTAAATTGTAATATTATTTCACAATAACACAGTTTTTACTGCATCAAATAAATGCAGCATTGGTGAGCATGAGACATTTAAAAAATGTATGGACCCAAACCTTTTGAACAGTAGTGCATTTTTCAGTCCAGCTGTCAGATTCAAAGGTTTACTTTACTATGCTATTTAACAGGTTAACTAAGTAATAATATATGGATATAATATCTATCACGATCAGATTTTTCAGGTTTTTATGTGGACTGCCAATTCATTCCAATTCATCTGTCATTTTGATTACTAATGAAATTTGTGTTGCGTTTTAAGGAAAAACCTCAGCGAGTTGGATGATATTCAGAGATATTTCAGCCGGAAGTTGTCCACTCCAACATTCCCAAAGCTGAGTGAGCTGAGAGGAACCTCCGGGCAGGAAGAGCACAGGGACTCAGAGACGGACAGCACACAACTCCTACTGAAGTCCAGTCAGCTGGTGGGAGAGGTCAATAACATCATTAAAGGTGAGTTGTTCTCTGTTTGTGTGATTCCTGTTTATTTAGGGGCATTTTTTTTAATTCAGTATTTATTTTAAATCAGGCTTAAGTGAACACCAGACGGAAGAAGCAACGACTACCCTTAAAAGGTCCACCACTCCTGATGCGGTTGATGAGCATGTAACCTATGGGGTTGATCAGCTGATATTATCGGAGTCTGACAGCTGTGAGACAGAGCCACGCTTTCATAAAGACTCAGACATGATGTTGGAGGATGAAGATGAAGTCTCGCCCATTAGCTTTCCTGCTCATGCAGAGATCAGACAGTCACCAGCTGCTCCTGAAGATGAAAAGCTCCATCACAGCTCCAGCGATCACTCATCTGATGAAGATGAGTGTAAAGAAGAGGATAAAGACGAGGATGAGCATGAAGAATTTGAGGAAACTTTAATAGAGCCCAGAACACTCAATGAGGTCACTTCAGTCACAGACAGAACCAGTCCCTGGACCAGCCTACTGTCTGACCCAGATATGGGATCTCTGGAGAGTCTGGAGTCACTGCAGCATCACGTTCATGACGACACCGTCCACACTCGAGGAGAGGAAGGAAACAGCAGAGAACTTGCTCCAGACGTTAACCCGCAGTCACTGATTGCAGAATCTCAGGGTATTGTTTCTGACTCCGATATCTGTGAAGGATCTGAAACTGATCTGGATACATTTAGGAGTGAAAGCGCTATTGCCACAGATCATTGGGAACAGCAGCCTTCTCCAGATGGAGACGGTGCTCTTTCTAGTATTAGTGAGGTTGAAGATTATGACCTAAGTAACAGTGGGCCGGAAGAAAGGGATGAGAAACCGAACTCGCCTCCCTCTACAAAGTCTGGTTCAGAAACGGAGAATAAAAGTGTTGAGAGGAGAACAAAACCGTATCCTTCCAAGCTTTCTATGACTCAAAACAGCATTTTAAAGATATGCAAGTTCTTTTGACAACATATGTGGCATGCTGTTGATTACTCCAGAAAAATGTCATCATGTGCCTCAGTTTTTTAAAAAACAAAACACTTGCTTTGACACTTGCCCCATTGACTTCCTTTATAAGTTAATTTACAATTGAAGTCTATGGGCAGTGTTCAAAAAAAGCTGACATAGACAGGGAATATCCTTCAAACTGCTGTTTTTATTATACGATATCTTTGTTATTTTTGGCTAAACCCTTCCTTGCAGTACTGAATCTGTAGAGATTCCAAATTTCTTCTTGTCGGCGCACCATCTGGAGGCGTCCATGAGGGCCTTGAGGATGGCACCTGTCTTTCCATCAGCAACAACTCAATCTGTGAGTACTCTCCCATTTTTAGAAGTTTCAATAAAGCTACTGCTACCGTTTGGTAAAAGACTATATTTTCAGACACTTTTTCAGATTTAATTAATGCACTAAAGATCCTTTAGTGCATATCTTAATTTGGTGCATACCAGGGTGTAAAACTCAGTTCCTGGAGGGTCACAACCCTGCAGAGTTTAGCTTCAACCCTAATTAACACACCTGATCCAGCTAATCAAGGTCTTCAGGATTACTAGAAACTTCCAGGCAGGTGTTTTTGGAGCTGGTTGGAGATAAACTGTGCAGGACAGTGGCCCTCCAGGACTGGAGTTTGACACATATGCTAGTGCATAGGTTAACTTTTTTTTTTTTTTTTTAAGCTGTCATGATTTGGTTATTCAAAATTCTTTCTTTTAGGAGACTTTAAATCCTGTAAATCTATATCGAAGAATGCCTCGATCAAGACCCAGCATCCCTCCATCACAGAGGAGTGAAGAGACCAAAAGAATTGCAAAAATATTTGCTTCAAATTTTACAGAAGGAAGTTAGTACAATCTTCTGATTTATGTGTGCTTGTTTTTAATTTAAATGTTTTTATTTGCATGTAAAGTATGTGAATTTTTGATGCTTATTTATTTCTTACGTAATGCAATATGGCTTTCTAACAGGAATTTTGGATAATGTAAGCATTAAAAAAGTTGTTTATTTACAGCAATAAACTATTTTTGTAATAAATAATTTTGTATTTCCATATACGGGTGATTGTTTTTAAAGGTCCCGTTCTCACTGTTCAGTTTTACATCGTCAGTTGTCTGTGGCAGGTAAAGGCTGTCAGACTGAGCTGTTCAAAGGCTTTAGGCATTTAGCTGACAGATGAGAAAATTGCCCAATTTGAGCTGCTGCAGACAATAGCACGTACTGACAGTGATGTAACCAAAGTATTATCCAGAGACAAAAGAAGCCAACAGTCAGACAAAAGCCTCTCTTTAACCTCTCAGCCTGTTTAATGAGCTCTAATTAGAGAGATGAGTCTGATCAAGGAACTGGATCTCATGCTGACCTTCTTTTAAACCAGATGAATCAATTGACAGACTCGAAGCCATAGAGAATGGCAGCAAATTAGGCCAAATATAATAGATGAAAACTCTTAACCATACCAGTTATTAACAATTTTACTACCTAGTGTGGAACCTGAATTAATAAATACTTATTTAAAATGACCAGTTGTTTATTTAAACTGTAAAAGTAGGCTTTGATAATAGAAATGCAATATTTACTTTATTATAATTTTTTTTTTACTAATAAGTAAAAATGTATATTTAGACACCAGGCCAGTCATTGACTGATATACATTAAATGATGACCAATGAGACACATTTCTGAAATGAAACAAACATTAATTTTACTCCAAATTCACAAAACTATAGTGTTTTTTTTATAGAGTTCCCAGATCACTACAGCTTCACTAGGGCTTCTGGTGAATGTTAGGTTGAATCTTGTCAAGTGGCTGTAAAGCAGCATGTCTTTGTGGCCATCGGCGAGTCTCGGTGCACTTACAAAAGCCTTGTTTACTTTTGGATATCAAAGTCGAGCATATATCGATACAGCCGTGATGCTTTAGAGGAGGAAGATATGATGTCGGAGATAAATGCGGATACTGGAAACCAGGCAGTAAGAGAACCGGATAGATGCCACTGAAAACATTGATCATGGTCGGTGAGTCCATGGAGTCTGGATGATGCCCGAGATCTTGATTGTATATTTGCGCTTGTAGGATGAGGCTCTGGATCTTCTCGGCTTGAATAAAATGTCGATGGCATAACGTCTGAGAGTTTTGAAGTGATTCCACAAAATCTGTCAGCAGAAGTTTTCCTTCTGTGAATTTTAGCCAGAGATTCTGAAGAGTGGAAGACAGAAATCGCAATCAAGCTTTGAAATGATAGATGATAGATGAATGATGAAAAGTCTTTTAAATCTGCATTTCATGAATCATATCTCAGATGTACCTCAGATTGACTCAAGGAATGATTGGTCTTCTCCTTTAGAAGCTTATGAATCGCTCTAAGGCTGAGTTTCTGTTGTAAAGTTTCTGCATGTGGCACAAAAGAAGCATTACATCAGTTATACAGTTGAAAAAATTACAGTTGTCATATTACAAGCATATTTCATCACACAGAAAACCTACCCAGCTTTCTCTGTTTGCGTCGCATTGAAGACACCATTTGACCAAGAATCTGGTACTTTTCAGCTAAGAGAATTTTAGAATTGTACAGATGCGGCTGATTCGCTAAATTCTGCTCTGCGAGCCAACAGTTGGAGGCCATCAAGATCACTTTACACCTCTGAAGATGCTGTAACTGCAGGCAAGTCCTTCAGATCAAGCAAGTCATGTACAATGTACACAATTTTTTTTTTTTTTACTTTTTAAAATCTTTTTGGAGTGCTTTATTAAATAAATACCTTTTTTATTTTTTTTATATCATATAAATAAGTTACTTTATTTTATGATAAAATCACCCCCCAAAAATATAAAACAGATTCAGCATTCTTGATTGTGTACTTGTTTGGTACCTTTGAATTGATCCTGACAGTTTCTCGCATCCTTTCATCGTCTTCCAGGAGCTCCAGAAGCTTAGCCGTGTTCAAACACTTGAGATAGTCCACATTTAGCATTGAATCCCCTTCATGAGGCATTGCAGCCCATTTATAAAGATACTGCCTCACACCCAGGACTTGAGCCACTGATGCTCTGAGGTCATGGTGCATTTGTACATCTTGTAACATGATCACAAGCTCCGGAGCAGTTGGTTACTAGGGATTTCTGAGCTTACACTGGAGCCAGCATATACCAGCAGTCAGAGTACTACACATTCTCTTACACACTTTAGAAATGTAGATGAGGCCATGCACAAAAACATAAATCAAGACCTCTGTGGGCCTTCAGCACCTTGGACAGCTCTAGAATATTTCAAAAAACCTTAGAAATACTTTAGAAAATGTGTCTTTGACTGTTTAGATATTAGTTATTCTATGAAATGTGTAAATAATCACCCACACCCACATTTACTTTCTGTTATGATTGATAGATTACATATAGATTTATCATTATTTACATGTTTCATAGAATGAAACATAGATAACTCATATCTAAACAGTAGAATATTTATGTATTTATTTAAGCGTTTCCAAATTCCCTTTGTTATATTAGCAAATGTGCACATTTGGTTGGAAAAAAATATAAAACATAGGACATAAAACTAGTACATTTATTATCTTGAAATGGATTATTAAAAGACTAGTCAACTCTGTTTCCATTTTATTTCCCCCTAATTTATATACAATTTATAAACAAAACTCATAATGACATCATCATCCTTTCAAGAAGTAAACGCTGCAAGAACAATAAAGTGTTTCCTGTTTGTTGCATTTTATAAATAATTTTGTACTTTTTTTTATTGTCACCCTGTTACAGTGATTTTCTCTATAAACAGTCTAAATAGTTATTTTAAAACCCTCTTCCTAATAAGACCAGAATGTAATAATGGCCAAATGAATTATAAAACTGTCAGCATGGTTATTGTCAACCCCGTTACTTTGCATTTAGTTATATTCAAACATATTACTTTTCATTAATTTAGCTTCAAATTTAAATATTACCTTTTTGAAATGGAAAAGGCAGCCAAATGATAGACACTTCTGATATTATTTTCCAAACAAGGGGGAAAGTATTAAGGATACGACAAATGCCTTCTAAAACTCGCATAACAGACAATGCTTTACTTTGATTATGAAGAGCTTGAAGTGCTGTATAACAGTGTCTTTGTATTGGATTAAATACAAACTTGCTGTCCAGCATGTCCTTTATGAGGTTATACAACACTTGATCTTCGTTCCCACCTGATAAACTGTCTCAAGTTTATATCACTTTAATCTTATTATCCTGTTATACTTTGACTTCGAGAGATCCAAGCACTTAGCCACTTAGCCATGCAACAGGAATAACTTGTCATACTTGGGGTGTTCACACCATAGGTTCTTACCCAGGCATTACCACACACATGCCCCCCATGACGTAGCTCAGCTCATTGATGTTGTTCATGTCCTTTCACTGACTGCAGCCAGTTACCGTAAACAGTCTTTTGGAACAGATATAGCCACAGTAGACTAAATGTGTCCATGCTAGCTAATCCTCTTTGATTCCGTGATCCCAAACAGTCTGGAGTCGTCCGGGCTTCAGAGACTCAAAGTAGTTTTCTGCCTGATGAGCGGAAGTGCATGCAACACTATGGCTGGCGATACAAATTCTTGTTGCTCTATGTAAGTAATTACAACCCCTATTACATACTGTAAGAAAAACTAGAAACCTGTACAAATTCATTACTGTTACAACATTTCATACATGTCAAATGCTTTGTAATCGCATAAACGTGTGTTGTATACAAGATAATACAATTGTTTAAATTTGTTGATTATTTCTGAACCAATGTGATGTATGAGGTTAGACTGATTTGTTTAGAATGTTTTTAGGATTTTATTAAGGTGAAAATCAGTGTTGGTTTAGTATAACTGAGATCCTATTATAGTTAATATTGTGAATTAGATTTTGTTTTCATTTTAATTTTAGTTTTAGTGATTTTTCTGTTTTTGTCTTTGTTGTTTTTGTCTTCATTATGTTAATACTTACTTAAACTAAATGAAAATAAATGTTGCTTTGGTAACTAGCTGATTTTTTTTTTTCAAGTAATACATAATACAATTTATTAATTTTTTATGGTTTTAGTTTTAGTTGACCATAACCGTGTCCATGAATCAGACAGGACCACAAATTTGAATATTGTTTTGGACCATTTTAGCTTAAATTTTTGTGCCTCCCCATTAATGAAGCCATTATTCAGACTATTTTACAATATACTTTCTCTGTTTATGCATGTTTATAGAAGAAAAACAGTGAGTTATTCTCTTTAGCGGTGTTCCATTTTTCTGTGCTTTATTGATAGCATAGCAGTAGCCTACAGAAACGCATTTTTAAGGGGGCTATATGTAATAATTTTCATGTATCAATCTTTTATTATTGCCAATTTGTGAAGTTGTGAGCTTATAACGAATCTTTAAAAAACGAGACCTTCCCCGACTTCCTAGGTTGTCTATGAAAGCCTGTAGACAGATTTTTTTTTTATGTGAAGGACTCGGGACGTTTTTGCCGGCAAAATTAAACGGATGAGAAATATGCGCGCTCCCGAGAGCATCACTTCCGTTCAATGGCACGAAATTAATGTTTACAAAGTCCAGGAAAATGCAGATAGAGCAATCATGTAGGCTACTGTAACGTCAAGTTGTCATGCAAAGAAAACTGAATAATTCAAACTACAGTCTCATTAATTCAAACAGTCTAGTCTCAAATATACTCTATAATCAAACTATAATAACAGCGTAGGCTAAGTTTAATCTCCTCATCTGTCGACATGATGTCTGTGAATTGCAGAGCTGGTGAAAACATATCCACATCATCGCTACGATCAAGATGCTTACTTAACTGCTGTTTGCCTACCGTTTTTATTGTTTGTTTATTTTGTTTTTGAGAGGAAAGCAGATATTTACATATTCATATAAACGTCCCTCTCAGCAGCGTCTAGATGTTCGTTAACAGTATGTCGCTGCAAAGGTATTTGCAGCTTCTTTTACTTCCAAGCAAAGAACAAAACAATAACTTAAAAATAACGCAGTGAGTACATCGGGGCTTAGAGCTATATCAAGCCTTCGTTATGTGTGCTCGAGTGCGAACACGAGCAGTAAGTTGCTGGCTGCAGTTCACTTAACAGCCAACGGTATTGCTAATATCAAGGGGTTTCTGAATTCTACAAACAGTATAGCCCCTTTAACCCTGAGATGTGGCTCAAAATGTTTAACAACACAAGCTCTGTTGTGTAAAGAGAACAGTGCATCACTTAAATGTGTTTGGGCTTGTGAAATGGCAGTGAGTGTGCTTGTTATTGCTGTCAAACTCAACTCTCATCTCTTTCTGCTGTGACAGTTTGATGTTGTCGTGGACTTTCTGAAGAACACTGGACTCTGCGATGTCCATTGAGATGTGTACTTTGTTATAAGCAGCTCAGACTGAGACAGGACAGTCATGAGTGCTGACACAGCTAACAGGGTGGATCTGGACCCTGATTACCATGCTGAACTGTCCGACATGGTAGCAGCCATGAACAGAATGACCCCTCCAAATGGATGCAGGACCACCCCACATCGCCTCAATCTCTCGGATCGCAAGATGTCACTTCAGGAGCGATCAAGTTCTCTGAACGGCTTCACCCCACGAATAGCCAGAAGACCCACTATTGAATCGAAGCGGGTGTCTATCTCTGATGGTGATGTGAGTTGGGCATGAGATTTTAGACTTTTGCAGCATATTTTACCTCAGACCATCAATGAGGATGCTCAGCAAAATATGGCATTGGTACTGAAACTCATTATATAAGGGCTGGCACAATATCAGATTTTCACTACATGATTATTGTGGACAAAATAATTCAGGATAATATCGCAATTTCCACACTGAAAAAAAAATCTGGTGTAGGATTTACTTTGAAACAAAGTTTACTTAATGCTAATGATAATCACTAGTACATTTCATACAAAGAAATGGTAATACATTGAATTATACATGAAGTTTTGTAGTAGAAAGACTGAAATAGTAGGCTATTTTCTTGTAAAACATGTTATATATGTTTATAACAAATAAAACAATTCACCACTGTGAAAAATCAAGAAGAAAATAAACAAACAATGCTTTAACTTTTCATTAATCTTTAACTTTATTTTTTAAGTTTATTTTGTGTCTTTTCTTATCTGACCAATGATTAACACCCAAAATATGAGTGAACTTAATTTTTTTAAATATCGCAATATTGTGACACCCCTAACAAACATACTTTTCTACCTACAGGACTGTGTCCAGCTAAACCAGTACAAGTTAAAGAGTGAGATAGGAAAGGTTGGTTATTCTACTTAAAATCCTAAATTATTTTAAATATTTATGATTGGTTGGCAAAATCACACTTATAAACATAATGTTATCTTTTTAACCTTCCTTTTTTTTTCTTTTTTCTTTTTTACACAGGGTTCATATGGGGTGGTCAGATTAGCATATAATGAAGATGATGACCAGTATTATGTAAGCAAATATGTGATCAAAACATGATCATTTGTAACATATATAGTAATTATTAAAATATGTATTATGTTATATTATAATGACAAAATTCTTACAAATTGCAATAAAATGGCATCATTTATAATAATATATTTATTGCAGGCTATGAAGCTGGTATCCAAAAAGAGGTTAATAAAGCAGTTTGGATTCCCAGGTAAGCAATACACATTTACATTTTAAACTTGTGACTTTTTTTTTCTGAAGTTTTGTCTCAAGTCTGCAGAACATTAATAGTAACTTGTGATGGTTGTGTAGGGCGACGTCCTTCCAGAGAATCCAATGGATCACAAGAGAATCTTTTAAAGCATTCTGGCCTTTTGGACAAATTATATAAAGAAGTCGCTATTTTGAAGAAACTTGACCATCTTAATGTTGTTAAATTAGTTGAGGTGAGTTAGATCTGTACTGTTTCTTAGATAAATTTTCACTATACAAGTCAAATAGTAGTTACTTGCTATAAAGTATAACTGTATCTGTCCTGTGATATTTAACTGAAGGTTCTTGATGACCCAGCTGAGGATAACTTGCACATGGGTGAGTAATTCTGTCAGTCAGCGATATACACTCACCTAAAGGATTATTAGGAACACCTGTTCATTTCTCATTAATGCAATTATCTAATCAACCAATCACATGGCAGTTGCTTCAATGCATTTAGGGGTGTGGTCCTGGTCAAGACAATCTCCTGAACTCCAAACTGAATGTCAGAATGGGAAAGAAAGGTGATTTAAGCAATTTTGAGCGTGGCATGGTTGTTGGTGCCAGACGGGCCGGTCTGAGTATTTCACAATCTGCTCAGTTACTGGGATTTTCACGCACAACCATTTCTAGAGTTTACAAAGAATGGTGTGAAAAGGGAAAAACATCCAGTATGCGGCAGTCCTGTGGGCGAAAATGCCTTGTTGATGCTAGAGGTCAGAGGAGAATGGGCCGACTGATTCAAGCTGATAGAAGAGCAACTTTGACTGAAATAACCACTCGTTACAACCGAGGTATGCAGCAAAGCATTTGTGAAGCCACAACACGCACAACCTTGAGGCGGATGGGCTACAACAGCAGAAGACCCCACCGGGTACCACTCATCTCCACTACAAATAGGGAAAAGAGGCTACAATTTGCACGAGCTCACCAAAATTGGACAGTTGAAGACTGGAAAAATGTAGCCTGGTCTGATGAGTCTCGATTTCTGTTGAGACATTCAGATGGTAGAGTCAGAATTTGGCGTAAACAGAATGAGAACATGGATCCATCATGCCTTGTTACCACTGTGCAGGCTGCTGGTGGTGGTGTAATGGTGTGGGGGATGTTTTCTTGGCACACTTTAGGCCCCTTAGTGCCAATTGGGCATCGTTAAAATGCCACGACCTACCTGAGCATTGTTTCTGACCATGTCCATCCCTTTATGACCACCATGTACCCATCCTCTGATGGCTACTTCCAGCAGGATAATGCACCATGTCACAAAGCTCGAATCATTTCAAATTGGTTTCTTGAACATGACAATGAGTTCACTGTACTAAAATGGCCCCCACAGTCACCAGATCTCAACCCAATAGAGCATCTTTGGGATGTGGTGGAACGAGAGCGTCGTGCCCTGGATGTGCATCCCACAAATCTCCATCAACTGCAAGATGCTATCCTATCAATATGGGCCAACATTTCTAAAGAATGCTTTCAGCACCTTGTTGAATCAATGCCACGTAGAATTAAGGCAGTTCTGAAGGCGAAAGGGGGTCAAACACAGTATTAGTATGGTGTTCCTCATAATCCTTTAGGTGAGTGTAGAAGACTTTGCTTTTACTCTTTGATCTGTTTTTCTAATTATTCTTTGTGTCCTTTTCTCAGTCTTTGAGTTGGTACCTAAAGGGTGAGTATTTTTACCTACAGTTCACAGACCCACTGTATGCTAATTAAATTTTTCCTTAGTTAGATTTTTCTCTCATAATTTGTTTCACCTGACCCTAGTCCAGTGATGGAGGTCCCTACAGACAGTCCGCTAACAGAAGAAATGGCCCATTTCTACTTTAGGGATGTCATCCTAGGAATTGAATACTGTAAGTTTCCCTAGTCTAGGGTATTTTATATAGTCTTGTATTTGCCAAATGGCATCTATAAACTGAGGTTATCTTTGCTATCTTTGTTTCATGTTTTATTTTTTAGTGCACTATCAGAAAATCGTACATAGAGACATCAAACCCTCAAATCTGTTGCTGGGGGATGATGGGCACATCAAGATAGCAGATTTTGGTGTCAGTAATGAGTTTGAGGGGAATGATGCTCTCCTGTCAAACAGTGCAGGAACACCAGCTTTCATGGCACCCGAAACTCTGACTGATCGGGACCTGAGATTCAGTGGAAAGGTTAGAAGACTTCTAGAATATTCTGGTTTACATGCAGTGAAGACATTGATTCTTTATCATTTACAATTGACTCTCATTGGCTTCAGGCTCTGGACGTATGGGCAATGGGAGTGACGCTATTTTGTTTCGTCTTTGGAAAGGTAAGACATTTACCTGTGTATTTATCACAACAATACAATATTATTTTTCAAACATAATTATTCAAATACAATATGTTAATATTTTGTTGTGCAGTGTCCTTTTCATGATGAATACATCTTAGGCCTGCATGGAAAAATCAAGACTATGGCAGTGAGCTTCCCAGACAAGTGAGTTGCAAACACTGATAATAAACCATTTTACATACATTTACATATTTGGCAGACACTTTTATCCAAAGCGACTTACATTGCATTCAAGCTATATATAAAAAAAAAAAATCTTCTTGGTAATCAAACCCAGTTCGATGTTAGTCGCATCATGCTGTACTGTTTGAGCAACAGGATGGCTTTTCTAAACCATGATAAGAAAATATGCAGTCAGACAAAACACATTTGTTTTCACCACAGAGTTATAAAAAAAAAAAAAAAGGTAATTGTGACTTTTTTTATCTCACAATTCTGACTTTTTTCTCGCATTTCCATGTTTTAAATATAAACTTAGAATTGCAAAATGAATTTTTGATCAGAATCAAGTCGCAATTACCTCAAATACCGCTTTCATGCCGGAAACATACTTCCATACCAATTTATTCAGAAATACTATTTGTATTAACTACAGTTACAGAATAATTGAACGAAAATTTTATCTTTTTTTAATTGTTTTATATAAAATGGATATTTTTGGTGCTGGATGCTTATTTGTCAATACAGTGTTTCAAGTTTACATGTATCTTCTTGTGGAAGAGTGGCACTTAATGAAAATGCTTAAAAATTGTTTTAATGTAATCCTTAATGTTTTTATTATATTAATATATAGCCAAGATTTTATTCATAATATAGCATAGCCTCTTATTGCTTAGTAGATATATATAGCTTTCCAATACATTACTATATGTACTTAAAAGTTATCCTTTTATATCTTTACATAAAAAAGGTTGCATTTATTTAATCAAAAAATACAGTAAAGTCAGTAATATTGTGAAATATTATTACAATTCAAAATCACACTTTTCTATTTGAATATATTTTAAAATGTGATTTATTCCAGTGATGCAAAGCTGAATTTTCAGCATCATTACTCCAGTCTTCAGGGTCACATGGGTCAAATTTCAGGAGCCAAGCATTTCTTTGAAATAGAAATGTTCTGTAACAATGTGAAAAGTCTTTCTTTTTTTTCATTTCATGGATAAAAGTGTTGTGTAAAAAAAATAAAAAATCTTACTGATTCCAAACTTTTGAATGGTAGGATAGGTGGTTTGGAGAATAGATGGATATATAGTGGAGATCCATACTTAGACACTCACAGGTTATTGGTAAGGTTAAGTCCCCCTTATTTACTCAGAAACATTTGAAACAGCCCATGTAATTCTTTTTGTATTATTTACACAGGCCTGTGATCAGTGACGGGTTGAAGGAGCTCATTACCAGAATGCTGGACAAAGCCCCAGAAACTAGAATCACATTACCAGAAATAAAGGTAAAATCATAATAAAAGATTGCTGAAGAATTTTAAAATGTACATTTCAGTATTACTCTGTGTAATCTGGTCTCTGTGGGCAGTTGCACCCATGGGTGACGCTGGATGGCACGGATCTCCTGCCCCTGGAGGAGGAGCACTGCACAGTGGTGGAGGTCACTGAGGAGGAGGTGCAGAACTCTGTCAAACTAGTTCCCAGCCTGTCTGCTGTGGTGAGTACGTCTGAGGGAAAAAACAAGGAAAAGTTATTTTAAAGATTTACTTCACACACACAAATGTATTCAAAATTATTTTACAAAATGTCTTATTTAGCCATCTATCAAGTCGGCAAACCAATAATGCTAAAAATTAAAGTTGTATTCATGCTGCATGCTTTTGAAAGAAGGCTCTTATGCCCAACAAGTCTGCATTTATTTAAGCAAAAATACAGTAAAAACAGAAGAAAAAAAAGTGTCAGGTTTTGGTGTTGAGGGAGGAGGCGAGGACTGATGGGCTTTTATTCAGAGTAAAACAAAACAAAAACAGTAGGGGGGAAACACCGTCTAGTGGCGAGGTGAGGCAAGGCACATCATACGACGTCCTGGCACAAGACAGAGAATAAATAGGGAAGCAAATGAGGAGGATAACGAGGGAGGACATGTGGGATAATTGAACTAATAATCAGGTAATGAGGAGGACGGAGTCAAGACACTAGACAGGGGAGCACATTGCACACAGAAGCAAACATGACAGAAGCCATTTGGCCTGTTGAAGGAAACTACCTGAACAAACTCTGAGGCCCTGTTTACACCTGGTTTTAAGATGCGTTTTGAAGTGGATGACGCTAAATACAGGTGTAAACAGGGTATTAAAAGTCTTGAGCTTGTCCACTTTCGACCACTTCCAGAGGTAGTCGAAAACACATTCGACCGGATTGCTTTTGTAGTGTGAGTGGTCGAATGTGTTCGAACAGCCACAAAAGACTTCCTACTCTCCGCATACTGACCTAATACGTAAACATTATGGGATGCGCTAGCCAGACGGGATTTAAACTTTGTCGGCTGGAGACCCAAGTTTGGTTTGAAGACGAAAAACGTGCCAAACACAATGTTGTCTCAATATTCCTGATTTCTAACAGATCTTGCGACTGTCAGAGCAGAAACTAAAGCTGATGCTCTCAGTCTCCGTGCGCGTTCATATGTAAATTGCATAGACTCTTCCCTCGAAGAAATCAGGACAAAAGTGGTTGAAAGTGGACAAAAGAGACGGATTAAAACACCAGGTGTAAACGGGAATGTGTCTCCCTCGTCTACTTTTGATCTGATTGACCAAAGCGCATCTTAATACCAGGTGTAAACAGGGTCTGAGTTTCAGAGTAGGTTTAGAGTTGACAAAACCTTACAAATCCGACCAGGGGCCTATACCATAATAGCCTGGCTCTGTCCTCCTGCGTACTTCCGCTCAATTTTCAATTTCCTTCAGTACTCCGTCTGGGTTTGCGGTATATTCGTGGGTTTTCTCCGGCCAAATTTTTACCAGTCCAATCAGCGAACAGAGGGAGTGGCTGAGAACGATGATGTTGAGGTCGTGCGCTAGTTTGAGTTGTAGGGTTACGTCACGACCAAACGTTAGCGGTTGGTTATGGCAGATCCAATAGTTTTAAACTTCAACAGAGTACCCGCCTTCAAGGAAGCTTGTCAATGGAGAGTGGCCAGACTCTCTGTACAAATTAAATGTACGAGAGTCTGGTAGGACCAGGCTAATACCATAAAGCCGTTTGGTGGCTAGTCAGGTAAGGTATGTTTCAGTTTAGTTTGCGCCAACCCTGGTTTTTAGGCACTATGAAAGCAGCTCGGCTTTTAGCGGTGCTCAAACCAAAATTGGACAAGTCACTCCCCCACCCGCCAGTAGGCGATCACGAACAGACTGAGAGGGGCCCGCTTCCTTCAACTCTCACTGGGCCCCACCCCATGCTTGGGACGGCCCTAAACAGCATGAATGTCCGGACCCCAACACTCAACTGAAAAATGAAATCGATCTGGACACCAAAAATAAAAAATCTTACGGACCCCAAACTTTTGAATGGTGTATATATACATTCCGTAAAATCTGTTGCTCAGAAGTCCCATTTTGTGGACCAAAAAGTCCCACTTGGTGGACCAAAAAGTCCCACTTGTGGTTCTGTAATGTAAATATGTGTAGTTATTAATAACATGTTTTACAGTGCACATCTAAAATTTGTTTTGCACTGTATTTTAAGATCCTGGTGAAATCCATGCTGCGGAAGCGCTCCTTCGGTAACCCCTTTGAGGGCAGCAGGCAGAACAGGTCCATGTCCGCCCCTGGAGGTCTGCTCGCGTAAGTCCACCACTGCATGTCATCGCTTCCTACCGTATGCTGGTACTCAGAATACCTGTGACACTGATATGATGCTCTTATTTCTCTCCATAAATTCTGCAGGGATATGTCATTGTTTCGCCCTTTAAGGTATTACACAATAGACCTCACTGTTAATTTTAGTATTTCAAACTTAATGCTCATGTTTGATTGTGTGTTTGTACTACATATTCATTTTTTGATGGTGTGTGTCTTCAACAGCAGAGGGAGTAACAATAACGGGAGCAGAGAGGGGGAGCTGGAAAACCTTATTGAGGATGAAGCTTTTTCATG
This sequence comes from Rutilus rutilus, assembly GCF_951802725.1. NCBI lineage: Eukaryota > Metazoa > Chordata > Actinopteri > Cypriniformes > Leuciscidae > Rutilus > Rutilus rutilus. The sequence continues at coordinate 14,686,818 of NC_140223.1, forward strand.
AATTTGCTCAAATCATTTGTCAGATTGGCCCAGTTGTGTGATTAGACTATTTTGTTTCAATCTGCATTGCAATTTGTTTTTTAAACAAAATCCTATATACTGGACAGCACGATGTAAGGGTTTTGAGGTACCTTTAAAATAAATATAATGCTGGTAATAAGTACCTTTTAGTTGAGTAATATTTGTGTTTCATTGCATTTAAGTGCCAAATTTAAAGAGATATAGATTTAAATGCATATTTAAAAAGATATCCGTGCATTTGACGTTAGTAAATAATATGGCGGCAGCAGTGATGACTTTGCTGTGCAGTGGAAATGAGATGTATAGAAGTCTATGTGTTATGTAAAAGGTCTTTATGCTGTCTTATCGTCATTTTGAGCTCTTGCAGTTATGCTGTGTCTGTAGTTTGTGTAGCTGGAACGTTACAAATTTTTATTTTGCACCAATTGTGAGTTTGTTTTTCTTTCCTTGACAAAACTACTTTACTACTACTACATACAGTACGTACACACACACACACACATATCCTAATTATAGGCCCCTAGGCTCCTTTAGTGTGCACTATTAGTAATCACTATGAAAGTCCTCTTGTGCCTCCATGAGGTTGTTCTCTGATTAGCAACACAAACCCCAGGGACTCTGTGTGTCACTCTTTTTCAAAATAACTGTGTAAGGGAGATTGTATATTAGGATAAGAGCTCCGTTATGGCCCATGTGTCAACATATAGTGAAGTTCACTGTTGATTCTCTTTAATGTTATGATGACCCCACTTCAACAGTCCACAAATGAACAATGGTCTTTATTTCATTACAACTGCAATTTCAGGTTGTATTAAGAACTTAATTATATCAAACATAGGCTAAGTGTTTTTATCTGTGAAAGAGCATTTATATTAACTAGATTTTCTGAAGAAAATTCTAATGGTTGTTGGCAAGTGTGCTTTGCTATGCGGTTGCTAGGATGTTCTAGGCATTGCTGGGGTCTCGGCGGTTGCTTGTGCACTTCAATTTAAATGAAAGTCTTTGGGATTTTATCCACACCACACCATTTGAGTTTCAGCTCAGTGGAAGAATAATATGGCAGTTAGTAATAGCAGTACCACTAATTAACTTTATTGTTCAGCTGACATTTTAGACTGACGCAATAGACCTTGTCTGATATAAGGCCCATTATTATAATAAAACAATTTCATTTAAATAAACTCTTGTGGCCAAATAAACTATTAGTTGATGCATGTGTGCGTAACTCGGGGTATACATTTGGACTGATGATCTGGAATCAGTAATTGGCTTCAGTTCTTATCTTTATACACAGTTCTTATCTTTACTGCCTTTACAGTCTCAGTCCATTACACTGAAGAGAAAACACAAATGTAAGGAACTGAAAGGAATACATCACTTTGTCTTGCTACAATTGGCCCTTTGTACTTGGCTTTGCCCTGACTAGCACAATGAGCTGTAGGGTGGTAGGCACTGATATATATGCTGAAAGAATATGAAAAAAATTGGGCCACTGGAATTTACAATGTGGCTTTTTATATCAGATGGGTATATATCTCATGGGTAATTCAGGACACAGGATGCAGGCATATTCATTTGATGTGTATTTACCCACACACTTTGTGTCTCCATAGTATTAAAAAAACTACCAAACATAAAAATGGTGTAATTATCATAGACCAGGTAATGGACCTGGTTTTATTTTTATTTTGGAGGGTTTCTTTTTTTTTTTGCCTTTTGTCTTTGTGATATATACAGTGCTATGCATAAGTTTAGACACCCATACTAAATTTGACTAAAAAGAGGAATAAAAAGTCATCTTTTGGAAACTGAACTTAATGCCTTAATTAAAAAAATTAGGAAAAATCCAACCTTTAAGGACACCAATTTTCTTTGTGAATGAATAATGTATCGTAAATAAATAAATGTTCTTCCTTAAAATACATGGTGCATAAGTTTGGACACCCCTATGTTAAATTCCCATAGAGGCAGGCAGATTTTTATTTTTAAGTATTTAAAAAAAATTTTTTTTTAGGATACTATGCATCCTGATAAAGTTCCCTTGGCCTTTGGAATTAAAATAGCCCCACATCATCACATAGCCTTCACCATACCTAGAGATTGGCATGGTTTTATTTCAGTTAGCCTAAAAGCTAGTTTGATTTGCATTGAGAGATGATCTTATGGAAAGTACCCCATGCCAATCTCTAGGTATGGTGTTGGTGAAGGCTATGTGATGATGTGGGGCTATTTTAATTCCAAAGGCCAAGGGAACTTTATCAGGATGCATAGTATCCTAAAAAAAAAAAAAAAAAAAAATACTTAAAAATAAAAATCTGCCGGCCTCTATGGGAATTTAACATAGGGGTGTCCAAACTTATGCACCCTGTATTTTAAGGAAGAACATTTATTTATTTACGATACATTATTCATTCACAAAGAAAATTGGTGTCCTTAAAGGTTGGATTTTTCCTATTTTTTTTAAATTAAGGCATTAAGTTCAATTTCCAAAAGATGATTTTTTATTCCTCTTTTTAGTCAACTTTAGCATGGGTGTCTAAACTTATGCATAGCACTGTATGAAGCAGAGATCATAATAATAACAGAAAAGTGCAACACAATGGTTTTCTGCTTGGCACCTAAATCTTTTGAAAGCACTTTACATTATGAAACCTTCAAATCCAAACACAGTTTTCAGTTTTTGATGGCCATTTTATCTTTTGTCATTTGAGCTATTCAGAACAGAAAACATGAACAGGGTGTTCTCTTACATAACTCACATTCTCAACCAGTTGATAGTGATCTGACTGCATTTCTTCCTGATTGATGCTTGACTGCAGTCCGCTGACTTCGCTTTGTCAATATTCAGATTACAAGTTTACTCACCTAACATATGGTGAGCATCCATGTGATTACCAGTCGTATTTTTCTGGGTGTGTATGTATTTTCAAATTGCAAAAAAAATTAGTGTACACTTAGTAACCTAAGGTTACTTTTGTTGACTTTGTAAACCAATATTTAGAGCAAATATTTGTAGAGTAGCCTACAACAGACCCGGTTCTTGGATTGGGTGACTTACACACTGTACTTGGTGGGGCACCATTATCTTGGTTGATTATAGGTTTTTGATTCATTCCAAAAGCATTTTTTTGCAAACTAAGAATGATTCACTTGTATTTGATTCGAATAAAATGAATTTAAAGGATGTTTTAAAAATGACTTTCTCTAATGCAAAATTGTTTTGCCAAAAGTAAATTTTTATTTCACCAAAAGTAATTTGAAAAAGCATTATACAGACATTATATATAGTTGAGGTAATAACATCACCCTTGCAAGATCTGCAAAATGTTAATAATTAAAAATAAAAATAAAATATATATATATATTTTTTTTTTTGGTATTTTAATTTAAGCAGAGGCTCTGTTCTTTCTGTTGACAAGCAAACAAAAAATTCTGGGCGTAATGACAGTTTTGCTGGCGGTTGCTGGCAACGTTTTTTTTTTAATCACTGGCGGGGAAAGAGTTAAAAACAATTCCTCATTCAGAAAACATGTTCAAATCACCAATGCAATGTCATAAGGCTGTACAGCATTAAATTGTTGTATTTTCATTAGCAACCCGAGCCGTTATAATATAAATAACCTTTCCAGGCAGGCAGTTGGTAAAAACCGTGGATGGAGAGGTCAAAACCATTGGTAAGTGCTCTTTATAGTCTTGTTACATAATGAAAGACTAGTGGAAGGGTTGCGGCCTCTTTTCCCTTTGGACTATTCAGAGACACTTCTGTTAATATTGCCACTGCTCTTCAATGCTTCAATATAAAGGCTGTTGCAAAAAATCTAAAAGGCCCCTTTTTATTTGAATAAGGTTCATAAGCTCAAATGTAGGCTATATCTTTTTTTAATTCGATTTGCTCAGCAATATGCCCTTTTTCTGTGCATTCAAAACGTGATAGCTGAAAAACTGTATCTGATCATATTTGCTGCATTAGTAAAAATTAAGATCATTATCTCATCTGAAGTGTGAAATATTCAAACACTAATTGTGGCCTACAGTGAAATTGATGTGTGTACGTGCAAAGTTACACACAACACAGTCAGTATAAAGAAAGCTTATTTAATGTATAATCGGATTTTGAAAAAAGAAAATGGGGATCATTTGAGCGAACGCAAAAATGTAATTTGAATCAAATCAGAGTGAAAAAAAAAAGTGAAAAGTCCCAGTGCCGTTCAACTAAGAATGCCATTTGGCCAATCAAATTCGAGGACTGTAACTACAGTACGTGTTGCATAATCCTACTGAGACAACTAGACATTAGCTTTAATATATTTATTAATTGTCTTCAAGCTTATACCACAGACCCCCAAAATGATCAAGCTATAGTGCCATTCTAAAATGTAGAAGGCAGCTATATATTTTCATAAATTTATACCCAGACCCAACTTATAATATGAATTTTTTTTATAGTTATGCATAAAATATTTTCTAAAAAATTATTTACTTTCTATCTTTTAACTTTATATAGTACTGTAGTGTTAAATGTATTATTTATTTAAATCAAATGTTTATTTTAGTTGAATTATTTAGTTAGTTTAATATTTTTATTTTACTTTGACTTTTTATGAAGATGCGTTCAGTGATTTTTTTTTTTTTTGTCCATGCAATGGAACTTAATGGACAGAACTGTCTGGTTCCATCATTCTTCAAAAATAGCTTTTGCGTTCCACAGAGGAAAAAAAGTCTTACAGGTTTGAATCAACCATCAACATGATGCCAAAATTTTCATTTTGGGGTGAACTATCCCTTTAAATATGCATCTTTAAGTTGTTCACCTGAGTTTCATCTGTAACCATAAGGGCCACGGCCATAATTTACCAATGGTTTTTATCGAAATATTTATCTCAGCATCTTCTGTTATTGATTTGGAACTCAATTCTACAATAGGCAGATGGGATCTTAGGCTGAGGCACATCACAAATCCTTGCCATTCGGCTTTATGCAGATGGTACAGTGTGTTAATAAATGTTCTTCTCTTTTCTTTTCTCCAGTGTGAACGCCCTTGATGGCCAGACAATTGTACCTTAGAATGTCATGAAATCAATTAAGCATTGATCGAGTAAAAAAATAATGCTTCAAGTATACATTTTGAGGTGACAAATCTCCAGCTGGGTATAGCCTTATCTGAACAATTTAACCAGGGCAAACACGTTCAGATATTACACGCTTTCTATCTTGCATCCGATCATAATGCAGCAGAAATGGCTTGCTCCTTTAGTCTACATGACAGAGTCCCGATGTGAACAAGGGTAGACAGGTTTCCCTTGAATTTTAATGGTGTCTCTGATGTTCTGATGTTTATCTCTTTGCAGGTTGTTCTAGATGTCTGAACAGTGCCAATGGGAAAGGGGATGTTTTGTCTCCAGCCCTAGCAACATGCACCGGATTGGTGGATATGACAGCTCACGCTGCCTGCGATTGGCCGTTATTGTGGAGCATTTTGAGCAGAGAAATTCATCTCTTGCTCTACTGGGTGTGGGTTGCTGTAGGAGGCTGCAGCAGAATGCTGAAAGAGCCAGCAAATCAGGCTGTAAGTTTGTTTTACCTCCGCAATATGAAAAGGAAATAGAATGAATGCAATGAAAGTGTCATTTCAGCTGGTACTCGTGCAGGTTATGTGGCAGCCACACATCAGAAGAGATCCGAGTTTAGCATCAGCGAGATCGTTTTTCTAATAATTAGTCATGCTGATAATGAATTCAAATGGAAATGACTAAAGGCATGCAGGTTTGTCATGTGACCTTCAAAGGAAGAAAGTCAGCCATATCTTCCCATAAAATCATTTTTAATGCATGCATACTCAAAAGCCAATAATATGGTCCTTATCAAGGCACATTCATACTGTATGTCAAGCACATTATTATATTTTTGAGAGGCGAGTCTGCAATGCAGTGCTGAACACTAATCATGGATAGAAGGTGCAATGCAGAGGAAAACCATTTGGTCTTCTTAAATTCAGTTGAGGATTCACCACGGTGTCTGAACCTGTTAAATAATTTACAAAAAAATGAGCACACATCGCAAATATTAATTAGACTTTGGTGTAATTCAGCATTTTGAGTAATTGTTCTGTTTTAAATAATAGAGGAACAATACACACAACCAGCATTGACATGATGCATCTATGACTACTTGAGTTTGTTTTTTTCTGTCTTTTTATTGTTATAATTATTTTGGCTCTTGTGCAACTGCTACATAGTTATTCACATTCAAGATATTGTCACTCAGGATACAGCTAAAAGGAAAAAAGAAAAGAAAAAGAAAAAAGAAATTGAAAGGAAAAAAGGCAAATAAATGATTTTAAAAATACTGCCAAAGACAATGTATGGTCCATGTTCTGAATCGGTCACGGAAACACTGATTCGGTAACTTCACTTGTTTAAACCACACGTTCAAAGTGCATAATATGACAAGAAGAGCACTCATATATTGTTCAGAGAGCAAAACATTGCTTAACAATGTCATGGTTACAATTTACCAAGAAAAACGCCGGTACATTTAAGTGATCAGTAGTGTTTTTCAAAAGTCAGCCTAGCTAAAGAAAAAAACATTCCATGTCACAACGGCAACGCCCATAACAGATCGATTTATTGTTAACAACCACAATTTTGGAATAGCAAATCAAAACTAAAACTGATCAATTATAAATAAACAATAAGAAGCCAGTTTACTCTTCAATTATAGGAATACATAACATCCAAGATATAAGTTAATAAAGTCAAGCTATTGTATAAATACATCACCAGCATGCACAATATTGAATCATTGATAGTATCGTTGTAATTATCTGACACTGACGAAACAGTATACTTGGCAAGTGCAAAAATAAATTAAACACAGAAGTAAACCACAAACTTTGAAGCTGCAATATTTTTCCTTTTTTTTTTTTCTTTTTTTTTTTAAATCCAGATCAGTCTCTGCCTTTTCCCCAAACTGTCCTTCAAAAAAGTCAATGGTTCCAGTAGTATCAGACTGATTATGATGATTATATGACAGTGACTGAACTTTATCTGTTTTGGTGCATTCAAAGAACACAATTTCATTCGCTGCACTTCCGTCTAATGGCTAATTGAATTTCCAGTTCAATCAATTGAGCGCAAACAAGATGATTCGAACAGATCAACTTGTGACTAATACTGGAACCATTTAATACTATCATTATCCTTCGAACACCACCTAACCCTCTTTTGAAATGCATTTCTACGACCCAAAACATAAATAAGCAGCATCCCTTTGAAATACATCAGTCCATATGCCAGTGTGAGGCTGCCATTCCCAACCAACAACGACCGCTTCCGGCTGATTGACTGACATTTCAGTGGTTTTGGCAAATGTCAAAGAGAACCAAGAAGAGGGAGGCCCATTCAACTATATATATTTCTGTATATATTCAAACTAGGACTTCAGCCCCCCCTTTACCACCCTTGATATTTTTTTCTTTTAACTCGTGGAAAAATAAAGAACTGCTGCTGCAGAGGAAACCATGGCAAAAGCTGCTGCCAAAGTCCACCAGCCATTTTTATGTATCTAGATAGAGAGACTGTCTACTTTTAATTGTTGCCCTCCCCAGCCTCATCGTCTTGCTGGTCACTCGTCCACAGTGTTAAGTTGTCTCGGAGGAGCTGCATGATGAGGGTTGAGTCTTTGTAGGAGTCCTCATTGAGGGTGTCGAGCTCAGCGATGGCGTCGTCGAAGGCTGTCTTGGCCAGATGACAGGCCTGCTCCGGAGCGTTCTGGATCTCGTAGTAGAAGACGGAGTAGTTGAGGGCCAATCCCAGCCGGATGGGGTGAGTGGGCTGCATGTGCTCTTTGCTGATCTCGTGAGCCTCGTTGTAGGCCTTCTCGGAGGATTCCACCACGGTGGAGCGCTTCTCGCCTGTGGCCACCTCGGCCAAGTAACGGTAATAGTCTCCCTTCATCTTCAGGTAGAAGACCTTGCTCTCGTGCTGGGTTTCGCTGCAGTTCTTGATCAGGAAGTTATCCAACAGGTTGAGCACGTCCTGGCACACGGCCTCCAGTTCCTTCTCAATCTTCTCGCGGTAGGCCCTCACCATCTCGATCTTCTTCTCGTTGCCATCCGCGGAGGTCTTCTGCTCGATGCTGGAGATGACCCTCCAGGACGAGCGACGAGCGCCTACCACGTTCTTGTAGGCGACCGACAACAGGTTCCTCTCTTCGTTGGACAAGGCCTCGTTCAGCTCGGTTACCTACGAAGGAGGCAAATAGAACGCCGTTTGAGAAAAGAGACGTAAAGCATCCAACAAGGTGATTACAGATATGCTTTCTTCATAAGTTGAGCAAATTTACATTAAAGTCGGCATGAAATCAAAATGGACAATTCTTGTTGTTTTTTAGGAATATTGCAGTGTTCATTATAAATGATATATCCGTATGGCTCTGTGATCAGTAGTAAATAGAAGCTGCTCCATCTGAAAGCACTGCGAGTTTAAGCCGCTTATAACGTGCATTTGAAAAAGCAACACGAGTCAAGCATCTTTCAAAACATGAGAAGCATTTATGAACCAACAAACAAAAGACATCATTTCATAAATCAAAGCATTTCAATCTTCTATTTATTCAGCTACAGCAATAGTATGATGCCCATAGGAATTTCCTAAAATGGCGCGTCTTGTCTACTTCTGCGGCGGAGCATTTTTGGTGTGTCCGAGTGAGTGCGCCCTCTAGCGCAAAATAATCGCAGCCTTTGCCAATTATTAAGCCCTAGTGCATACCGTTATTTAATTTTTTTCATGTGCTCTCCTAATTTTTTATCAAAATAACTTACTCTTGCAGCGACATCTCTTCTCTGATGACGTGTTTAATGGCACAAGAGCGATAAGGGAAAACCTGTCACTCACATGAGATTGACCAATAGCAAACCACAACCATCCAATGATCCTAACGATTCTCCTTTGACAAAATCAAGTCCTGCCCTACACTTTTTCTCATTCGAGAAACTGTTTCACATTGAACAAAACTTCAATTTCATGCCGACTTTAACATTAAAATGAATGTACAATGCTTAATTCTTTAGTTGCATAATAATAATATCCACACAGAGCTTCATCAGCTGGCTGAATGCATTGTGCAGCCATGAGCTCAAGTTATATGCCAAGTGCAGTTTCCATGGCAATAGTCTCATTTTGTACAGTAGTCCAACTCTATCTAGCGAGATGACGGAGCGCTAGCGCTACACAATGCACTAGAGGTGAAATCACTTCAGCTGAGAGTGGGGGCAGGGTGAGGATAGGGGGCATGGGCAGGGGCGGGAGGCGAAATGTTCCCACATACCCCTCAGGGCAGCTGCAGTGTAAGTTAACACGATCTCTGTGTGGCAGTTCATGTGTTATGGTGGCCTTCTCTCTGACCTTTCTCTTACCAAACTGGGACTAACATACTACGTATGTAAAACTAGGTTGATTCCATATTTTAACTCATTTCAACTACAGATCTACTTCTAGTCACAATGTCAGAACCTCTTTGTGGAGCACTAACATAATATCACATGTGTTTTCTATAACTATAATGATGAAGGAACTGTATGTGCAATTAAACACTTTTCAAAGGCCATGTGCCTCAGATCAAAGTTTCTGATTTTAGATTTCAGCTAAAATTATTCCCTCCGAGTACAAAGAGAATTGAATTCAAAGAAAAAGATCAGAGTAGAGAACAGGAACAGTGGTAGGACAGGAAGACGAGACTCATAACGAAACACAGGCAGGAGGATATGAAAGAGTTTTATTTAAAAAGAAAACAACAAACGTATAGCTATTTATGTCTGGGTACACAAGTTCTGCGCAACACAGATTTGGCATTCCTCTCAAAAACAGATAGTAACGGGTAGTTGTGGTGGGTGACGGGGTAACCTTGTTACCTTGGTAGCCGTGTTGAAATCAGATGCAATTTTTTACACATAAGGAAGCCGTTCACAAATTTTAAGTAAAAAGCCGGATGATCTTACTCAAATGTGAAGTTTTAAGCTCGGCCTATTGCTGCTCATCTCTTTGGCTGAATGCATCAAGATAATGGTAATGGAAGCCTGTGGGCACTTTCCCATCAGGTCTGTGGTGGCTAAATGGGCTTTTATCCATGGGACCAAAGTAACTAGAGTCAAACTGCTTTTAAATCTCCCCGACAGATCCATGAAGCTAAAATTTCCTGTCCGGTGTACAAAACAATCTTTGCAAGGATGGGAACCTTCCCTTTTAACAGTCATTTGGGATTTCGATCAAGGTAATATGGCGCTAAGAAAATATATCCATTTAAGCAAAATTGATCTGGCAGATCTTCGCAATCAATACACTTATTGTACATTTTGGTATTCAATTAAGACTTTATGTAAAAATTATTATTAATATAGATAGGTCGTAGAGTAAAAAGCGTTGAAGTAGACACATCTACATGTCATTTGTAATTAAGTCAAAGATGTATTGCCATGGGCAAGAAACATTCAATCACTCAAGAAATAAGAGAAGAGATGCTAGATGACACCCCTCCAGAAAAAAAGCATGATGTCAGCACTTGACAAAGTAGAAATGGAGGGGTCCTCCTCAATCTCCATAAACCTATGTAAGACTAGAGTCTCCTGAATGCCCTCACTCAGATGGGAATACAGTCAGGATGCTGACGTGAAGAAGTGTTAGAGCTTAAGATGCAGATGTTTGCTCCCCCCTCGAGAAGCCCTAAGGCCTTGAATGATTTCATTATGGAGCCCTGTACGCTTACCCCTAAAACACTGTTAAAAATTTCAGGAGAAATAATATTAACTAGAAATAAACACTATTGAAGAGATTCATTTCCTTTAATAGGCTAATATATAAATCTGTGGGTTTAGAACAAGAAGGAATCATGGACCTTACTGAATCATGGACCTTACTGCAATATGACAAGGATGGAAGATTCTGGAAGGAATGCTGCTGCCTCTAACGTTGGTTTAGAGGAAATATCTTAACAACTCCTATATGTAGAAAATGAATATGGGAAGACATAAGCAAATTATGAGAATGCGTGAGAAAAAAACAAAGGCATTTTGAATTTATATATGCTGATGATGGAAAATTAATTTCTAATGTAGCCTATTTATGACAATACACTAGGTAATGAACAGCAATGATAAAATGCCTATTTCTAGTGTAAATTCAAATACAACCCAACACTGCGTTTATGACCATGAATATGCATTATGTTACGAAGAGCAACGATTTAAAAAAGACTAAAGTGAAAAATAGGGATTTTCTTCTTTTTCTTTTCTTTTTTTTTTTTTTCATTAACTCTGAAAGCTATGTTGAAACAGATCTTTATACATTGTCATGTGTCGTCTCATTCATTTGAGTGTGGCTTCGGGTAAGACAGGAGGCACCGCCCAAGATCCAGACAGTCTACACCCGATCCACTGCACTCTCAATAATACAGCTCTGATTTATCATAGATCAACACCCCCCAAAATATTATACAACACCATATTAATGCATTTCGTTACATGCAACATTTTTCTGTCACTTCACCCATGTGGTCTTTCAACACCCTACCCCTTTTCCTCCAAATGCATCGAGCTTACAGTAGGCTATGCATAATACGACAATTATATCACCATATTATATTATAGAAATTATGTTATATTATAGAAATAAATTGAAAGAATGACTTACCGATTTCATGGCTGCTGCCATATCATCATATCTCTCTGCCTGTTCAGCCAGCCTGGCTTTTTGAACCAGCTGCTCGCGGTCAACCATGTTGGATGGTTATGGTTTGGACGATATAATTTGTTTTTGGGAAAGAATTGGTAATATTGTATGAGCTATGCGGTGTAATTGACTGAACGAGAGCTTGTCTGCAGCTGTTCCTCGCTATCTGCGCTCGTGCCGACGGGCCACCCTCGCCCCTCCTCAAGCGCTCGAGGGCTACGTCAGGGTTCTATAAACGTGGGAGCTATGGCAAGCTGCAACATCATTTCTAACAGTTGCTAAAACTAGCAACTATTGATATTTCTTTTTTTTAACTAGCAACTATTGTTATGTTACTAGCACATTTTTAATTATTAGTAAGCAATCCAACAGTGACTAGTATCTTTATGTATTAGGCTATACACACTGCTGTTCAAATGTTTGGGATCGGTAAGATTTTTTATGTTTTTAAAAGTAGGGGAGAGCAGGGGCGAAAGTACCATTTTTCAGAAAAACATAATTTGAAAAGATGATGTTTTAGACAGAGATATATTTTTGCTGTGGTCAGTCACTCACAAGTGTGGTCTATCAATACCAGGTGGTATTTTGTAAAAATGTAGAAGGACTTCAGTATAATTTCACTTTGAACTTAAGACTGCTCATGTTACTTTCGACCCCGTCAGTTGGGACGAAAGTAACACACAGGTGGGTCAAAAGTAACACAACAATATACAAGCTAGATTGTTTGTGTTACTCTTGTTTTTTTTGTTTTTTTTTATTAGCCTAAATATACCTGAGTATATGACCTTGTTAACATGTAACTGCAAACATATTTTGGCCTTTACATTTGCAAAAAATTGTTAATTTACATTTTCATTTTAAATTTCAGTTTCATCAATGTTTCAAATAACCCAACAGTACAAACTTGAATTGTTTAGAATATTTTTTTTATTGCCAATGTCAATCTATTTTATAAAATGTGTTTTCAACATGAACAATATGAAAATTAAATTAAATTACAATAATATAAATTCTCAACATAATGTAACAATAGTCATGTTTCCATCAATTTTTTATGCATAAATTTAAAATCTGCATTAAAACATCAGGATGGAAACCCTGCAAATACATAGGTGGAGGTGGAAAGCTATAAGGTATGGCTAAAACCTAAATGTGACTAAGGTAAATGGAATGGTGACAGAAATCAGCTGATTTAAATGTGAACACCCTCTCACAAACATCTGGCTGAATCAGACCTCTATCTGTCTTACTGACCCTCACTCTTGCCATGTTCTGTTGGTATAATATGACATAAACATGTTTTAATAAATGCTGCAACACAGAGAAAGTCACCACATTAGCAGCGCGACAAAAGAAACACTTGTTTTCACTATAGCGGGACAAAAGTAACAAGTGTTACTTTCGTCCCGACAGGAACTCCTGACGTTTAAACCCGATTTACTTTTATACTGAAAAACTCTAACAAGGCAAACTTCAGGATGTGTTACAGCACTTAATAACATGTAGATTGATCATTACTGTTTGACATGAAACGAAAAACACATCTTGTAATTAGAAAAAAAGTACCGCTTCAGTAATTTACTTATCGAACTCGAAAACTGCTTACTGGACCTAACTGCGGGAAACGACGACGAAACCACGTGATATTTGGCAGCTCCGTCAAGGGTTGCGTACTGAACGTGCTGTCATAGCTTGAAATGCTAATATAGTCAGGGCTCTGAGAAAATCGCTTTGTTACTTTCGTCCCGCGTTACTTTCGCCCCGGTTCTCCCCTAGTCTCTTATGCTCACCAAGGTATCATTGTTTGTTTGTTTTTTTTTGTTTTGTTTTTTAAACAGTAATATTGTGAAAAATTATTACAATTTAAAATAACTGTTTTCTATTCTAATATATTTTAAAATGTAATTTATTCCTGTAATCAATGCAAAGCTGAATTTTCACCATCATAAAGGCTGATTTATACTTCTGCGTTGGACCTACGCCCTGTGGGCTACGCTTTGGTTTTCATTTACCTCTGCATGGTTGGCCATGTTGACGCGCAATTACCATAGACAGTAAAAGAAATGGACACAGCGACCCCATAGACTTCAACGGAGAAAAGTGAAGCAAATTAGAAGCACTAACTTCCTGATGGCTGAGCGTACTGCGCAGACTCAAACTGAGCTTGACGACGTGGATGTGAAGTGAGCAGCCTGTCTGGCAGTTCTAAGTCTTCTAGTAGCTGTGCCAAGAGAAATCTGAATCATTCCCTTCCGAATCTTGCAGAGACGGAGAGCGTGAGTAGGAGCTGTCCATGAGGAGCAGGAGCAACTTTATGACTCTCTATGGGCTTCTCCCTTGACTTTATCGGACTTTATGCCTCCACGTCCCCCCGATTGACTGCGAGCTTCTCCTCCTGTCTATACGGTAATTTCCAGAGAGTCGCGTGGTTATGACGCAATCGTTAGCCTATTTTTACAAAAACTGCTTCTACGGGGCCATAACGTAAGATACAAGGTAATGGAGCCTTTTATACATTGTTGTGTATCTTTAGAAATAAACAATGGACAAATGGAGTCTTTAAACGCCTCAAATGTAAAGCTATTCGCTGTTAAAGTGACGCCAAAATGAATGGGAGTCAATGGAATGCTAACAGCAGGTGATGGCTTGTTAGCCAATGGCGGCCCCCGGGGATGATACGCTTTCCGGGTGCTGGATTACCCCCCTGGCAATTACACATGCAGAGGGAGCATGTGAAACCAGAGGGAGTGGTTATAGTAGACCAATCACAGCGCTTGCGGTCCGCATAGAATTGATGTTGTTACATTTTTGGAGAGGTGCAGGTCAGGGTACAACCTACGAAGTAGCTATGGCGTGAGTTCGATGCAGAAGTATAATTTGGACTTTACTCCAGTCTTCAGTGTCACATGATCCTTCAGAAATTCGAATATGCTGATTTGCTGCTCAAGAAACGTTTGTTACTATTATTACCAATGTTGAAAATGGTTATGTAAAAAAAAACAAAAAAAAAAACTTTTATTCAGCAAGGATGCATTAAATTGATCAAAATTGACAGTAAAGACATTTATAATGTTACAAAAGATTATATTTCAAATAAATGAAATAGAACTTTATTATTCACCAAAGAATCCTGGGGAATTGTCCACAACTGTTTTCAACATTGATAATAATAGTGAACTATGAATAATAGTTAACTATTAATTATTAATTACTAGTTAATAGTAATTAATAATTAACTATTACTAGTTAACTATTAATAAGTTTTTGAGCATCAAATCAGCATATTAGAATGATTTCTGAAGGATCATGTGACACTGAAGACTGGAGAAATGATGCTGAAAATTCAGCTTTGCATCACAGAAATATTATATATATATATTCAAAAAGAGAACAGTTATTTTACATTTTTAACCCTAACCCTTTTTAAATCAAATAAATGCAGCCTTCTTTTAAAAACATTAAACATCTTACAGACAGACAGACAGAAAGACAGAAAGATAGATAGATAGATAGATAGATAGATAGATAGATAGATAGATAGATAGATAGATAGATAGATAGATAGATAGATAGATAGATAGATAGATAGAAAGTTTAGTTTTAAAAGAATAAATGTTTAGATGGCTTGCCATATGGGTGCCTCACTCATGATGTAATAGTCCTTATATGGGAGTGAAGAGGCCACATATCAGCAGTGATGATGATGGCACATTAGAGGTCTTCTAAGAACAAATGCAATATGGGAGAATGAGTCACCCACTATTACCAATTCTAGCACCCCTCCTGTATGGAGTGGAGGATTTTGGGGATGACACAATTATGGTAACATTTAGGATAGTGTGTCTCATGTTTTGTCCATGCTCAGAAAGGTTATAGGTTACTAGACCAATGGAACAGACAAACAACTTGGTCTTTCATATGGGTCATTTTACAAGAACGGTGCAATGTGTATCCCTTATATAGGGGAGACTGGGGCTAGTTGTCATATGGGGAATTGGGCACAAAGTTTAACTTATATTTAATATTCTCTCTATGAATTCATTTATTTTACATTGTTCTCTATAGTAGGTAATTTGAAAGTATCACAGAAAATTCCAGAATAGAATAGAACAGAATAGTATATGGAAGTGTCAGTGAAATGGTTACAAATAGTAAATTCCAGAATAGAATAGAATAGAATAGAATAGAATAGAATAGAATAGAATAGAATAGAATAGAATAGAATAGAATAGAATATGGAAGTGTGAGGATCATGGTAATTACAAATAGGAAATTAGAGAAGAGAAGAGAAGAGAAGAGAAGAGAAGAGAAGAGAAGAGAAGAGAAGAGAAGAGAAGAGAAGAGAAGAGAAGAGAAGAGAAGAGAAGAGAAGAGAAGAGAAGAGAATATGGAAGTGTGAGGATTATGGTAATTACAAATAGGAAATCATAGAATAGAATAGAATAGAATAGAATAGAATAGAATAGAATAGAATAGAACAGAATAGAATGGAAGAGTCAGTGAAATGGTATTTACAAACAGGAAATTCCAGAATAGAATAGAATAGAATAGAATAGAATAGAATAGAATAGAATAGAATATGGAAGTCTCTGGAATATGGTCACTGCAAACAGGAAATTCCAGAACAGAATCGAATAGAATGGAGGGTCAAGAATATGGTCATTACAAACAGGAATTTCCTGAATAGAATAGAATATGGAATAGAATAGAATAGAATAGAATAGAATAGAATATGGAAATGGGAATGACAGCAGTATGCCAGTTACATATATGGAATTCTAGAATAGAATAGAATAGAATAGAATAGAATAGAATAGAATAGAATAGAATAGAATAGAATAGAATAGAATAAAATAGAATAGATGGAAGTCAAGTTATTTCCCCATGACCGTAGCACCTGGTTCATACAATATCACCACAATATTTTTTGGTTCTCCTTAGGTAAGCCCAAGCAAACCTTTTTTTGTTTACAAAGGATTGTCCTGAAAGGGTGAAAAGGACATGCTGGGTTACTTCTTTGGCGATAATGCGGTTAACAGCTAGCTCTACTTGGCACAGTTCAGAACGGATGGCTCAGCTAATCGGCAGGGCTGTGCGCAGCAGGACTGGGCCAAATCCACTGGCAGAGTGTTATTCCTTTTCCTTGTCCTTTCTCACCATGACGTGAAATTTGTTCATTCACTAAATAATTCTATAGACTATATCTTTAAAAAAATGGACTTGTCAGATGTCAGATTTGCATTTGGAGACGTTTCAGGTAAAACTGATCCATTTCATCCAAGAGGATTAGTCTCAGGCAGATTATCTTGGCTCCCTCTCTTAATGCTAAAGCTAGGGAGCATATGGGTGTTTGCTAACCACCTGTCTACCTACTGAGGGGACATCAGACAGACAGTCACAGGGATAGAGGAAGGAGGCTGCAATGATTGGGCTGGATGTTTATCTATATCCAGATGGTCTTAGGGTTGCTTCACCAGAAGATATAGAGAAGTGGGAATCAGAGAGGGAAATGTATGAGCCGAATGTGCGCCTCTTTGTGGCTCTGTTCTCATACAACCCTGCGGTGATGTCACCAAACCCTGAAACAATGGAGGAGGAACTGCCTTTTCAACAAGGACAGATCATTAAAGTAAAGATGATTTTTTTCTTCTTCTCAGTTGTTCTTTTATCTAATTCGCAATCAGTCTCAATGCATCATCTTCAGATCATTTGTGTTCTGCTTCGCTCATGGTGTGTTGGGAAGCTTCAGAGTCAGTGGGATATGTTCTCTTGTAGGTATATGGAGATAAAGACGCTGATGGCTTCTATAGTGGGGAGACTGGTGGTCGCTTTGGTTTTGTGCCAAGCAACATGGTATCTGAGATTCCTGTGGAAGACGGAGAGCTTAAATGTCATCTGTTCCAGCAGGGGTTTTTACCAGAGGAGACACCTTCTATAGGCAAGTATTTTTCGTCTTTCTTTTTTATTTGATAAAACTATCCACGCAATTAATACATTATTAAAAGTATTAAACTATTATGGATTTATTGATTGATTCATGGCTTCTTTGTACCATTAATATTAGCACCCAGTGATACTTCTAGTGTGGCGGATGGTGGGAAGGTCCACAGGATGGTGGCCATTTTTGATTATGACCCTTGGGAAAGTTCTCCAAACTTGGACATTGAGGTGATTAATAAATATGATAAAAATATAAATTTTTACATATCTCCATGTGCTCCAAATATAAATTTTACAGCTTTGTGTGTGTGTGTGGTTCCGGTAAACCCAACATTGGGGACAAAATGTCCCCACAAAGATGGCAATATCCTAAATTCATGTCCTTGTGGAGCCATTTTTTGGGCCCCACAGCTTATAAATATGAAATTGAAATTGAAAGTAAAAATGCAGAAAGTTTTCTGTGACGGGTAGGTTTAAGGGATAGATTATACAGTTTGTACAGTATGAAAATTATTATGTCTATATGGAAAGTCCCCATAAAACATGCGACCGAATGTGTGTGTGTGTGTGTGTGTGTGTGTGTGTGTGTGTGTGTGTATGATTTATATAAAAAAAAATACATTTATAAAATATTTTAATAATAGAAATGAATAATAAAATAAATAGTTAATAGTTAAAATATTTTGATTTTGAAAAAAAAATATCAATATAACAAGTCTGGAATATTATTTATGGTAAAACTTTAGTTTAGGGTCTGATTCTCTAGTTGCTTATTAGTATGTTTATTATAGGATATTGGCTGTTTATTAGTACTTATAAAGCACATATTAATCATATTCTACAAAAAGCAGTAATTAGGAGTTTATTGAGGCAAAAGTCATAATTAATAGTTAGTTAATAGTGAGAATTGGACCATAATCTAAAGTGTGACCTTATTTATTTATCAAATATATTATTATAACTTATATTATTTATAACTTATTTCATGAAATACCCCTTAAATGAATCTTAAAATATCAAATATAATTTTAAATCTGTGTATTTGGTTGTTTTGTTCTTTAGGATGAGCTTCCCTTTCGTGCTGGAGACATTATATATGTTTTTGGGGAAATGGACAGTGATGGATTTTATTTTGTAAGTATTACAACTCTGTCTATACCATGCATGCATTTTTTTGTAAAGATCATGAGTTAAAGAATGAATGTTTTATTGATCCAGGGGGATCTACATGGTTATCGAGGTCTTGTGCCATCAAACTTCTTGCAACCACTGCCTTGGGATTAAATGAAATGAGCAATCATAAATCGAGAACAGAAGAGTGACCTCAGATTGTGACTATAACCCACTTTACTGAATTCAGCTCCAACTCCATTCTTGCTTTTTGTTTTTCTGGTCATTTTTTATATAAAGTGTCTTTTTTCCTGTAATGTACTGTACATGACACTATATGCGCCCCCTTACTGCACTCGACCTCCTCTAGACATATTCACCAACTTTAGCTCAAGTACGTACATTAAAGGAAATTCATTTCTGTATAATACAAGAGCTTTTGGAAGCAGCTAGTGTATTATAGCCTTAAATAACTGATAATGGCAGTTTAATAATTATCCTTTTTTACTTTATAAGTAAGTGTGTCTTAAGCTATGATTTAAGCTATTTTTGTAATGTCATTCGTCTATGTGTTATTTGAACAACTCCGCACTGTTTTTCACACATATTTGCAGTTACTTCATTTCCCCATTTCGTAATTTATTCAATATACAAGTTAATGTGCATACATACAGATGAACACTTGAAAAAATTTAATAAAATAAAAAAACAGTCGCATTACAATCAGCCATGAAACACATTCGCAATAAATATTTCATAGATGGGACATTCATTTTCAGCATCTTTGGTGCTCCATCGCAGCCAACAGTACACTCATCCATAAAGTAGGAAACACTACACCGTGTAAAGACCTTTAGTAGTGCTGTCTACTTTATGAGTGACTGCACTGTACCTCTGAAGTTCCCGCCTCGTCTCTTCGTGGTCCAATCGTTACATTGCATGCTTCCTCTTATCTCCATGTGCTCCAAATGTTCATTTTACTGCTATTTGTCAAACCTGTAAGAAATGAAATCAAATGAATGTATTTAAATAAGTCAAATCATGTTTAAACATGGTTGGGTGTTCGGCTGCATCAACTTCATAGTTCATAGTGAGTCACTGTAAACCATAAAGGAGTTTAGAATAATGTTTATTGCCTGTATATAGTGCTATAGCAGGTAAAAATGCAATATTACATGTGAAATGAACTAATCTAAAAACAGTATCATGTATAATACATCCAGTTTTGCTGCGTATTAAGAATTGAATGTGAAGTCTGAACCTTTGAAATGGACTATTACATTTGCTAAACTACTTGTAAAAATAAATGTGTACAAAGATTAAAAAAATGGGTTTTATTTAAAAAAAATGTATTTTTATTTTAAATTTAAGTTGTAACAAATTCACTTAACTCTATTCACAATCACGTCGAGCAGTTTACCATCTTAGATAATTTAAGCCAAGTTTCTAAAAACGAATAAACTGTATTTTTATCCAATATAAACCGAAGAGCAGTGACTTACCAGTTCTCTGCCAACTTGATCCCGGAAACAACAGAGAAAAGAGAAAGAAGTTGTCGCCTTTTAACACTTTTTAGGCCACATGGTGCAAACCACAGGAAGAGGCCCTGCAGTTGCTGTCTTAAAGAAGCACAAATTCGCACGCCTATTGGACTACAGCGAGTTTCGTTCGAAGACAGACTCAAACTAATTCCTTTTAAGGGCATTTTAACTGATAAAAGTCAGATCAGAAATGACAGAATAAACCCTGTGGTCTTTAGCATATATCAAAATCACACAAAGACATAAAGAGGAAGTCTAGTAAACATGTGATCAGATTGCACCAGGCTTCCACATAGTCTGACTTTGCATCTTTAAAGCTACATTATTCCATTTTCAGCTTAAATAACAGCTGTGTTGGTCTATGAGAAAGTATCGTCAATGGAAGATGTGCACATGTTTTGTTTTAGTTATAATCAATAGTTTCACAATGGCTTAAATATATTAAGCATAATCTTGCTCGCAGCTCTTACTGAGGGGGAGGGGTGCTTGTGCAAAACCACACTGTTTCATCAGCATATTACATATAGCTTTGAGTGGAATATGAGGGTGCGATGATGTGTCATAAATGTCAAATGAGAGTTATTTAAAAAATATGGCTTGCTAATTTTACATTGCTTTACGGTAAGATGCTGATAAAAGTGAAACAGTTATAACCTGTTGAAATATTGCGCACGCAGTTAATCGAGCAGATATGAGACTATCGAATCATATGTAAATCAAAACGTAATACGAGTCACTCTTTCTTCGGTGTCATTTTCCTCAGATGCTCGAACTGAAAGACTCTTTGTCCCAGACTCCCCTGAGTACGTACTTTGATAAACAGGAGGCCACTCTCCAATTTCCCTGAACATGATGTACACGCGATGGACTTGGTTGTCTAGACAACCCAAACCTCAAACTCTCGTTTGACACGCACAGAAGGAAGTGGGGGATGTGCAGACACTTCTCTATGATGTACAATGTACCTAGTGTTGTAAAAACAATTTTTTTTTTTACAGACATCCCATGAAATGTAACCGAGCGATTCTTCAAATATGGCCGGTTTGGGCTATGTGGGCTTTTAGAATGTAAACACTGTACTTTTGACATTTGCACTAGTTTATTTAATTTGTTTAAAGGGTTAATTCACCCAAAAAAATACTCACCCTCATATTGTTCCAAACCCGTAAGACTTTTGTTCATCTTTGAAACACAAATGAGGATATTTTTTATGAAATCTGAGAGATTTTTGTCCCTCCATTGACAGCTACGCAACTATCACTTTGATGCTACAAAAAGTTCATAAAAGTTCATAAAGTTCATAAAGATCGTAAAATTGAATTGAGTGGTTTAGTAAAACAATTCTAAAGAGACTTGATCACTTTATATGATGAACAGATGGAATTTAAGCTTTTATTCGCACATAAACATTCATCAAGGAACACATAAGGTTTGGTAAACAGAAGCTCAAGCATGTTCGTTTGACGTGCGAGAAACAATGAGGTTCATTCATTCGCGTGTTACGCAGCACGTTTGAGCTTCAGCAAGAACCAATGATGTTCATTCTCGTGTTACGCAGCACGTTTGAGCTTTAGCAAGAACCAATGAGGTTCATTCGCGTGTTACGCAGCACGTTTGAGCTTCAGCAAGAACCAATGATGTTCATTCTCGTGTTACGCAGCACGTTTGAGCTTCAGCAAGAACCAATGAGGTTCATTCGCGTGTTACGCAGCACGTTTGAGCTTTAGCAAGAACCAATGAGGTTCATTCGCGTGTTACGCAGCACGTTTGAGCTTTAGCAAGAACCAATGAGGTTCATTCGCGTGTTACGAAACAAGTTTGAGCTTTAGCAAGAACCAATGAGGTTCATTCGCGTGTTACGCAGCACGTTTGAGCTTTAGCAAGAACCAATGAGGTTCATTCGCGTGTTACGAAACAAGTTTGAGCTTCAGTAAGAACCAATGATGTTCATTCTCGTGTTACGCAGCACGTTTGAGCTTTAGCAAGAACCAATGAGGTTCATTCGCGTGTTACGCAGCACGTTTGAGCTTCAGCAAGAACCAATGAGGTTCATTCGCGTGTTACGCAGCACGTTTGAGCTTCAGCAAGAACCAATGAGGTTCATTCGCGTGTTACGCAGCACGTTTGAGCTTCAGCAAGAACCAATGAGGTTCATTCGCGTGTTACGCAGCACGTTTGAGCTTCCACAAGAACCAATGAGGTTCATTCGCGTGTTACGCAGCACGTTTGAGCTTCAGCAAGAACCAATGATGTTCATTCTCGTGTTACGCAGCACGTTTGAGCTTCAGCAAGAACCAATGAGGTTCATTCTCGTGTTACGCAGCACGTTTGAGCTTTAGCAAGAACCAATGAGGTTCATTCGCGTGTTACGCAGCACGTTTGAGCTTCAGCAAGAACCAATGATGTTCATTCTCGTGTTACGCAGCACGTTTGAGCTTCAGCAAGAACCAATGAGGTTCATTCTCGTGTTACGCAGCACGTTTGAGCTTCAGCAAGAACCAATGAGGTTCATTCTCGTGTTACGCAGCACGTTTGAGCTTCAGCAAGAACCAATGAGGTTCATTCTCGTGTTACGCAGCACGTTTGAGCTTTAGCAAGAACCAATGAGGTTCATTCGCGTGTTACGCAGCACGTTTGAGCTTCCACAAGAACCAATGAGGTTCATTCGTGTGTTACGCAGCACGTTTGAGCTTCAGCAAGAACCAATGATGTTCATTCTCGTGTTACGCAGCACGTTTGAGCTTCAGCAAGAACCAATGAGGTTCATTCTCGTGTTACGCAGCACGTTTGAGCTTTAGCAAGAACCAATGAGGTTCATTCGCGTGTTACGCAGCACGTTTGAGCTTCAGCAAGAACCAATGATGTTCATTCTCGTGTTACGCAGCACGTTTGAGCTTCAGCAAGAACCAATGAGGTTCATTCTCGTGTTACGCAGCACGTTTGAGCTTCAGCAAGAACCAATGAGGTTCATTCTCGTGTTACGCAGCACGTTTGAGCTTCAGCAAGAACCAATGAGGTTCATTCTCGTGTTACGCAGCACGTTTGAGCTTCAGCAAGAACCAATGAGGTTCATTCTCGTGTTACGCAGCACGTTTGAGCTTCAGCAAGAACCAATGAGGTTCATTCTCGTGTTACGCAGCACGTTTGAGCTTCAGCAAGAACCAATGAGGTTCATTCTCGTGTTACGCAGCACGTTTGAGCTTCAGCAAGAACCAATGAGGTTCATTCTCGTGTTACGCAGCACGTTTGAGCTTCAGCAAGAACCAATGAGGTTCATTCGCGTGTTACGCAGCACGTTTGAGCTTCAGCAAGAACCAATGAGGTTCATTCTCGTGTTACGCAGCACGTTTGAGCTTCAGCAAGAACCAATGAGGTTCATTCGCGTGTTACGCAGCACGTTTGAGCTTCAGCAAGAACCAATGAGGTTCATTCTCGTGTTACGCAGCACGTTTGAGCTTCAGCAAGAACCAATGAGGTTCATTCGCGTGTTACGCAGCACGTTTGAGCTTCAGCAAGAACCAATGAGGTTCATTCTCGTGTTACGCAGCACGTTTGAGCTTCAGCAAGAACCAATGAGGTTGATTCTCGTGTTACGCAGCACGTTTGAGCTTCAGCAAGAACCAATGAAGTTTGTTCTCACTCTTCAAGCTTTCACTGATCAATATTTATATGTGAATAAAAGCCTAAATTAAATCTGTTCATCATAAAGCAATGTTTATGTTTCTTAAGAATTTGGACTAAACCGCTGAATTCATATGGATTAGTTTTACAATCTCTTGATGAACTTTTTGAAGCGTCAAAGTTGTGTAGCTGTCAATGGAGGGACAGAAATTTATCAGATTCAGCATTTCAGAGAAAACATTTTTGAACATTTTTGGGACAACTCCTTTGTATTGTAAACTGCTTGTTAATTTCATGGCTTGCAGTTATTCATCCAAAATATGCACAATTAAAAATATATTTTCCCAGTATTTGCATAAAATTGGAAAACATTACAGCTTGATTGGAAATTATGTATAATAAAAATATTCTTTTCACAAGTACCGTATCATTTTTTTTTCAGTTTCCTTACATATTCTCATATTTTATCTGAAGCTCTTCACTGACATGTTTGTCGCCTTGGTAAACAAATATACTGTTATACTTTAGTCACGCTAGTATAGTAGTATTTAAATAAAATATGTATAAAAATAAATTCTAAATATAAAAATATAGACCATTTATAAATATGAAAAAGGTTTTTATCATTATTTCACTTCTTGATTCTTCTTCAAATATAATAATTGATCTTTTTATGATGAAATGTTATTATATTTTATGATTTTACATCTGTGTCTGGGACAAGGGTAAAACAATAAAATATGTTTGACCTTATAAAATATGACCTTCATATAACAAAAAGAAAAGAGCTGTAATATGAAGATCTGTTAGTAATAAAAAGTAACACCCAAGACATGAAAGTGCTAAAAGCTGAAAAGACAGCCCACTATTCTAAGTGAGTGAGTGTGAGTGTGTGTGTGTGTGTGTGTGTGTGTGTGTGTGTGTGTCTGATACACTAGCATCAGAGCTTATGAAAC
This sequence comes from Rutilus rutilus, assembly GCF_951802725.1. NCBI lineage: Eukaryota > Metazoa > Chordata > Actinopteri > Cypriniformes > Leuciscidae > Rutilus > Rutilus rutilus. The sequence continues at coordinate 14,711,730 of NC_140223.1, forward strand.
CTGAAGGTTGAATCTAAAGGTCAAACCAGAGGTCGTTGTTTGCCTGTCTTTTATCAGACACATAAATCCATTATCATCTCCATCACAAACTTTATAGTGTTTTAGAGTTTTACAGCTGTTTCAATGCTTGTCCTGTAAAATGTATTCTCACTGTTCAAGCAGGAGACGTTGAACTTGAGCTTATACATCTATTTCTGTACAATACTGGATTAACTCCTGAAATAAACACCACGGTGTGGATAGCGTCTTTAAACTAACTACGTGAAAAGATGGGTATTATCCAGACAGGTTTAGATTAGGGTTAATTCAATTACCTTCTTTGCCTTAATATGTAAGACAAAATAAATGCCTTTATTGTGTCTTCATAACATTTTAGAGACATAAAAGTTACATTAAAGATTTCCCCCTTTTTTTAATGCAGAAATATCAACCAATGACTTCAGATATTTCAAATACGATCAACGTATTAATCAAGAAATTGCCATTAAAGTTCATTAAAAATTTGAACAGAAAACGTTTTGGTTACTCTTTATTTGTAAGGTTTCTGTGTTACATGTAGGCTACTATACGGGTTAGAGAGAGTCAGGAATAGGGGTTGGTTTAGGGTTAGTGTGCATAATTACAGTTATTACTACAGTAACTACATGTGGACACTGTAAAATAAAGTGTTACCAACTTTTACTTTCTTGTATTTTTTAAGTTAGAGTTGCGAGTCCGGAAAAAAGTTGAATGACCGCAGAGTGTCTATTTTATAATCACCACTAGATGGCGTAACTATGTAAATATCAGAGACTGGAACTGCCAATATGGGTTATGTTCTATTCAAAACAACCTTCTGTTACATTATGCTATATGTCCATGCATCAAAACTCTCATTAATACACTCTCAGAAGAAGAAAAAAAGGTCACTCTGTAAAAAGGTTCACATAGGTAACTTTAAGGTATAATATGCACTCACAACAGTTAATAAATGTAACATTCTTCTAGTGTTTTCGTTCATTTCATTTTACTGTTGTCATGTTTACTTACTGCTCCAAAAGTGTGCAACAACATTATCCATTAATCAGTGATAACTGATAATAACTGACAATAAGTGTTTTTTGAAAGTTTGTTATTGGTGGAGAACATCTTCATCAGATTAGCTACACTGAATTACCCATTAAATACAATACATTTTAATACAAATGAGTTTTATGGTCACCAGGTTTCGTGCTGTAAAACGTAAAAGGAGGGGACACCAAGATAGTGCTGCTATAAAATGCACCACTGATGAATCCCATCATAAAATACATTCTCTTTAGTTGGATTGATCTTTCAGGGGGATTTTTTTCAACTCAAATATTAAGGATGAACGTGCTCTATCCTTCCATTCTTTCTATTTTATGCAGGTTTGCTTCAAGTGCAGGTGGGTTAAATGATTTTTGTATATGTCATATCATTTATACAAACAGATTTAGCTACACTGTAAAAAAATTCTAACCTCCCCAACTCAAAATTTTCTAGTGACTGGTCACATCTAAATTTTTCAATTGGCGCAAGTGAAATTCTGTAAATTATCAAATTAAGTTTACAGAATTTCACTTGGGCCAATTGAAAAATTTAGATGCGATCAGTCACTAGAAAATTTTGAGTTGGGAAGGTTAGACATTTTTTACAGTGTACTGCTGAATTTAGGGACCTTTGAGTTCAACAATCCATCATTTTGGATTTTAGTTGTATTGGCTTTTAGTGAACATTTGTACTGTATGTGTTGGAAGGCCTGTCTATACAGCGCAGGCCAAATGAACTTTGTCTGAGTTAAAAGAAATATGCACCAATATTATCTATAATGGATAGTGTATCAAGATTTCTGGCAACAAGAGTTGCTGATGCGCATTAGACTAAATAAAATACAAATGTATTAACTGAATGACTGAATATAGACATTGGTCTGTATTCATATGTGCATAATCTATTACATGTGATTGTATTCCATTATTAATACATAAATTCGTTTAGAATGACTGAACTTTATTTTCTTTCAGAGTGGTGTTATCAGCAACAAGTAACATGCAACAACACGTGTGTAGGTGAGAACTGAGCCTTGCTCAATGTCATTTATTAAATTATAAAGAAAAAAAAATGTTTTTGACTGTATCTTTGATCAAATAAGTGCAGCATTGGTGAACATAAGAGACTTCTTTCAAAAACATTTTTAAGAAATCCAAACTTTTGAATGGCAATTATGATTTATGATCTTTTTTTATATGCAGGACCGGATGAATGGGCAACCGTTGCCGCAAACTGTGGAAATAGAAAACAGTCCCCCATTAACATTTTAACAAAGAATACTTCTGCAGATAGTCATCTGACCCCACTGCAGTTTACAGGCTATCAAGAGATGATCAATGGTGTTATTATAAACAATGGACACACAGGTAAGTTTTACTTAAAGGGATAGTTCACCCAAAAATTACAATTCTGTCATAATTTACTCGCCCTTGTTCCAAACCTGTACGAACACAGAAGAAGATATTTTGTCTTATCAGTTTCTTTCTTTCTTTCTTCTGTTGAACACAAAATATATTTTAAAGAATGTCGGTAACCAAACAGTTGATGAGCCCCATTTACAATTTTTTTTTGCATACTAGCAGTCAATGGCTACCGTCAACTGTTTGCTTACCGACATTCTTTAAAATATATTTTGTGTTCAACAGAAGAAAGAAACTCGTACAGGTTTGGAACAACTTGAGGGTGAGTAATTCATTTTTTATTTTTGGAAATTTCAGGCTATTTCATGAATACACTGTTAGAAAAATCTGTAGAAATTACAGTATTACTGGCAGCTACTTGCCAGTAACTTACTGTAGATTTAAATTGATGTTATTTACTGGCAACAATTTGTTCAAAATTAAATGAACATTAAACATTAACAAGTCTTTATCTTTACAGAATAAAACTAAAATAACAGCCTCATGCAAAGCATTCTGGGAACCAAAATCTGAAGGAAAAAAAACAGAAAAAGGTTGATGAAGATTTCTGGTTCCCAGAATGCTTTGCATTAGATTGTTATTTTATAGTTTTATTCTGTAAAGACAAAGACTTGTTAATGTTTAATGTTAATTTAACTTTGAACAAACTGTTGCCAGTAAATAGCATAAATTTAAATCTACTGTAAGTTACTGGCAAACAGCTGCATAACTACAGCAAATTGTTTACAGTGTAGCCTTTACACACATTATTTCACTTTATAAACACTTTTGTCATATATTTTTCCATCTTTAGTGCAAGTGAATCTGCCAAATAGAGCAACAATTAATGGGGCCAATTTAGGATTTACTTACAAAGCTCAGCAGCTTCACCTGCACTGGGGCAAGAACGGTGGACCTGGATCAGAACATACGATAGATGGAGAGAAATACCCTATGGAGGTATAACGCTTTTGAGACGGGTTTTATTCTTACACCTATTTGTAAATCGACAAGGAACTATAATCATGTATGATGTATTTTTAACAGCTGCACATTGTACATATAAGACAAAATTACACCTCTGTGGAACAAGCCATTGGCGACCCTTCTGGAGTGGCTGTTCTTGGATTTTTTTATGAGGTAAAACCACAGATGCATTGGTCCCACTTTAAATTAAGTGTTTGTTAAGCTAAATTAAGCATTGATACAATGCACTTGTTGTGTACATACATGTTTTCCCTAACCTTATCCATATCTCAATAGCAACCAAAGAACATGAACAGAATAAGTATACATTGAACCAGATTTTTTTTCTTTTTTTTTTATGAACTGTATACATGTGCATAGTATATAAAGTTAGACTGATGTGATCATAAATGTTTGTTATTTATAGCTAATAAAAGTATTTTATTGTGTCTTATTTTATCTGCAGGAATCAGAAAATGCCAATAATAAATATGAAGCCATCATAAATTCTCTGAAAAATATTACACACCCTGGTAAGATGGTTTACCTTCGAAGTTTAATATGTTGTTTATCGCTTCTTGATGAGGTCCTATATGTCACTCATGGACACAGGCTATCTATTCTCTAATACAGGAGACATGTATAATGTATTATTGCTCAGCAACCTGCTATATTTAGAGAGAAGAAGAGGAACTTCATGACAGTTTATAAATATATATCTTTGGTAACACTTTAGTTTAGGGTCTAATTCTCACTATTAACTTGTTGCTTGTTAGCATTAGGATATTGGATGTTTATAAGTAGGCCTACTTATAAAGCACATATTAATGCCTTATTCTGCATGACCATATTTTACATTCCTTAATCCTACCCAATACCTAAACTTAACAACTACCTACTAACTATTAATAAGCAGTAGCCTAATTAGGAGTTTATTGAGGCGTTTTTAATAGTTATAGTTAACAGTGAGAACTGGACCCTGTCTAAAGTGTGACCACATCTTTTTTAGGCACCAATGTAACACTTGGAGATGTATCATTGGACATGCTTATTCTCCCCCATGATAAATTGGAGAAGTACTATCGCTACCAGGGGTCTCTCACCACACCAGCCTGCTCTGAAGCTGTGGTCTGGACAATATTTGAGAAAGCGATACCACTCAGCAAAGAACAGGTAGTTTATTATATGCATCCACCTTACTTTGCGACGTAAGCTTTGTGAATCTTCGAGACTTCCAATTCATAAAAGATTATCTCCAAAAGATAAAAGTTATCTTCTTATAACTAGAAGAATAACATAGTGCCATAAACAGTCAGTTGGCAACATCAAGCAGCATACCGAGCTGTTTTGTACAGCTAGAATGAACAATAAGCGGATGACACTGGACGCCAGACACGTTCAATTTACAAATGTAAAAATAAGGTGGATAAACAAGTGAAATTTTAACACAGAATGAAAGAATACCATATGATACCATAATACACCATACAACCCTTATCTTTGTCTTGCAGCTTTCTGCATTTTCAAACTTGATGTTTTCTGATGGGACTGCCATGGTAAACACATACCGGCCCGTTCAGCCGCGGTATGGACGTGAAGTGTTTTATTCTAGGAGTTTTGTTTTTTGTGTTAGCACTGCCTTATTGATCAGCTCTGTTTTCACATCACTCTATGTTCTCACGGTCTGATTTATGGCTATGGTTTGGGGCTATTGCTCGAAACAAGTTTTTTTTTGGATAATTTCTTATTAATTCAAGACAAATCAAACTTTATTGTTGTTCAGCCATGTTCGGCTACTATTATCTAACATAAAATGAACCTAAAGCACATCCCACATCAACGGCCTTCTCGAATGTATGAAAATTATTTATACAAAAGTCACAATTGAACTGATATTGTTGAAAAAACTGTTGTATAAAAACAATATTTAGCTGTGTCTGTTATAAGAATGTAAAATATATATTGTCCTATTTTGAATCATATTTGTGGAAAGGATGTGCAAAAGGACATTGTTTGACATTACACTGCACATTAAATATACAGAGGACATAGAGAAACACAACTCTTAAAGCGGAGTGTTTTGGGGGATTTTTATGATTGTAAATACTGTATTCTTGCTTTTCTGGTAGTCCTAATTGTAAAACAATTAAAAAAAACATAAACCAACAAATAAATGGCCTTACTCACTCACTGGTAATTGTTTATTTCAATGTATATAATGAATAACTAACCCTGAAGATTTTACAGCCTGAACCCTGTCTACCTAGATTTTATTGCAACTGGGTTAAAAGGGAAGTGAGTTTTCATTGGCCAGATTCTCTCTTATTCATTGACACGCAAAGTTGGGTGATTTGATATTGAATATATCTGGCAACCGATAAAAGAGATGAGAGGGAGAATGAAGTGGGAACCTTGGGTATTTTACAGTAAAAAAAAAATATTAGACTATCAAAAAGTGAGGTCCTGGATGGAAATCCAGCAGTTGTGTCTAGAGGTTTTAAAACAACATTGGGCTGGAAAACTTTGCTGGACCTGGCAACCCCCTGATCATCACTGCAAACTCACATTTGAAGAAGTGTGACTGCACAGTCAGTTGTCCAGCACTACTCAACTTGTAACATGGATCGCTGGAAAGGCAGGGTTGCTCTTGTCACTGGGGCTTCAGTGGGAATCGGAGCTGCAATCGCAAAGTCTCTTGTGCAGCATGGCATGAAGGTGGTCGGATGTGCCAGAAATCTAGAGCAAATACAGGTAATCTAGCGTTAACGAGCAAACAGCAGTGCGGTTCACTGCACTTGCGAGAAGTAGCCTAAATGTAGGACTATACGAACTATTTGAAGGATCGCGTGGTCTTTTTTTCTTTTTTTGTGCAGAATTTGGCAGCAGAATGTGTCGGTAGTGGATTCAGCGGCACTCTGTTCCCGTATAAATGTGATCTGTCTGTAGAGGACGAAGTGTTATCCATGTTCTCCTGGATCAAAGTTCAACATCAGGGCATTGACGTGTGCATTAATAATGCTGGTTTGGCTTTCCCAGAGCCTCTATTGAGTGGCAAAACCAGTGGCTGGAAGACTATGATGGATGTAAGTATGCTAACTGAATACATTAGCCGTGTAGCGTCTTGACACGACAAGCGAGTCAGTGAATCATTTCAGTTCTTTCAGTGAGCCGATTGGTCAGTGATTTCTCTCCGAGTCAGTGATTCATTTACGTCATTACGTGCTCTCTGACACCACGGCGTGCATATTAGGCCTACGTTGTTGTTTTTGTTGTTGTTGTTTTTTTGTTACATTTATTATTATTAAGGATTTTTATTTTTTAAATGCATGTGTCCACATTCAGTTTGTTGTATGCACCACTTTATAAAAACGAACCAAAATATAATTTGCATTTACTTTTACAATTGTAATTTGAATGTTGTTTGAATACAGTGCTATTAAAACCATCTGTGGTGGTACTATACGGTTATCCTGACCACATGTGATGACCTACCCCAACCCCGCCCCTAAACCTACCCGTCACTGGGGTTACGACCAACCAAGAGCGGTTGTGGTCACGTGTGGTCAGGTGTGGTGTGGTCCGGATAACCGTATAGTACCCCATCGGTATTTATATGTATGTTGATAAAACTGTTGAAAACGAACATGATTATATGTATTTGGCTATTAAAGGAACTTTCTGCTTTATCAATCAATGGCTTGGTTTACTCCTAAATGTCTTACTGATTGGTTTAAAAAAAAATAACTCCTCAGACTAAACTCAAGAAATAAAGAATGTAACTTTTTTTCAGGTGAATGTCATTGCCCTGTCAGTGTGCACACGTGAGGCTTACCAGTCCATGAAAGAAAGAAATATTAATGATGGCCATATCATTAATATTAACAGGTAGAATGTTTTATTATATATTTTTGGCCAGTCTTCAAATTCCTGCCTGTGCCGAGGCAAAAACCATTCAATATCCTTAAAGCTCTTGTGTTTTAGCATGAGTGGACACCGGGTTATCAACAACGCTGATGCACACTTCTACACTGCCAGCAAATATGCTGTGACTGCTCTCACTGAAGGTCTCCGGCAAGAGTTACGCGAGGCCAAAACCCACATACGTGCCACAGTAAGAACAGGATGAACACTTTATTTAGGTAATATGATTATTACATGTGTAAAGTTCTAAGACTTGTTAGCTCTAAGATCTCTCTTTCTTTAACAGTGTATATCTCCTGGTTTAGTGGAGACTGAATTTGCCTACCGGTTCCTTAGTCAAAACCCAGAAAAGGCTGCTGCTACCTATAAAACTATAAAGGTAGACAAATCCTGATTCTTGTTTATGATGTAGATTATTGTTTACACTTTTAAATATATAAATGATATTTACAGTGCCTGCAAGCAGATGACATAGCAAACGCAGTGATGTATGTCCTAAGTGCTCCTCCTCATGTTCAAGTAAGTGTCATCCATCACTGGAGAAAACTATTGTGCTGTAAATGATTGCTGAGATTGTTCATATACATACAATCAGCTTGAGCTGCTGTGGTCATTTTCAACATTGGAAGATTTCATGTAATTGTTTTTTTCCTTCCCCATCTCTAGATCGGTGACATTCAGATGAGGCCTGTGGAACAGTTGGCTTAACTTGAAGAGATAAACAGGAACAGGCATCGCTGACATCTCAATCATCTTAAAAGCTCAATATATAGTTTCAAAGATTAAATGTAGGGAAAACTACAAGAATGTCCCTATAAACTGTTTCTGCACTCCAGATCTTTTGAAATGCAAATAACAAGAACACAGAACACTGATCTGTCTAATCATGAAGTTTACATTTTATAATTACTTATAAAATCTATATGTTATATAAAAAAAGACTATAATTAGTATTGGAGAAATTTTTGGGAAGTTTTGGGATCAAATATAGAGTTATCAGTCTTGCAAAATGCAGAATCACTGTCATTGTGAAATCACAAGTGAAATAAAAAAATCTAACCTTTCACTGAAGTAAAATAATTGAAAGTGTGGGGGGGGAATTACATTATGAAATAAATGTTTTTCTCCAAAACACGCTGGCGATAATTATTGGCACCTTTTGCCAAGATAACAGCTCTGAGTGTTCTTCTTTTTTTCCATAATGCCTGATGAGTTTGGAAATCATCTGACAAGAGATCAGAGGTCATTCCTCCTTACAGAATCACTCCAGATCCTTCAGATTCCCGGCTCCATGTTGGTGCTTCTTCTCTTCAGTTCACCCCACTCATCAGGTCAGGGAAAAGGGACGGCCATGGCAGAAGATACAATTTGTGCTCAGTGACACGTTTTTGTGTTGATTTTTATGTTCGTTTTGGATTGTTGTCCTGATGGAAGATCCAACCACGGCCCATTATGAGATTTCTAGCAGAGGCCGTCAGGTTTTGATTTTTTATCTGTTGGTAGGCCTATTTGCTAGAATCCATGATACCATGTATCCGAACAAGAAGTCCAGGACCTCCAGCAAAAAAATAGATCCACAACATTAAAGATCCAGCTGTATATTTGCTGCCAAAAAGCTAGTTTTTGAAGTTCCAGTCGTGTCTGACAACTGAATATACTGGAGTTTGTTTTTGGAGGAGCGAGGATGATTTTTCTTGAAACCCTCCTAAACAACATGTGGTGATGTAGGTGCTGTTTAATTATTGTTTTTTAGGCTTTCTGACCCCAAGACTCAACTAATCTCTGCAATTCTCCATCTGTGATCCTTGGAGAGTCTTTGGCCACTCGTACTTTCCTCCTCAACGTGCATTAAGACAATATAGACTCCTGTCCTGTTCCAGGCAGATTCGTAACATCTTTAGTTGATTGGAACTTCTTAATTATTGCCCCGATGGTCCAAATGTGGATTATCAATTCTTTAGCTATTTTCTTACAGCCACTTTCTATTTTGTGACGCTCAACAATCTTTTGCTGCACATCAGAACTATATTCTTAGGTTTTACTCATTGTGAAGGATGATTAAGGGAATTTGGCCTTTGTGTTTCCTCATATTTATACTCCTGTGAACAAGAAGTCATAGCTGGACAGTTTTTCTAGTCACCCTGGTGTGCTAAAAAAAAAAGGTAAATATTAATATACTTCAGAGATATTCTACTCTTAAAAATGAAAGGGGTGCCAATTATTGTGGCCAATGTGTTTTGGAGAAAAACATTTATTTCATAATGTGAAATAAATGAATACATTTAATTACAAACATGGCTGAGGACAGGCTCAAAATTGCTGAATTTGTAGCTGCTTTTATAAAAATGAAAGGTTATGTGTAGTGTTTTTTGTTGTCTTTCAGTGAAACCCACCAATAACCATGCTGTCAGTGGCATTAAAACTGAATATAGCCTACAGTCAGCACTGAAGTTTTCAGACAAATTGATGCTGCACTGAGGGGGAACGTGATGCAGGAACGTGATGCTTCCAAACGTAAAGTGACAGAGCACAGGCACAAAATGGGACGCAGAATTTGCAGAAACAAGCCTAACGGTTATACACTGTTACTGAACTGAATTTTACTGCTACTCTGGAAAATGCGGAAGACGCAATAGCGAGCTCTTGCAAAAAAAAAAAAAAAAAGCGAGCCATATTGTTTTAATATACAAAATTGACTTGCTACCGCAAAAAATCTCAGAAGAACAGATAGGAGTGATCAGGTGTGGCACAGTAGGTCGTGCATTGGCTAGATTCTTAGACTCAGTGCATATTCAATAACAACAGGGAATGCATATGAAGTAAAGGTAACTGCAAACTGGCAGCAGCTCTTCTGTTAGAGTTTTGTGAACTTGTAACATGGATCGCTGGAAAGGCAGGGTTGCTCTTGTCACTGGGGCTTCAGTGGGAATCGGAGCTGCAATCGCAAAGTCTCTTGTGCAGCATGGCATGAAGGTGGTCGGATGTGCCAGAAATGTGAAGCAAATTGAGGTAATTTACATTACGCATTTGTAGCAGAGGATTAAAGGTTTGCGTATGATGAACAAAATGTCTGTTGATTCATTAGTGATTACCTTTCTGTTTACTTTTTTAAAGTTTGACATCACCCTGGTCAGTTAATGGAGAAAAAAGCAGCATTTATTCAAAATTTCTCACTTGATGTTTCACACAATAAAAAGTCATACAGGTTGAGAAAATTAAGCCAACAAAGACATTTCTGTTATCATTTAAACACCTATGTCTATTGTTGGCGGCCAAATCACATTTTAATAATATAGGCTAATCTTAATGTTTGAAATGCTTTACATAAGAACAATTTCATATTTCTTATAAGACATATGCTAGGGAAAAATGTGTTCATTAGGACAAAGTTCTAAAAATTGGTAGGTAGCCTAGGCTAGCTATAATAATTAACCTCATGCACAATTTGTTTGCTTGCTCTGCTATTGCTTGCTGTTTCTCTGCCAATGGTTTTGAGCTTTGACCCTTCATGAAATGCAAATCTCGAAGTGTTTTTCCATTTATAGAAGTTGGCAGCAGAATGTGTCAGTAGTGGATTCAGCGGTACTCTGTTCCCATACAAATGTGATCTGTCTGTAGAGGACAAAGTGTTATCCATGTTCTCCTGGATCAAAGTTCAACATCAGGGCATTGACGTGTGCATTAATAATGCTGGTTTGGCTCTCCCAGAGCCTCTATTGAGTGGCAAAACCAGTGGCTGGAAGACTATGATGGATGTAAGTAAATCAAAGAATAAATATATAGGTATTTCCATTCTGACAACATGCAGCTAGAGTATGTAATTTTAGTCAATTATTTCAAATATTTCAGGTGAATGTCATTGCCCTGTCAGTGTGCACCCAAGAGGCTTACCATTCCATGAGAGAAAGATATATTGATGATGGCCATATCATTAATATTAATGGGTACTATAATGTTTTAATGGACATTTTTAGACATTTTCTGCATTTATATTCCTGTGCCATGCACCAAAGCATGCTGACTCTAAATATCATACTATGTTTTAGTATGTGTGGACATCGTGTCCTCCACAATGCTGATTTACACTTCTACACTGCCAGCAAATATGCTGTGACTGCTCTCACTGAAGGTCTCCGGCAAGAGTTCCACAAGGCCAAAACCCACATACGTGCCACAGTAAGAGCAGGATAAACAAGACATGTTTTCCATGAACACTTTATTTATGAAAATGAGTATTGCCTGTCCAATGTTCATAAATGTGCTGGCACTAAGATTGCTCTTTCTTTGACAGTGTATATCTCCTGGTTTAGTGGAGACGGAGTTGACCTACCGGCTCTTTAGTCAAAACCCAGAAAAGGCTGCTGCTACATATCAAAGTATAAAGGTATAAGTATAAGACAAATCCTGATTCTTGTCTGCAGAGCATAAAAGGTCATTGGTTACCTTTTTAAAATTTGGAAATCATATTTACAGTGCCTGCAAGCAGATGACGTAGCAAACGCAGTGGTGTATGTCCTAAGTGCTCCTCCTCATGTTCAAGTAAGTGTCATCCATCACTGGAGAAAACTATTGTGCTGCAGCATTAATGTTTGCTGTCTTTCAGTCATATGATATCACACTTTGTTATATTTTAGTATATCCACATATTTTTAGGTGTAAACTTGATGATTTATAATTTAATTGTAATTTAGAGTTTTTTCCTTTGCTCTTTGTAGATTGGTGACATTCAGATGAGACCAGTGGAGCAGTTGACATAAGATAAACAGGATCAAGTGCCAATATCAGGGACCAACATTCACAGACAATCAAAGATCACAGGCGTGTCCAATATAATCAAATAAATAATTGTCTAGTCTCTACATTTTTTTAAATGCATTTTGTAAAAACATAAAGCACTGTTCTGTTTCATCATGATTTTTTAATTTTTTATTGTAGTAAATGAAATGATTTTCAGAAAATATGCTGGTGTTAATGAGTACAATTTTGATTTGACACAATGTGATAAATATAAAAGATAAAAAAGTGCCAATATTCAATAGCAAAATAAAAGCATGCAATATCAAGGATATAAAAAAACAAACGTGGTTTTATCTTATACTGGAACCTGCTTATTAACGTTTTTATTCTAAAGTGTTCTTAAAGGGTTAGTTCACCCAAAAATGAAAACTCAGTCAGTAATTACTCACCCTCATGTCGTTCCAAACCTGTAAGACTTTCATTCATCTTTGGAACACAAATGAAGATCTTTTTGTTGAAATCTGAGAGCTTTCTGTCCCTCCATTGACAGCTACACAAGTGACACTTTGAGGCTTCAAAAAGTTCATAAAGAGATTGTAAAACTAATCCATAGGCTATATGAATTGAACGGTTTAGTCCAAATTTCCTGAAGAGACAAGATCGCTTTATATGATGAACAGATTTAATTATGGCTTTTATTCACATATAAACATTTATCAACGAACATAAACAAGCTCAACTTGCTTGAAGCGCGAGAAGAAACGTCATTGGTTCTTGTGGAAGCTCAAACGCATAACACGAGAATGAACCTCATTGGTTCTTTCTGAAGCTCAGACATGCTGCATAACCCATGAACCTCATCGTTTGGAGACACCCCTCGCTGCTGCCTGTAACACGATGACGTAGCTGGATGATCCAATACGTACTGGATGGAGGTGTGTTTGGGTTATAATTTGCATGCGCTGGTCTTAAGTGACATGTGCTCAATATTGTATTGAGATGATGTTCTAACCTGTGTAGTAGTAGTAGCCTACTGATAAATAGTAATAAGTAATTATTGACGAATAAGTAATTATTTACATAAATGTGATGCTTTCCTAGTTTCTCTCTACATATGTGCAAAATAGTTAATTTTACAATATTTTAAATGATTTTAAACCTAAATGTGATGGATTTAATGCGTGTATACAGAACATTTTAAAATAAAGCCATTTTATTTTATTCAGGTCATATTTGCTGTTGAGTGGAAGCAAAAATGTGTCAAGTAATTGTCTCTGTAATTTTAATCCTAGAGGTAGGTCTACAATACAATACGGTCTGTAAACAACTTAAAATACCAGTACACATTCAAGGGAAATTGCAAAAATAATAACAGCATCAAGAAACTAAATCTTGTCAGAAAAAAAAGTGCTTGAAGGTGGGGTATGTGATTTGCAAAACGGCCAGCAGATTTTGAAAATACACAACTCAAATGGTCCTACCTTCTTTCCTTTGACTCCACCCATTCGAAGACCATGAGGGGGATGGGGGGAGGGGGGTATGGTACGACCGTTTGATTGACGCACTTACTGTCCAATGATTCTAGGTGGTCTTGGAAATGATTGGCTGGAGTTTTTCGAGTCCTGCCCGTTCCACAGATGATTAAATTTCTTAATTTTCATTTGAGTGCTTCTAACTCAGTGGCTGTAAGTGGGTTAGGAATTGGATTTCAAGTGATTTTGAAAAAATGGCCAAAAAAGAGAATTACATACCCCACCTTTAATGATATTTTGCCTGGTAAGAGTTCCTTCTTTAATGGCTATACTAATTTTTCCACAGTGATCTGTAAATAAGGTTCCTCTTGCCTTAAGGTCCCTTAAAATACGGAATCGTCCCGTATTTACAAGTAAGATGATGCATCCCGTATCAAATCAATAAGGGACGGGATTTGTCCCGTATTTTTCATTAGGCTCACACATAGTTGAATAAAAACATAAGGATTTTGCAGTATGGATAATACTAATAGAAAATATAAAGAAATCAATTTCACAATAAGTAGTAGAGAAGCTCATTGCATGATTGCATTTTAGCATTTTTGTTTCTATAGCGACGGAGTCGATGGAGTTTTATGTACGTACATAATGCCATTTGATGTATACATAAATTGTTTTTTTTAAAAACCCTGAATTTAAGTTTAATATACAAACTGATCACAGCAGTCAGATTACGCAGTTGTCACTCAAGTTATCATTTATATTTAACTTAAATTCAGTTTTTTTTTGTTGTTTTTTTGTACAGACCAAAACACACCACCGCGCATGCGCGTCCAGTACGTGTCGGATCTGATCCAGCTACGTCATCGTGCTACAGGCTGCAGCGAGTACCTCTTGATCGTTTCTCACGTCAAGCAAACATGGCTGAGCTTCCATTTACCGTAACTAATGTGTGCATTGATGAATGTTTATATGGGATAATGGGAATAAAAGCCTAAATTCAATCTGTCAATCATTTAAAGCGATTGTGTCTCTTCAGAAAATGTTGCCACTCAATTCATATGGATTCGTTTTATGATCTCTTTATGAACTTTTTTAAGCGTCAAAGTGTTAGTTGCAACTGTCAACGGGGGACAGAAATCGCTCAGATTTCATCAAAAAGATCTTTGTGTTGTGTTCCAAAGATGAACGAAAGTCTTGCGTGTTTGGAACGACACGAGACGAGTGAGAGTAGAATTTTCATTTTTGAGTGAACTATCCCTTTAATTATTGCCCAGAAGGGAATCGGGGCAAAGCTAAAATACAAATCACTGCACGGGGCGGGACGCATTTATGTTCATATCAAACGCACGTGAGTTTGTTTTGGATGCAGAGGTGTTGTTTGCCGCACAATGAATTGTTATGCTGTTATGAATATTTCCTTCTGAGTGTCACTTACAATATAATTCACTGTAAGACAGCATCGTTTGAACAGTGTAGGATGTTGATTAGGCTACTTTGATTAAAGCCTTATGGATCTTGATTTGCTAGTATTAGTTTTTTCTTTTGTTGTGACAATTGCTAACGAATTAGACAAAATTGCTGCTATTGTAAAATATCATGAGGTCGTTTGCATTAATTAGCCTATTTAATGCGAAATTATTGTAGCCTAGAATCGGAAGTGTGTTGCTATTGGCTAGATTCTCAGGGAGTGTTCGTTTACATAAGGGGTTGCAGTGAAGATCTGACTGCAAACTGGCAGCAGCTCTTCTGTAAGAATTGTGTGAACTTGTAACATGGATCGCTGGAAAGGCAGGGTTGCTCTTGTCACTGGGGCTTCAGTGGGAATCGGAGCTGCAATCGCAATGTCTCTTGTGCAGCATGGCATGAAGGTGGTCGGATGTGCCAGAAATGTGAAGCAAATTGAGGTAATTAATTATACAGCTATCTGCAGAAAAAAAGTTTGCCTATACTGATTGATGTCGAAAAACGGCATCGTGTGGAAATTGAAGGTAGTGAAAATGTTAAAGACGCGCCTCGCACGACATGAGCAGGCAAGAAAGTGTTTGTACAGAGAAAGTCTGTTGTTCACTATTTATTAAATGCCTTGATAATTTATCTTTTATTAATTTATATCATGTAATTTAAAATATGTTTAAAAAGTGCCCAATCTTATTCAATAACAACAATGCATTGTAGCCTATATTGGATTCCTGCCAAATATAGCCTACTGTATGATACAACAGCAGTAATAGTGGTTCTGAGCTTTAAAACCTTCACGAAATTTGAATCTCAAGGAACTTTTCTTTCGCAGAATTTGGCAGCAGAATGTGTCAGTCGTGGATTCAGCGGCACTCTGTTCCCGTATAAGTGTGATCTGTCTGTAGAGGACGAAGTGTTATCCATGTTCTCCTGGATCAAAGTTCAACATCAGGGCATTGACGTGTGCATTAATAACGCTGGTTTGGCTCTCCCAGAGCCTCTATTGAGAGGCAAAACCAGTGGCTGGAGGACTATGATGGATGTAAGTAACTCAGCAGGAACACAATAAGCAGGTATTCCTAATCTGCCAATATAAAGAAAGTGTGATCTCATCTCAAAATGTTTACATTTTTCAGGTGAATGTCATTGCCCTGTCAGTGTGCACCCGTGAGGCTTACCAGTCCATGAAAGAAAGAAAAGTTGATGATGGCCATATCATCAATATTAACAGGTACAGTAGAATTTCATTGCACCTTTTTATGCATATTCATGTTTATGTCCAGGTACCAAGCATTCAGGACCATAAAATGTGTTTTAGTGTTTGTGGACACCGGGTTATCAACAACGCTGATGCACACTTCTACACTGCCAGCAAATATGCTGTGACTGCTCTCACTGAAGGTCTCCGGCAAGAGTTACGCGAGGCCAAAACCCACATACGTGCCACAGTAAGAACAGGACGAACACTTTTCTAACTTTAAAACTAAAGTTCTAAGACTTGTTGGCACTAAGATTGCTCTTTCTTTAACAGTGTATATCTCCTGGTTTAGTGGAGACAGAATTTGCCTACCGGCTCTTTAGTGAAACCCCAGAAAAAGCTGTTGCTACGTACAAAAGTGTAAAGGTATAGAGAAATGATCATTCCTTTCTACACGTTTTAGGTCATCATTTCTTTAAATATTTAAATATCATATTCACAGTGCCTGCAAGCAGCTGACATAACCAATGCAGTGGGGTATGTCCTAAGTGCTCCTCCTCATGTTCAAGTAAGAATCATTTATCACTATTTTGCTGTTAATGTTTGCAGTCACAATTTTCTGATTGTGAGATGAATGGGATATTTTGGTGATGAAATTAGCCTCATGTGACAAGATTGAGAATGAAATCTCTGTACTTTATGCTGATACAGAATCAATTTGAACAGCAGTGGGGAATTTCCTTGGTAAAATCTTTCTTTAATGGCAGTTTTTATTGTTTTTTTAAACAAAAGTTTTTTCTTTCTCTTTGTGTAGATTGGTGACATTGAGATAATGCCCGTTGAGCAGCTGATGTAGCATGAACAGATAAACAGGATCAAGAATCTCTGACACCTTGAGGCAATTATCAAGTAGAAAACACTGCTCTCCCTCACCTAGAAGTAACATTTTGTGTAGTTATTGTTTATTTTACTATTTTATTTAGACTACATTTTTAGAAATTAAATACTCTTGGTTCTGTTTTAATTAAATATTAAAACAATTATCAGCCTTGCAAAATGCAGAATCGGTGTCATTTATTTTCCGTGACATATTGATGAACATTTACAGACAAAGAACCAGTGCTGATGCTTCTTCAGTTTACAGCTCAGCATTGCAAGGTCACATTGGATTATTGACTTGAATCAAACATTGACTGAGGTATTGAGTTTAGACCATAAACCCTTGTAACCTGAGGCATTACCTAACTCAACATCTTAATGCACTTTTGAAAAGAAGAACAGTCTCGTGGAATCAGTAAGATTGGTTTAATTTTACATAGTAAGAAACTTTTACAACTGAACAAATTATGCTATTAATGATGATAAAAAGACATTCTCATTCGCTTGTGCAGTCTTTTATGATACATTTATGATACATTTATAGATCTTATTCACTTTCATTATATGGAAAAGAACAGCAAAGGTTTTTCAAACATTTACCTCTGTTTTATGGGTAAAGAAAATCATATGAGTTGGAACAACTTGAAAGTAAGGAAATGACAGATCAGCATTTTTCAATTGACAGCACTATTATATCCATGACTAGAGCTGATTTGTTCCCGTATTTTCACTTTATCCCTAAAGTGTGTGTGAAGAAACTTTCAAATAGCTCTTTACTCTTTCTTGGTTTTTCTGCTTTTCTCTGAAATCAAGCGTGACAGCTGTTGAATATTAAAAAGTACTTAAGTACTGCCAACGTTTATCATGCCAAGAGCTGAATACAACACCTTAATAAATTATTTTAATGTTGTAAAGTAAATGTTGCTTTCCAATGCCTTTATGATGACTGATGTAGCTCTTGCATCAGTTTTAAGACTCTGTCGCTGCTCTTGGTCCAATGTTTCCTCATGCATGATTGGCATCTCAAGGAAAATTCCCTAGCAACCAGAAATGTTCAGTCCAAAGTATATTAGGGAAGCATGAAGTGCTCATTGTTTTGCCATTAAAGTATTAAAATTGTTAAGCGGATTACAATTATCTTGCTTTAAACCAAAAATGATTTTAGTTATTTAGCCACTTTTCATACTTTTTACCCCCCTCACATTCGTTCTAGTTCCTCTGCTGTCTTTCGATGACCTGTCTCGTCTCAGCATGTGGACAGAATGTGCAGTTACTCAGCAAAAGCCTCTTGTTCTCATGGGAACACGTTCCCGCCCTCTTAACCCCATTTCCATGACCGTAACAGCACGAAACGCTGTAGAATCAATGTCTTTTATGCTTTGTAAGTGATACTATTGTACTGTTTTTGGAATGTATATTATTTCATAATGCCTACACCCTCTGAATGCTGGATTATTTTTCCATGTCTGGGAACCAGGGAGCTGGTATGAGACTCCACATTGTTTTCATGTGCTCATTCTGAAACTGCTGAGTACAGCAGGGTCACGGAGGAGGAAGTTGGTGTGATGCAAAATGGTGTGATGTTCTGCTCAGGCCATAATATGAATAAATTTGGGTGGTCCCTCTTTTGAATAATGGAAATCCCACATTTGTCTGTCTTTAACCGTGTAATGACACACACACACATATATGTATATATATGCATATTTGCACCTTGACCAACTTTTGTGGTTACTTAGACATTTAAAAACCCTATTGACACATAAATACTTTCAAAAACCCCAACCTTAATAGTTCAAGTTTTAATTAGGAGGTCAGATCCCCCAAATTGGCATATTTGGCATATTTCAGACTGCGATTCTGCAAAGGCCACACTTTTTAACAAGAGCATGTGAGGGTCAGCTGATGGGAGATTTGAGTCCAGTGTTACAATACTCATTTCAAGTCAGAGGGTGAGTGAGGCACCTAAACCAGATTATCCTTTGAGAAGAATGTGACCCTTTCTGCTTAAGTCCACTGGCGAAGGCCAAAGTCTGTGCTAGAACAAAAACTGTTTTTTTGGTACTGTAAATAATCAGGTTACCTGGAAGTATACTAAACACGTAACACTCTGTTTTATCAAAAACAAAACCCATATGTTTTCTTAAACAATGATATATGAGAACCACCAGTGCTCTTATTTACTTTATTCAGCAATCATGTCGAGAAACACATGCTTTATAAAATTGATCTGATCTGTCAGTCTACCATCAATGGAGCTAAAAAAACAGAGTAGGTAAAGACATGCTGCTTATTAAAACAAATTTGCTGCATATCATAAGGCAGCCTAGAAGATAAGGTCACACCATGTGGAGCTTATTGAATTTCACTCTCTCTTAAATTTTCCACGCTTTTCTCGGTTTCCTCGCTCCCTGTTTCTCTTCATTTTCGTGTTCCTAGGTCTGCGGGTAGCCATGGATGGAGTGTTAGTCTGTAGAAGGGGAAACATTGATGCCGTATTTATCTCAGGATCCTTCAACTGAAATGCAGTGTCCTTCTCCATCAGGGTCGGGAGGGGTGTTGTGTCTGCAACGTCAGGCAAAACCGCTTCGTAGCAGATTTTGATTACACGCCTTCCACTTCTTCCCTTGGTGTCCTTCAAACTTTGTTGTCCGTTTTTTGTTGATGATGATGTGAAGCTTTCCATTGGGTTTTCAAGTCGGTCCAACCCCAGTCTCTCTGGCATGTCAGTTGGCCCGACAGTCGCAGAACTTGTGGACAATAGAAGATCCTGAGTGCTGATAACATGAGGGGGTTCTTCTGTAGAGGAAGCAATGATTTTCCTCATTCTTTTTCTTCCTTCTCTCTGCCTTGAACTTGGCCTTCTGGTTCTAACAATGGGTGTTTTTTGTGTAGTGACTACAGGTCCCTTTTCTTCTGTGTACTGTGTACTTTGCATCACCTCCTTTCTTACAGTATTACCGGGACTTGTTGGCGTTGCGAGGGTAACGCCTTCGGTCGGACTTGTTGAGAGCGTTTCTTTCTTGAAATAAGGTTGGGTGACTTCTGTGGACGGATTGTTTTTTCTTTGCTTTTTCTTCCCGCCTCTTTGTCTGAGCTTAGCTCTGGTCTGATCACGGACAGCTATGTGAGCTGTAGGAGAGGAAGAGGCCAACTCTGTGTCATTTGCTTGTCTGTACTCTAGAATCTCTGGTTCTTTATCTGGCTTTATTGAAGTGGTAATGCCAACAACATCCTGATTATCACTCATTGTCCTCTGAGGATCATCTCTCATCATCTTATTAGAAAGCGGCCCGTTTCCTACAGAGTCTAGCTCAGTGTTCATGAAATTGTTTTCTTTATTGCTAAACCGATTCATCTTCGCCGATTCCTCCATGAAGTTGTTCTTACCCATGACCTCTTCTGTTTGACCGGTCGGCGGCGGCGCGCCGGCCGCTCCTTCATCGACCTTTAACATGGCGTCGAGTTTTTTATTCTTCTTCCTGCCTTTACCCTTTCCTCTTTTCTTCTTGTTCTCTTTTTTCTTTTTCCCGGAATTTTTCTTCCTCTTCTTCTCTGACGCCTGAGTTTCTCCTTTAGCTGTGTCCGTGGACGAGCTTTGCGAGGTGGAGACTGTGGCGAGGACTTTAATGAAATCCTCTGCAGCTGTCACCACATTTGTAAGCGAGGGCTCCTCAGGGGTGGCAGTCTTTGATTCAGAGAATGTCGACTGTGTTGTACTTTCAGTCTTGTTCTGCTTTTCTTCGTCTGACTGTTTCTCCTTAGGAGGAGCGATAGACAATACGTCAATGACATCAATCCCTCCGAAATCATACGGGATCGATTCTTTAATCACTGCAACGGGAACTCTGTCATACTTTTTACACCTTTATGATGGAGAAAAGAGTAAAAATTGCATTAATTTGGCTGCTGGAGAGTATACCGGAGCATAAAGAAGAATTTACAATTCCTGGAATTTGATACTTACACCCCATACCAATGACGCTCAACACACTGCTCTTCAAATGAGAATTCAAAGCAAGGCGCTTCGATCACATTAAAGAAGGCCTGTCCGACCACTCGGGATGAAGTGTCATTTACAAGTCTTAGGCATTCCTTTAAGCTGTAAGAAGCACATATAAATATGGAGATGATTTCAAAATGTTAGATTTTAGAGCATTTTCACATTAAGATAATGCAACTGTAAATCTCACGTTTAAACAAAAGTTTCATTTGAAAACATACAAAAAAAGTGGTAATCTGCTGCAATCATTAATTTGATTTTATGATCTAACCCTTAAATTTAGTTTTGCTGGTGTAACGTACTGTATAATATGTTGATTGTAATATAGAAATTGGCGTTGAATAACATTGAGTTAATTTAACCTAAGTTATCTGGACATTTTAGGTTAACATTTCTTTCACTGTAGGTTGTAACATCAAGATTTTAGGTTAAAATGTATAATTTTGCAAAAGTGTACAGTTTTTTTAATAATTTTAATCACCTTTTAGCCTTACCATTAAATAGTTTTTAAAAAAAACTAACATTTCCATGTGTCTCAATGACGTCATAAAAACGACAAGTAAACAATAGTAAGATTTATTAAAAAAAAAACATTTAAGTAGTTTTAAAAGAAGTATGGCATGCATGCTGCATGACAGTGCTGTCAGCTATCAAACTTGAATATCTGGACCTCATTAAACTTACGCATTGTCACAGTCGCAGTGGCTAAGGGAGTGCCATTTAAAGTTGGTGTATCCATAGTTGGAGGAGAATGCATGAATGATGTATGGGCAGTGATCATGGACGCGGCAACATTTGTCGGTCTCTTCGAATTCACCTGGAGGTAAAAAATCACATGCACTATTACAAAATGGCTAAACACCTGCTTACAGTCCGAAAATCAAAATCTCTACACATTACACAAATAAGTGAATTAAAATCAACTCACCTAACTGTTCATAATGATCCGCGATGTTTCCTGCACCACACCAAAGTGTCCCGGGATAAGTGAAGCCTCGCTTGGTTCGCGTCTTTTTATTGTTCGCTCCATCAGAGTTCGGCTCTTTTGCTTGCTTTGTTTTCGCGATCACGTTTCTGTCGCCTTTTGATTTCAACTTGTTACAGTTCGCCTTCGCTTCGGACACCCCAGTCAAACTCATCTTTAAATCGGAGCTCATTTGGTTTCTTAGACCAAGTCTGCAAACATGCATGAAGGATTTAACTTGCATTTCGTTTTGGATCACAGAGCAGTCGACCAGGCTGCCCTCGGAGTCATGCACAGAGCGAACCTCTTCAGCTCCATCGGTAACCTGGTGAAGGTGATACTCTCCGACAACTGAACTTTTGGCGCAAAGAGTGCTGTTGAGCATGTAAAAGAGCTCTTTGCTCTCTTTTTTGGAATCTAAAGATTGGCTTAAGAATTCGCCTTTAACAAAGTTCCTGTCTAGATAAGACAGGAACACGAAAAACACGGACCACATCGCGGCGGGCGGCACTTCAGCACCACGGAGAATCAGACAGCACCTTGTCCTCTTCTGTTCAGCGAGGACCGGTTTCTTGTCTGCCGCTCGCGGGGATTCATATATTACCGGTCAATAATGGGAGGGGTCTGTCATTTAATTAACCCTTTCCTCCTCCAATGAACTTGAATAGCCTACCACATGTGCATTTGTTTCCTCCTCCTTTCGTCTCTGTGGCAAGTGAACAATGTTCAATGATTGGCCATTTTTTATGCTAAAACCTTATATATTTGCAAAAGGCAAATTCGTATATCGTATTTGCGAGAGGGAAATGTTGCAAGGCAAAAAAAAAGGAACAAACAAAAGCGTGTTTGTTTTGTTTATTTTTAAATTAAATCGATGCTTTGTTGAAACCACATTTTGTGTTAGGCTATTTTCTTTTTATTCATTAAATTAAAGGACAATAGAAAGCTAGCAAAAAGACTTGGGATATGTGTTTTCAAAAAACCTTTCATTAACCACAAAAGTTAGATTACAACGCTAAAGAAGCGCCCACATCGCGTAGCCTATAGGCTTGATCAGTAGGCTATCTTATAGTCACGTTTAAAACGTTTAAAACGTTTAAAGATAGTTGAGCGTGCTATAGGCGCGGAAAAATTGGAACATATTGACAGAATGATTGATTTTTGACCTCCTAAAAGTCATTCCGTGCACAGCGGTATACAAACAATCATATCACATCATATTTATAAATAGTCCTATAGCATATTTTTAAATGAAATGCAAAAATATTTTCAATGCAAGGTTCTTTTTTAATTAACCCGTTTGTTGTGTGGACGAGCATCATTATAATGTAATCCCAATGAATGAAGGGTGTAATGGATATCTGTGTTTTGACCGCAAGTAACCCCATCGGTCTCCACACCTCGAGATTTACTTTGGTGACGCAGCAAGGAGGAGGTTCCTTCCAGGCGCTTTCCATAGTAACAAGAGATGGGGTGATTCTTCCGACCCAACGAGATTGGGCATTCTAGTTTCACAAAAGGAATGGGTAGTGACCTAATTTGGAACAGTGGGCTTTTTCAATGCAGACCAATGAAGATCTCCACGCAGTTACTGAACATCAGTCAGTCTTTTCCTATGGTTACATGGATCTTAACTATGGGACTTTAATAGTCGCATGCATGGGCGCCAGCAAAATGGGGGGGAAATAGTAGCCTAATTTAGAAGAGAATGTTTGTACATACGCAGGCTAAATAGATGTGTAATTATACAAGGCTGCATGCTGCGATCAAGCAATTAAATATTTCGTTTTCCAGTGCTGTATTTTGTTTATTTTAAAATGTAAGAAATTAAGAAAAGAACAGATAAAAGGATATGATTAAAATTCCCTGATATTCGATTTTTGCAGAAATATGTTATTATATTAATTAGCCTATACTTAGCTTATTGGTGTAACATTTGTTGAAAGGGGTTCAAACAACGAACCAAGAAAATAATAATAATAAAATAAGGAATTTGGTATGTGCGCCCAAATGCAAAAATATTTATGGTCGGCTTTCAAATAGCTCCCACTGAGTCCAACGGTGGGCTTTGGCAAGGAAATCGGATTGGTGGGGGTGGAAACAAATGATGTAAAATCAGCAGAGGCAACATGCGACATTGTTGGAAAATCCGCACGATGTAGCCTATTATTCATTTAATTCTCATTAAAGACCTTTGCCAGGATTTTAATCACTGCGTGTTTCACATAGCCTACCTGACGAATTGCTATTTCATCTAAACTCACTTTGCAATTTAGAAACACCACATTTTCATTCATGTTTATGATATAGCACATTTATCTCAGTTCTTGCAGCATAAATCTAAAAAGTTGCCGGTTAAAGTGAAAACACCATATGAGATCAATTCTAATACATGAGGGCACTATGAGAAATATCTGCAGAATATAAAGACCATAATATTCAATTGCATACAATTGTCCATAGCATCATAATTTCGATATTTTGTGGATTGTGTGGATGTACTGTAAGCTATACCTGCAAAATGAGGTCCAATTCATTAGAATCAGGCGCCTCCAGGCACCTTTCACAATAAAGATGCTTAGCCGTCTGATTATATATTGCTTATGGATTTCACTGTTTTTTAAACAACCCACCAATATCGAAACCGTTCAATCTTGTAATAAGTTCATTGCACGTTTTCAAACACTGAATTTACTGCTTCCTCTGTACGGTCTGTATTGTTACATCATTAGTCGTCAATAAAATAAGGGTAAAACAGATAGAAAATAATAGGAAAATCTGTAAAAAAAAAAAACAAAAAAAAAACTTAAATACTTTGGTGAATAATAGTTCATTGGTTATTTGAAGCCACTATATCCCACAGACAGTATTCACCTATTTCTGCTTAGACTGACTTTCCACTGCTGAAGAACTAGCCGATACTTCACGTCTTTTTTCTGCAAGAAGAACTATTGTTTTTGGAGTCTTATTTTGTTAAGAGCGTATTGTGGGTGATCCTCACTCTTTCTGAATATGTTAGGTAGCCTATATTTTTGCTTGGCTCATGTGCTTGATCACCGCAGTGACAGGTGTCAGCGTCACTACTTTAGGACCTCGACTGAAATCGCGGAGGGATATTATTTATTCTTCATGTAGCACTCCGGTGCAGGGCTCGAATCACTAGTGAGAATGCGGATTGATATCCTGATGATATGAAGGGAGCATTCAGTCCAATTGGTCATATGCGTAGCGCAACTAGGAATTAATTGGGCATTTCCTATTAAAACACATCCTAAATGTATGGGTCCATAATTGTATTTATTTATTTAGGCATATATAGTTATTTTACCATAAGAAACATTGCGCAGGAACAATCCACTTGTTTGCCGCCTAGCTACCCAGGGACAGCTTAAACCCGTCAGACCCTGCGGTCATTGGAATAGACATCACATGGTTTTTGGTTTAAACCAATAAAATGTTATGTTTTTAGTAATGCCTGGTCACTGATTGGTCTCTGATCAACCAATCACAATGAATATATGACCCCTAACTTCATCTGATTGAGCTTCAGGCATCACAAAAGAAGACAGGCATGGCTAACCAACTAGACAGAGGGAGGAGGAAGCCCCTTTTTAATCTTTTATATGCAGATTTATGTTCATGATAGCCTCATCAAATTGCACCTGTTATAAACTTAATTGTATTAAGTGATAATATTCAATGTTATTTTAAAGATCTTTCAGAGTTTCTCATCGCAATGGACATCAATGGACAGCAGGAACCTCACAAATTAGTTGTGTGCAAGGTTGTGAAATTTGTGCAAGCCTTTTAAAGCTACACATTCTATTGTTGATGTTTTATGAACATTAATGTTAATTAATTAAATATTAATAATATTTTATTTATGTCTTTAAATTGATCATAAACTGCCACGTTTCTGAATCACAGATCCTAGTGATGTCATGTAGATGGAGAAGAGATGTAGTCCAAGCAGTGAGCCCTGAGGCACCCCAGTAGCTAGATGTTGGGTCTTAGACACTTCACTCCTCCACGACACCCTAAAGGACCTACATGAGAGGTAAGACTTGAACCATTGGAGTGCGGTCCCCGAGATGCCCTTCGTCTTTAGGATTGACAGGAGGATCTGGTGGTTAACTGTGTCAAAAGCAGCAGACAGTTCCAGCAGGATGAGAACTGAGGATTTGAAAGCTGCTCTTGCCAGTCGCAGAGCTTCAGACTGAAGCCAGACTGGTTGTTGTCCAGGAGGTTGTTCTGCATAAGAAAGGAAGAGATCTGGTTGAAAACAACTCGTTCAAGTGTCTTCGCGACTAATGGAAGAAGGGATACCGGTCTGTAATTTTCCAGATGTGCTGGATTTAGAGTGGGTTTCTTAAGCAGTGGGGTTACCTGAGCCTCCTTAAATACTGTAGGAAAAGTACCCGTATGAAGAGAGGAGTTTATGATGTGCGTAAGGGTGGGCACAACTGAGGAAGAAATGGCTTGAAGTAGATTAGTGGGAATAGGATCAAGTGGACAGGTAGTAGGGTGATTGGAAAGGAGGAGTTTGGAAACTTCAGCCTCTGAAAGCAGAGAGAAGGAGGGTATAATGTGTGTGTCAGCTGGTAAGATGTGTGTGTCAGTTTGTGGTTTGGTAATTTGGCCGCTGATAGTGGTTGTTTTGTTTATGAAGAATGTGGCAAAAACGTCCGCTGTTGATGAAGAAAGAGGAGGAGGAGGGTTGAGAAGGGAGGAGGTTTTGAAAAGCATGCGAGAGTCAGAAGAATTGTTAATTTTGTTGTGATAGTAAGTCATTTTAGCAGTAGAGATATTAGCAGAGAAGGAAGAGAGGAGGGATTGATAAAGACCAAGGTCAGTAGGATCTTTCGATTTGCACCACTTCCTCTCTGCACCAGTGAGTTTAGAATGATGTTCGCGAAGAACATCAGATAACCAGGGGGCAGAGGGTGTGGCACGGGCGGGCCTGGAGGAGAGGGGGCAGAAGTTGTCCAAGCAGGAGGTTAAAGTGGAGAAAAGAGTATCGGTTGCACTGTTTGTATCTAATGTTGAGAGCTGATCAGGTGGAGGAAGTGTGGATGAGACCAAAGAGGATAGGCGAGAGGGTGAGAGTGAGCGTAAGTTTCGCCGAAAGGTGACCTGTGGAGGAGTGTGTGTTGTGTTCTGAGGCAGGTTGAGGTTGAGAGTGAGGAGGAAGTGATCTGAGGTGTGCAGCGGAGTGACTAATGTATGGTCAGTGGAGCAGTGGCGTGTGTAAATAAGGTCTAATTGGTTACCTGATTTGTGAGTAGCCACAGTAGATACTCGTTTGAGGTCGAATGAGGCAAGCAGAGTGTGGAAATCAGCAGCCTGAGGCTTTTCTAGGTGAATGTTGAAGTCTCCAAGAACTATGAGAGGGGTACTATCCTCCGGGAAGGATGAGAGTAGCACATCAAGATCCTCTACGAAACTGCCAAGTTGACCTGGTGGACGATAAACAACTACAAAATGGATCTTAATAGGCCTAGTGATGGTAATTGAATGTGATTCAAATGAGCTGTTTTCACACAGAGGTGGTAAAGGATTCAATTTCCAATTGTTTGAGATGAGAAGACCAGTACCTCCACCCCGTCCGGTCAGACGATGGGTGTAGACGAGGGGTGTAGTCAGACAAGGGGATAAGTTGTTTGAATTGTCCGTGGTGAAGAAGTCAGATTAGTAGGTTGTATTCGTATTGAGAATACAATATACATCCATTAGATTTAATATTTTGGCTTTCATCACTGTTTATTTTGTCTTTCTTCGGAAAAAAAATATTAACAAATTCCAAAAATTTGAGCCAGGGAAGTTTCCAAAATATGATTGATTTGACATGTAATGACCCATTGTTGTGAGTTATCAAATAGTCACATTTACAGTTAGGCTAAAGTTTGCTATCATTATAGTTCTCATTGGATAATTTTAGGATACCCCATTAGAAATATAAGAGGACAAATAAAATAAAAAATGATGTGTTATAAAAACAGTGACATTGTTTTAACAGTAATACAAACACTGCCCAGTGCCTATGAGTCTGATTTGGAGCTAATGGATTACTCTGGAAGAGACATGCAAACGCCCCCTTTTAGACTACTTAAACTTGACACCAAATTGGCTACATGTCGTTACCAGGGTGAGTTTTAAGAAGTCTAGTGGTCTTTCCAGAATGGATGTTTTAGCAGGTCCCCAAAAGAGAGAATATGGCTGGTACTTGTCTCTTATGGCACCAAACACAAAGGGACCGAAGTTTGCATGGCTTGATCCATCAAGACTCTATTGCAATTCACAGGTAAACAATCCCTCGTGTTGCATGCAACACTTATAGTGTACAATGTACTTTATTGAACAACCTAGCTTTGAAACTTTGTATCTTGAAGTCTGGAAGGTAAAGTAAGCATTGCTAGAATGTGATTGACAACCATGAGCTTTATTGTTTAAAGTCTCTGATCTCTGTTTTCTGTTACTCCTGGCTGATCCAGGCACTGTCAGATTGTGTAAAAGATCTTCTAAAACCATTCAAGAATGAGACCATTGACCTGGTGGCTGGAATAGATGCCATGGGCTTCATCCTCGGTATAAAACTTTCACTTTTGTAGCTGGTAAAGGGTAAGACAGTCTGAACTTGATAGATGATATTTTTAGCTCAGTTCACATGTTCCAAGAAAAGTAAA
Organism: Rutilus rutilus; assembly: GCF_951802725.1. Taxonomy (NCBI): domain Eukaryota; kingdom Metazoa; phylum Chordata; class Actinopteri; order Cypriniformes; family Leuciscidae; genus Rutilus; species Rutilus rutilus. The sequence continues at coordinate 14,740,464 of NC_140223.1, forward strand.
TATTACTCCTGGGCAAATAGGCTAAATATAGAGTGGGATATACTCCACGGCCTGACTTAATGAAATGTATATACTAGCCTATCTAATCACTAGTTTGAGATGAATGAATAACTGAAAAACAGTTGTATTTTATTTTGTACTTTCTCCTCCAATTTCAGGGTCAGCTGTGGCCATGACTTTAGGAAAAGGATTTTTGGCCATTCGAAAAGCAGGACACTTGTGTGTTGAAACTCGCACTCAGGTCTACAGCGACTACTCTGGACAACAGAAATGCATGGAAGTGCGTGTTGATGTGTTAAAGCCAGGTACTGATGTACATAAACTTGTATATGTCACTATGCCACTCTTAAAAAATAAAGATTCCAAAAGGGGGTTTTCGCAGCAATGCCAAGGAAGAACCATTTTAGTTCCTCAAAGAACCTTTCGGTGAACAGTTCTTAAAAGAGCCATTTTCTTAGTTTGAAGAACATTTTAATAATCTAAAGAACCTTTTTCCACTATAAAGGTTTTTCATGGAACCATCAATGCCAACAAAGACCTTTACTTTCAAGACTGGTTGATAATGGAAACAGAAAAATCGAATTAGTTATCTTTTTAAATATAATGTTTGCAGTGTTTTATAAATTATTGATCAGCTCTGCTGTCCTATTTTACTATATAATTCCACTGTACTACATAATGACTGCAGAACTGTGTATTCAACCATTTTTTTCCATCAATGACATCTAGTTCTATAACATCAAAATGGGAAATTCTGACATGTGTTATGATGTACTTCAGGTCTACGGGTTCTTATAGTAGACCAGTGGATTGAGACTGGAGGAACTATGAAAGCAGCTATCAAACTGGTGAAGAATCAAGGAGCTACTGTTGTAGGTAAGCATAAAACACCAAATACAAATGTTTTGAGACATGGTGAACATATCCACTGACCCTCTCCACCCAAAACCGTTATATCTTTCTTTGATATTGATTCTCCCCTTTAGGACACTATCAAAATAAATAATGTAGCTGGAGTGCGACTGGTGAGAGTTTATTGACATTCTTGTGCCATTAGCTGCTGTATGCAAGATACAACACAAAGGATTTGAACAGCTGCTTTCTGTGAGAGGGTGTAATGGCTCCCGCTGTCGAATGAATAGATACTAGGATCACTTCAGTAGTCTTGATTAACTTGCTAAAATGAGTGCTATTATTTCTCTATTCTTTGTAGGCATTGCAGCTGTGGCCATTGAAAACAGCGAGGGAGGAAAGTGGCTAAAGGAAAACTATAAATATTCCCACTGCATTCCAAATGAGCTGCAATCTCAGATAGACAGTCAATGCTTGGAGTCTTTAAAAACTTCAGTGGTTAAATACTTAAATCAGGAAAATATTGACATTCATTTAAAAATGTGAAATACCAAAGGAGAATCAGCCCTTGAATCATTTGGAGAAACATAATATGTGAGATATTATTCAGAGGTTGTGCATTTTTGTGTGTGGAGATGTATGGATCAATTGAGGATTGATCTTTCTAATCTTAAATGGATTTGATCCATTACACACTTAGTGTTTTAAGCATTCAGTCATATTGGTCATTATAAACAGTCTGACTTCTCTAATTGTTACACAGAATTACCAATAGAGGTCACTATCAGATTGTAACTCAGATTTCTAACTATTACTAACGTGAAAATAGTTCAAATCAATAATGATGAATTTAATGTAAATGAAACATTAATTATACAGTATTAATACAAGGTTTTTGCAGGTTTTATAAAGATGAATGTAAGAATTTGTAAAGTCCTTTTTAAGGTCAATTGTAAAAATGTAAAGAATAAATTGAAGGGAAACCTGGAACCGTCAATATGTTCCCTAAATGTAAATGTCAAAGGAGAAACGCAATGAGTAAAAAGCATAAACTCGCTTAATTTTGTTACATTTTTCCAGACTCAATTTTGCATTTGTATCTCAAGTACATGAATCTTGATTTAAAGATGTTTAGATATTTGTATTGGAAACAGGACATAAATACTAAGGAAGATATACATTTTTTGCCAGGCATGCAACATTTAATGGCATGACATTATAAACTCTGATTTAAGACATTTTTAAGGCTTTCATTTTTGTAAGGGTGAATTAAGACACCCTGTAACATGACAATACTGTTAATATTAGGACTTTTGGAAAAAACAACCTCTTTTATTTATTGTGAGAGGTTTTTAAATAAATAAACGGCTCATTTAAGAAAAAGGAAAAGCATTTTATTTAGAATAAAAATGTCAATCACAGAAAACTATGTATACATGTCCTAACACTTATAAAGTCTTTATAGCAAAATTCATTTTGAAGCTATATGAATGAATTCCTATATAACTTCAAGATAAATGACCCTTTTCATAAACAGGATTCTTTATATAGAAAAATACAATTATCACTGTTTATTGCTTTTTGTGCAACTCATGCATGATCCTCTTATGTACCTTTTAAAATCAGTGCTGACGGTAAACTTAGCAAAAATGTGAAATGAAAAATGTCTTTGTAATTAACACAATATAATAATTAATCACTGATAACTATTATGCATAAATTGTGCATAGAAGTCTTGGGAAAACAGAATACCGCCTTTGCCACAAAAAATGCAAACCTCAGGCTGTCCACCAAAGGAATGTTTTCTTTTATCCAGCGGATATTCAGTTACACTCTATGAATAATAAACCACACTGCTGTGGTTCTCCATCCCACTTTTTATATTCTCCCTATGTACGTACAAACATGTAAGTTTGCGTGCATGTTTTGCTTTGGTAGTACCCTTATTTTTTGGTGCAAATGTTTGCATTTTCACAATGTCAGTCTTTACTGACAACAGTTAGGCTGTTTCTTCTTGGAAGTTGCGTACAGGTTATTTGAGTTGCTGTTGATTTCTGTGTAGATAAAAAAAAAGTTTACATGTTTTATTTAAATGCAAATGCAATATTGATTATATGTACTATTCATCAGTCCACGCTGTTCTACAGAAAACCACTGTTTCATAACCTTTTATAAAAATGTAATAACTTTTTCATCCTCTGAAATGACTTTCTTTAATGAATTCAGACAGCCCAGGCAAGGAACCAATAGTATCATTGCCAACTTTTCATGATGCAATCAAATTCCATGGATTGAATAATGTCCTTATTGTACTTACGAACAACTTCCCCAATCCGTCTGGATCCACTTTTCTCCAGTTCTGCCAGTACATTGGCCTCAAATGTTAAAGACGCCACTCTGAAGAAAAACTCTCTCACATTCTCCCCTACAGACACAAAAACAATAATTTAACGACATTAACAGTAGCAACGCTGATCTAAGGTTTCCCAAATACTTAATATGACTGCAAAATTGAAACTGCAAATCCCATTAAAATATACTAATCTATAGTATTTGTCTTTAGTTAAGAACTCACCAGACAAAGCGGACAAAGCCCAGTACTCTGCTTTCATCTGATCTGCCAGTTTTATGGCATCCTGCTCAATTAGTGTATACTGTGCAGGAGACTGCAGGAAAGACACATTGGTTTTACATAAATATACACATATATTGCATTATGCTGGCCTTGAACTTTAATATAAAACATATTTACGGAGTCATATATGTAACTTATTTACAATTATGAATTATAAAATAATATAATGTTGATATAAAATAAAAATGGTCACTCACACTCAGATCTTTCTTTGTGCCAACCAAGAAAAGCAATACACTTGTAGGATCATTCTCTTTCATTGCATCCTCTAGCCATTGCCTTTAGAAGAGGATGATACATTTCAATGTGTGAAGCAAGAATGAAATGGAAAAAATCATCTTTTCTTCCCTATTGAGATGTATATTGATTGGATCGTGGTTGTTTTCTAATTGCTGTGATATCATGTGAGTGACAGATTGCTGGAGGTGAGGGATTATTGCTCAACCCTCACACTGGTGCAAACGTCATCAGAAAAGAAATATTGTTGCGAGGGGGAGGAGACGTTAATGAAGGCATATTAATTAAAAAAAAATACTGATGCACGTGGATCAATCATTTGTAATAAAAACTGCAATATTTTGGGAAAAAAAATTACCTTGTATGTTCCAGTGAAGCAACATCCGTCAAATCAAACACAATGATTACAGCTGGAAACAGGAAATTAAAAAGAATATTAATTGTTGTATCTCAAAATTTAGAGCAAAAAATGTCAATGGGAAAAGAAACGTATACATTATTATTACTAACCAGAGTCATCACTAGGCCTATTTTAGGAGGGTTTTAGCCCCCCTAAATTTCCACCCAGCCCCCCTACAAATTTGCAATTAAGTCCGTAATATGTACATTAATTTGTGATCGCCTCAGTCCCCTTTAAAACTCATGAAACCGGCGACAGGCTTTGGCTCAGCCCCGCATTTTAGTCTGTTCTTCAATCCGTACAGTCAGAGGCAGAGGACAACGTATGTGCATTTATTGATAGATTGTTATAATATCAGCATCTGTGTAGTTCTTTGTCATAAATGCAGTTTACATAATATGATGCGGGAGCAATTCAAGATGGTTTCTCATCCATTGTAAAATCTGGGCTTGTTTATTTATTTTTGGCATGAGACTTTATGACTTTTCCTACTCTTGCTATACTTTGTATTTCAGTGCAATAAAATTGCTAAAATTTGTTATTGTGCCCCCCTAATATTGAAATCCTAAAATTGCCCGTTACTAACATTAATATTATGTTACATTAAATAATGTATTAAAATGGAATAAAAATATTTTGGCCAAAGCTCTTGCCTTACGCCTAGAAACCACAATACATGACGTGATTTCTGCTGACCAAACTGGTTTTATTTCAGGGCGGCACTCATTTACAAACATCCGTCGACTTTTAAGTATAATTTACTCTCCTGTATCCAGTGTGGTCCCTGAGGTGGTTATCGCACTTGATGCAGAGAAGGCATTTGACAGGGTGGAGTGGGGATACTTATTGGCATGTTTAAAGAAGTTTGATTATGGCCCTAACTTCATTTCATGGATTAAGCTTCTGTACAGCTCACCAAAAGCTTCTGTAGTAACAAATGGAAAACATTCACACTATTTCCAGCTGTCAAGGGGTACTCGCCAGGGCTGTCCAATCAGCCCACTTCTATTTGCCTTGGCCATAGAGCCCTTATCTATTACACTCAACACTTTACCATCAATTAGTGGAATACACAGAGGGGGGGGGGGGGGGGGGGGGGGGGGGGGGGGGAGCATAGAGTATCTCTATACGCAGATGATTTATTATTATATGTATCAGACCCTGCTCTGGGCTCCCCTCATATTACCCATGCTTTGAGGAAATTTGGGGCTTTCTCTGGGTACAAATTGAACTTTAGTAAGAGTGAATGTTATCCTGTTAATGATCTGGCTCTTCAAATACAAGATGATGTTTTACCATTCCAAATGTCTAAAAATGGCTTTAAATACTTGGGTATTAATATTACAAGGGACATGCAGCACCTCTATCAAGAAAACTTCTGTCAGCTCTTTGAAAAAACTAAATTAGACCTAAGGAAATGGAACTCACTTCATCTATCCTTGGCAGGGAAGGTGACCTGTATCAAAATGAATATACTCCCCAAATTTCTTTATCTATTTCAGTGTATCCCACTTTATCTCCCTAAATCTTTTTTTAAGTCCCTCGATAAAGCTTTTATCTCATTTTTATGGGATGGGAAAAAGCCTAGAATACGGTTAGAATTACTACAAAGACCTAAAAACCAAGGTGGCTTAGCTTTTCCATATCTTTGCTACTATTATTGGGCCGCAAATGTTCAAAAAATCATACATTGGCTACACACCCCTGACATAGACTGGTGTCTCTTTGAGGCTGCATCTTGCACCTCAACATCTCTTAAAGCCCTGGTCACCTCCAGCCTGCCCGCCCCTATTATGAAATACACTAACAATCCAGTAGTCATAAATACCCTTCAAATTTGGTTTCAACTTAGACAGAACTTTAAATGTGAAAACATTTTTCATTTAAGTCCCATACACAATAATCACCTTTTCCCCCAGGCAATGCTAGACTCTGAATTCACTCTTTGGCAAAGGCGAGGCATTCTCTATTTTAAAGACTTGTACACAAACTCACAAACTGCAAACTTTGATGATTTGTCGCACAGATTTAGTCTACCCCGGTCTAGCCTATTTCGTTACTTTCAAATCCGCCACTTCCTTCAGCATCATTTTTCTAACTTTCCATACACACCACCACCCTCGGGCTTAGAGAATTTGTTAGAACCCGCAGTCAATTCCCCCAAAAATATTTCAAGGATATATGGCCAGATAACCAGTCTTAAAAGCACAAATCTTGCAAAGATTAGAGCAGACTGGGTGAATGAATTAGGGGAGGAACTAGAATTAGAGGAGGACATTTGGGACAACGCTCTACTAAGAGTAAATGACAGCACTTCCTGTGCCAAGTTGAGCTTAATTCAATTCACAATTCTACACCGCATTCATTACTCGAAAGTGAAATTGGCTAAAATATATCCTAACATAGATGATAGCTGTGACAGGTGTCGTAACACTCCTGCCAACTTAACCCATATGTTCTGGCTGTGTCCAGCCCTCACGACCTACTGGTCTATGATTTTCAAAACCTTGTCAGAGGCTCTTAACATCGACCTCCAACCTAACGCTGCAATGGCCATTTTCGGTATTACAGATAGAAGATACTCTACACTAAGGAAAAATTATAAAAACATAATTGCGTTCACAACATTGCTTGCACGTAGAAGGATTTTATTACACTGGAAGTCAAACAATCCACCTAAAGTATCTTTATGGCTTAGTGACCTAATGCAATTCATACAATTAGAAAAAATAAAATACACACTGAGAGGGTCCAGGGACAAATTCTTCTATGTCTGGAACCCAGTACTGTCACACCTGAACAAACTTAAGACTATGCCCACTTAGTATCAATTAGCAGCCCCTCTTGCTTACTTGTTACTTTGATATTTATTTACCCATGTGAATCAAATGTCCTGTGAAGTGTGCAGCCTTAGTTGCAGTGAGTCTGTGTGTATACTTCTTCTTTGCTAATGACTTTTTTTTTTTTTTTTTTTTTTAATTATTTCTGTCTTAATTTATAATTTTTTGCCTTGGATGAATGTCCCATGTTCCGAGGGAGGGGAGGGGAGGGTTGTTACTATTAGAAAATGTGAGCATTGTTTCTACAATTGTTGCCTTTTGTATTCATGTATTTGTACATGCCCTGTATCACTGGTGCTCAATAAAAATACTTTACAAAAAAAAAAAAAAAAATGGAATAAAAATATTAGTTAAACAATTATATTGTTTGTTTGTATTATTTAGGCTATGTCCACACTAATACGTTTTCGTTAGAAAACGTATATTTTTCTCTGTTTTGGCCTTCCGTCCACACTGAGACGGCGTTTTTATTAATGAAAATGAAGTTTATGAAAACGCACTCCAAAGTGGATACATTTGAAAACGGCGTTTTCACATTGTAGTGTGGACTGTGAAACCGGTGGTATTTAAAAACGATGACGTATGTAGTCATGTGACACATATTGTACCAATAGATATTCATGTTTATGTTCACACTGTTGCTAAAAATATTCTACATTGCACACTCTTCATATCACAGTCCTGCAAAGATGACAGAATTTCCTCACATTCGCTGTCCTGCGGCAAAACATGAGAGCAGTTGCGTTTTAGACCAAACATATGGTGACTGCGTGCGACCTGGACCGCATCAGTGAATGGTGAGATATTTTACTAAATAAAATTATCCTGTCAGAAGAATTGCGCGATAACTTCATTATTTATTTTTCCATCTGAATCTTATCAGTGATCTTTTGTGGGGTTTTACGCATGCGCAGTAAGGTGAATTTAGCGTTTTCAGGCGTTTTTCAAAAGTTTCTCATCCAAAATGAAACATCCGAAAACGCCTGAAAACGCTAGTGTGGACGGAGAGCGTTTATAAACGAAAACGCCGTTTTCAAATGTATCCGGATTTAATGCCTTAATGTTATTTTCTGGTGAACCATTCCTTACCCTGAGCTCCTCGGTAGTATGTAGAGGCAATGCATTTAAATCTCTCCTGTCCTGCAGTGTCCCACCTCAAAAATGAAAACAAAAAATATAGCTGTATAAATAACTTGTTTAGAAATAATTAGGCTGTCATAAAATTTGGGTCAAACTCACAGTTGTAGACTGAAGGGGACCCCAAGAACTTCAAACCTCTCCATCTCAAAGTCCACACCAATGGTGGCCTTGTAATTCTTGTCAAAGACATTTTTGCAAAATCTAAAGAAAAAAAGTTTAAAAAGATTAAATTACTAGGTAACAGTTTACAATAAGGTTTCATTAGTTAACATTAGTTATCAACTTTAGTTAAAGCTGCAGTCCGTAGTTTTTCCTCTTTGTCGCCATCTCTGTTCGAAATCTGCAATGGCAGTTATTCACAGAATTATGAATAACTAATTCATAATTACTACGTGACTACATTTAATGCCCTTCCGATATTTATCCTTGTTTTCGCAAGGGCCCAGTTGCAGTCTCTTTTTTTCTGTAGCCAGTCCGAAGTCCGAAGTCTTTTGCGTTTTACAACGGGTGAATCTCTAGTTGTCACTGGTGATTGTCGTTTGAACCTTTCTGGATCCGCCATCAAATTGACAAGTTTCATTATATCAAGTGCTGTGAGAAAAGGCTATAAATCTCCACCACCAACATCCTCACACGCAATATAGCCTACTAGCCGAGACTCCTTCTTTTTGTCTACAGATGTGACGTAATGACGCAAAGACATGCTCGAATTTCCCGCGGAAATCCACCAGTACCACTGGAATTATTACAAGCTTACCGTTTTGAATCGAGCTAAGGCAAGCTGATAGTTTTGAACACTGGCTGGTTATGTACTTGCTCAAAAATTTTGTTTGGATAATTTTTAACCCAAAAAAGTTACGGACTGCAGCTTTAACAAACTAAGAATGAACAATACTTCAACAGCATTTATTAATCTTAGTTCATTTTAACATTTATTAATACATTATTATAATACATTTTTATTTGTTTGCATGAACAAACGATGAACGACTTTATTTTTTATTCATTTAACGTTGACAAATTTTAATAAATACTGTTATGTATTGCTCATTTTTAGTTCACGTTAGTTAATACATTAACTAATGTTAACAAATGAGACCTTATTATAAAGTGTTTCCAATTACTATATTCAGCCAAACACTAACTAAAAGCTAGCTGCCTGCTTTGACGTAATCTGTTAATTCTGCAACTTTACTCACCTATTAATCAAACAGGTTTTCCCCACTGCCAGATCACCCACTACAATGACCTTGGAGATTTTAAACCTACTGGACAAAAAGCACAGGATAAAACAATGCTGCATAAACCACTGATTCAGCAAAACAAAAGATAACTTCTCACCCCACGGTTCCTGTCCTCTGCTGCTGACAGGCCGTCTTCACCTTGCTGTGGAATTCATTCTCTGTGTTCAAAGCAGCGCCTTTGCTGAAGCACTACAACAGGAGTGAATATTAACACTCATTACTTCAGGAAGCACTTGAGGAAATGGGCCAGTGGAGGAATTTCAGAACAAGCACGACCATCAGTGCATTGTGTGTAAAACATGTAGCCTACCTTAGGAAGCTGGCCGATAATGCGGTCTTTTCGTACAGGGGGCAGTACACTCATGATGATGTTCCTGCAGGAGAACCACAAAGTTATGAATCACAGCTTGGCGTTTTGTAACATGGCACACACCATTAAAGAAGGAATGAGTAATGGCTGCTCAGAATGAGGCTCTAGAGAGGGAGACTTGCATGAATAAAAAAAAAAGGATATTTATTTTAGTTCAGCTTATGTGTAAATTTGACCGTCATCGAACAACGAATATGTAGGAACTAGTTAGTTTTAAATAGTTGCCTACTTGGTCACTAAATAGCGGCATGGGTGATGATGACTCACTAATCTGTATTTCGTTAATCCCAAAGTCAATCTGAGAACAAAGAAAAACACATAATTTGTGACAAACCGTGTTTGACCTTGTTTGTGGTGCCTCTTTTTTGTCTATTTTTGGTGTAATATGTGTAGCTTATACACTAGGCTACATAGTAATAAAGAATATAAGATGTATTGAATACTGTAGCTGCTTAATGAGTTTTATGACTCATCTCTGTACATAAACATTCCAAACGTCACATTTTAAGAACAAAAGATACATTCTTTAATCCACGTTCATCTCCATTCCATCCTTCCAAAATCATATCCGTGCTCCGTAACACTGTTGCTACAAACAAACGTGTGCTTCTTACCTCAAGACGTTACTGTGAATGTAAAGCGCTCTCTTCCTGAGACAAAGAAGTTTGAAATGCGTTTATAAGTTAAATGCAAGAATAAGAAAAACGAAAGGAAACCGGAGGCAGAGAAATATTCATCTATCGCGTACAGTTTCCAACTTTCTATAAACGGAAGGATATTCCTTCTCCGACCGACGGAAGCGCTGGGAACTGCATACAGATGATCCGTCTCCTCCAATCCCCCGGTCTGTCCTCTCCAAAACCAGGAAAGAGGGGTAGCAAACGCCCCCTACAGCCCCAGGGTTATATGTCTGTATACGGCACTATAATACGATTGTTACCATGCATCTCTTTTAATAATGTGGTTAACATGTTATTATACATGTTATTGACTGTTAGGGTTTGGTCATCTGTTTTTAAAGGTAGGCCTTAAACACGCAAACGCTGCAAAAATGCCATATATTTTATTATCTTTAATAAAAATAAAAAAAAGCGTTTAGAAACGTTTTGCACTCAATTAACATATTTGTTTTCATAATTTTTGTCATCCCTTGCAAAAAGTTCTGGGTTGTACCATATAGTGGTTTTAGGCCTACCCCATATGTAGCATTCAAAAGTTCGGGGTCAGTAAGATTAAAAATAAATTAACATTTTTATTCAGCAAGGATCCATTGGATTATTCAAAAGTGAAGGTAAATATATTTATAATGCTACAAAAGTATTTCAATTAACATTAATACATAACATTATAATATATAGCCTAATATTAAATGTAGCGACATGTCGCTGTTCAGCTTTGCAAAGAAAGATCTACATTTTTTGTGTGAATTTATTAAATTAATTTATAGATTAGAAGTAGCATATATGTAGCCTATAGCCTATGTGATTAGAATGAATGTTGGAATTATAAACTGCAGCTTATGTTGTTTTTGTTAGAGAAATTTATTTGTTAGCAAAATGGAGTACAATATTGTCCCCAGACCTATTTGAGGGTTTCCCGCCAAAACCTCTAGCACCATCAGATAGGCTAAAACATTTAGACTAGGCTACTTTCATTATAACTTTGTATTAAAATAACTTTGCTTATAAATGTTTGTCTGTCCAAGTCAAGATATGGTCCAGGTCCAGCTAATGTGCACGTGTAGAGTAAGCAAACAGTCCATGCAGCAATGAAAAATGCGATTGGATCTTTTAATTGCCATATTGATGGTTGCGATTTCTCCCATTGTATACAAGTGGACTGTATTTCTCTCCTGTAGGCCTAATGGAGGCTACCTGTTCAAGGTATTGCCTACCTAGGTTAGTAGGCCTACCTCTTTTCAGTTCTCAAACACTTTCAAGCGCTCTAGTGCTTTTTCCACAAGCTAGTCACCTCGCCAGGTTTGATTTTGAGGTGCTCCCCCCTGTAAATTGCTCATGGGTTGGCGCCGTGGCTTAGTTGGTTAAAGCGCCTGTCTAGTAAACAGGAGATCCTGGGTTCGAATCCCAGCGGTGCCTTATAAAACGCCCGGTCAATCCAAGAATGAACAACATTCGCGAAACAATCCGCGTCTTGCAATCCATTGGGTCATTTTGTGGGATTTTTGGGCTGGTGTTTGGAGACTATGACAGTGCGTCTGCATTTTGAACCAGGTTACATTGTGCAGAGGGAGACCCGAGGACCTGTCATTCCTGCTCACAGACAGAGCATGCAAACTCAATGCAGGACAGGCAAAAGCCTGAAGAAGAACCATGACGTGGTCCATCTGTTGAAGTGGGCGGGCTCTGTGGCGCAATGGATAGCGCATTGGACTTCTAGGTTGAATGAGGCAATTCAAAGGTTGTGGGTTCGAGTCCCACCAGAGTCGCAGATTTTTGTGTTATGTTAATCCTATAATGCATAGTGTTGCCCTTAGGCAACATAAACTTTAACCCTTGTGTTCTCAACATATTAATTTAAATAATTTCAAGATGCAATTGTCCGAGAACAGTTCAATGAGTTGTAAGTGAAATGCAAAGAGCAACAACACTTTTTACGCATTATAAAAGTTTAGCATGAAAATAATTTTAAATGTAGGCTATTAATCAATACAATTATGTGATCTTGTATAGAGTTAATACGCTGAAATTATCACTTGTAAGAGAATTGTTTTATTTTATTTTTTGCCATCAGCCACAAGAGGGCAGCAGACAGAAACAAATATCATGGTAAGGGCTCTTTCGTTATCTAACAGACTAAGTCGGTTACAATGTGGTGGAACTTGAAAGAATATCAGATTTTACATTCTCTTTGTTGTACCGATGTCTGGACAATGAAATGAACAGACTGTGAAGTTCAGATCCTTTGTCGATGTCTGTATGTCTTTGTGTAGTCTGTATGCGTGGGTGTTCCAAACCTTATAGTCTTTTAACTAGGTTTTGCTGAATAAATGATAGGCTACTGTTGTTGAGTAATCATACTTGCAATAGTCTATTAATCATGACTCGGCAATAAATAGGACAATTCTGGATTTTTTTAGTTAACCTTTAGGTTAATAAGAATTTCCTCTTTTTCGTCTAATGGATTATTATTATCATGTACTTATAACCATTTCATTATTCAGTCACATGTTTCTATCAGCCTATTGTTCAGTTTCTAATGTTGTTATTCTGAATGTGGACGGCTGAAGCAGAGATGTTAAATAGTAACTGAATATTTAAATGTCAAGACGTACAGCATATAAAAATACACTTCCAAGAGTAAGGCTTCAGCACATTTGAAAAGGTCATTTTGTGAACTTTTCACCTTTCAAATCACTTCTATTTCTGTTAAACCACAGTCTCTTTGCTCTGTTTAGTTATGTTTAGCTCTGTTAGTCTGTTACATCAAGATGAAAATACACAGTGCATGCTAATTTATTCAGATTAATAATGTATGTTACACCAAGTGTTAGCCTATATGGCCAATACTCTCTAGTTGAAATGTTTATTAAAGATATTACATTGTGTTAATTCAGTGTAGAATTTATTCAGATTAGCATTGAATTACATAAAGTCACCGTTCAAGCAAATTTACATGATTTGAATTTTATAAAATCTGTTTGAGTCTCACGAAAGTGTGAGAACTGAGAAATTGCTCAGGGCTGATACTGCAGAAATTCTCAGGGAAACTAACCAGTAATTTGCATGACAGGACAGCATAAACCTCCACGGTTGCTTCACAGCGGTCAGTGTTTTTTCTAGCCCTCCTCCATGCAATCATGCAGGTCAGTTGTGCTCAACCTAAGATTATTTTTATGACCTGGACATTTTTAGGAGATTTGAGTCATATAATAAAGCAAAATTATGAACTTTATAAACAAAAGAACCTTATTTTATTGCTGTTCTCACTGTTTTGGAACTATGCTTTTACTTTTCCAGAACCAGCTTGGTTACATATTTGGTTCATCACATAAAGCACACGGTAATCCAAGTTTGAAATGTTTCAGAATGTGACAGTCAGTGATCAGGAATGTTCAGTGTTTATATACTCACCGGAACCGCTTTGTAATGTAAGAGGACAATATGAGGCGAAAGGACACTGCCGAAACTCATTCTCACAGGCGTTGCTAATTCTTTTTAAACATATCTATACATATTACAATTCTTCACAGTACTGATACTTTTACCTTTTTTAAATGCTCTTGGATAATTCAAATAGCCTTTGAAATGGAAGAGTTTCATCTTGGGTTAATATGTGTTTTTATATTAGAACTTTGTCAGCATGAACAGATGATGAAGATGATTTATCCTGAACTTGTGAAATTAATCAAACATAATTATTTTATTTATATAGGAACTCATTTTTTTGCTATTCCCTTTCAATGTATGGAAAAATAGCAAGCAATAGTCCTGTATGTGCTCCTGAGATTTAAAAGCATCTAACTGAGGTCTAAATCACTTCCTACGGCCAAAAAGGTCAGGAGGTTACCATGAAGATAAGCCAAGAAAATATTTTGTCTAGACTTTATCTCAGCTGTAGGCCATTAAATCACCAGTGAACAATCTTCTCATTGAGAATCAAGCGACACCATAATAGTAAGGTTGTGTAAAGGCGGTCCACTGGTCATGGTGGTTTTACCTGTGTTATGTGGTGTTGAGGAGAATGTGTGATTCAACCCCCTTTAAAGATCTGGTCTTAGATAGACCAAAAACATGAAGCCAGTTGCTGAGGGAAGAAGTTACAGACAGAACTTGTCTTGAGAATTACAAATTCCCGACAGTAAACTGATGCCCGTCCAATTTTGATGACTCCAAGTGATTGCACTACAAAGAACAAATGAATTTGCAACGGTCGCTTTGTCATGTCCTGTGTGGACAGCTTCTAGCTGTTGAGGTGCGATGCAACAATGGTGGCATCTGATGTAGAAATGGTGTTATAGCTTTTAGGGACAGACATCAGAATTGTTTGTTCAGCATCAAAGCCTGATTGCTACCCAACAGGGAACGTACTCAGAACTTCCTTAACGTTCTGGCAAGGTTCTTTCAAAGTTATGAACAATCGTTCTTCCAGTAATGTTAACATAACCTTTGTTAAATGTTATCTGGTCTTTAATAGACCAGCGGCACCTCGTGGTACCACAGAGAGGCACAAAATCACTCTCAAGAACGTTTTCGTTCAGTGTACCTTGCTGGTGGAATGATCTTCCCAACCCTTCCAAAATGCTATTTCCCAATCTACTACTTCACCATATTCCTTTGTCGCTCTACCTCTTAATCCCTCCCCATTCTAGCTTTAACTGTCCTGGGATGCATTTCCCAAAAGCATCGTGAGCCCAAGTTGATCGTGAAGATGCAACAATATTATTGATCTGCCTGCATCGACACCATTATATGAACTGAGCTAGACGATGACATCACTTTTTTTTCCAGAGCGGCTATATATAAGTGAACTAAATTAATAACTTTTTTACAACAAAAATGAACCATCACTGAACTTACTTAAGATGGACTATGATGCTATTTTCTTCTTTCTTCATTATTTTTCTGTTATCACTGTAAAGCGGCTTTGAAACAATCTGTATTGTAAAAAGCGCTATATAAATAAAGGTGACTGACTTGACCATTGTCACCAATGTTCTCCAAGATCAACTTACCTCACAATGCTTTTAAGAAACACAGCCCTGAGCGATGGCTGGAACTACAAGCACTTCTCGTGTTTATTGCCTCTTTAAGATGAATCGTTTGTTGTTTTCTCAATTGTGTGCCGCTTTGGTCAAAAGCATCTGCTAAATGAATAAATGTAGAGCCTAATAATCAAAACATTAGTACAAAAATGTTATTTCTATAATTCATGGAACGTTTTTCTGATACATTTTAACTGGGTGTTAGTCTAATGTTTAAACGTACAACTATTACTTTTTTTCAGATGGTTCTAAACTTCTGAGAACATTTAAAAGTAATGTTCCCACAATAGGGGAGCGCGGGGCACAACGTAACATGGGGCTAGTAACACACTTGTTTTAAATACTTCCACACATGCTAGCATGAGGAAACTTGGTGTATTTACTAGTTGCCATATCAACACTATGTAGAGAAAAAATTGCAAAAAGTAAATTTCTTAAGTTAATTTTTCATCTCTATTTTTTGTGTTTATTTAAAATGAGACAAATCTGATATTATTTTAATCTCCAATATGTTATTTAACAGTTGAGATAGTTCTTTAATGCTTCGCTAACTAGCAGAAGACACTAGCCGGGTTAAAATCCCAGTTGTGCAGGTGGGGCATGTTGTCACACTGCGTTACAATGAGCCCCTATTAGAAATATGCTATTATATTCTATACTTTTATTAATTCTATTGAGAAAACATGAGAAAAAGGTGAATAAAGACTGAGAGTCAATGTTCAGAAATGACTAATTATTTATTTGTTTTGAACTATGTTGTATAGCTGTGTTCGTAGTCAAAACTCAAAAATTTGTTTATATTTAATTATTAAAAAATGCCATTATTTTATATGAAAAAGTTAATAATTGTATTTTATTTAGAAAATATTTTAGTTTGTCTTTTTTTTTCGATCAGATAACATTTTAAGCTGTCATATGGTAATGTTACAATGTGCCCCTCACATGCTACAATGTACCCCACCTATGGGGCATGTTGTCACATTTCACTTCCATTCTTTCGGGGTATATCAAGAAAAAAAGTATATACTGTATTAATAAAACAAAACCACATAATTGTTCTAGACATGTGGGAAATTAATGTGGGAAAAAAATAAATACTCCGAGTCCGAACCATAAGTAGATTTACACAAACTGAGAAAGTCAAAAAGCGTTACTTTGTGCCCCGCTCTCCCCTACCCTATACTAGCAAACTTTTTTTTTTTTAAGCTGGGTAATAACTGAACACAAACTTCACTTTAAGTAACATAACCCTGGTGTCAGAGTCAGTTCCCCCTGCTCATTTGCTGTGTTTTGTCCCCTCTAGAACTCTGTAGGGGTACAGGAAGTGTTGCCTATAGTGACGGGGCGCGTTTAGAATCCAGAAAACATGGAGAAGTACGAGAAGATTAAAGTGGTCGGCAGAGGAGCATTCGGGTAAATAAAACAACGAACGAGTTATTGGTTCGCGAAATGGTTTTAGTGATGTGCACTCGTCTGTTTGAACTAGTTGAGTTACAAAAATATTATTGTACGCTCTAAACTCGGTAGAAGTTTTACTTGAGGAACTCAGTTGAAGAGCTTTAAATCTGCAGCTCTCCTCTCAGAATGAGCGCGAGCTGTAGCGGAATATACAGCGCATCACTGTCTCGCGTTTCCGCATTCCATCAGTACAGTTACACAGCCATTATCACCCTATTCAACGAGTTACAGTTGCATTAAGAGTTTGAAAACTCTCCCTTTCGAATGGAAAAAAAGAACTGTTGGGCAATGAGTAGCTTGCCCTACTCGTTTTAAGCTTCCCTGGAATGTTTACAGCTTTCCTAATGGAATTACTATCGAACTTTAGAATCTTAACGGATAAATACTTAGAAATGACACTTTCTCACTTATAGGCTAAGTTAAAGTGTGGGTAGGCTACTGTTCTGTGTGAAAATTGTTGCCTACTCAAAATTCAAAGTTTCTAGCGTAAAAAAAACATTGGAGAAGTAAAAATGTTTGAACATTTATTTGTATTTAAGTAAAGTAGGCTAAGTAAATAAAAAAGTAAAGGTCTTATTAGCTTTTGAAACTGATCAAACCACAACCTTGTGGTAAAAGAAGTGCATTAAATTGGATTGACTGGATACTTGTAGCGTACTTCAAATCTTAAAAGTAACGCAAAGTATTTAAAAACTGTACTTGTAGGTAATAGGCCTATAATACTAATGAAATAAAAGGCATCTTAAGTGTACTTAAAGAGTGCACTGTCATGACAGTTTCTTAGCACACCTCAATACACTTAAAAAGTGCACTGATAATGTCATATTAACAGTTTTACTATAAAGTACATTTAAAATGTTAGTGGTTTGTTTCTCCAGTGATTCAAGAGTTTTTTCTGCCTGTACTGTGAGTTTTTGTATTAAAGACATGTGTATTTTTGTATCGTGCACTACTATTGTGCAGCTACTTGTGACACATACTTGATTGCAATTTTAACTAGTGTGTTAAAATTCGAAATAAATCGATTAGACAGCACTAATTTAAAGTTAACTAAACTAAATTCGGTAACACTTTATTTTAAGCTGGCGTAATTACTGAAGTTACATGCACTTACTATAGTAATAACAATGATGCATAATTACAAGCAACTAACCCTAACCCTATAGTGAGTACATGTAGTTAATTCATATTACTTTAAATTTGTGTAATTACACTGTAACAAGGTCACCTTAAAATAAAGTGTTGCCTAAGTTCTAAATTCATCATTACAAAAGTAAATACACAACATACAAGTAAAGACATTATGCTTGTCAGTACATTCGTCAGTACACTTTAACCTGTTATTTCAACCTCTATCCTGAAACCTAAAATTGTTCGACTTTAAATTCAGCTGTTAAACTTGAAATTGAAATCCACACATTGACCTGCATCCTGACTTTTTATCTGATACAGGATAGTGCACCTTTGTCGCAGACGCACCGATGGCGCGCTGGTGATCTTGAAGGAAATCCCAGTTGAGCAGATGTCCCGTGATGAACGTCTCGCGGCCCAGAATGAATGCCAAGTCCTCAAGTTACTCAGCCACCCCAACATAATTGAGTATTATGAAAACTTCCTGGAGGACAAGGCGCTAATGATCGCTATGGAATATGCTCCAGGTATACACTTTCTTCACTCACCTTTTGACGTGTGTTCCTACAGTTTAAGTCAGGGACAAAGTTCATAATATTTATTACTGTGATGCAAAAATAAAAATAAAAAATTTGTTTTAAAGCCTTTAATCTGTTTTTCTTTTAATACAAAAAAAGTGTCATCACAGTAATGTCACAACATATTTTTAAACAAAATATGATGGACAATCATTTTCTTTATGCAAAATATAATAAAATAGGTAATATAATAAGCATTTTGAATTATGGTTCAATAACCTTAGGATCTGTTATCATTTTTCTCTTTATGATTATCCTAGGTGGAACCCTGGCTGATTACATACAGAAACGCTGCAACTCCTTGTTAGATGAGGATACAATATTACATTTCTTTGTTCAGATCTTACTGGCCCTTTATCATGTGCACAATAAACTCATCCTACACCGGGACCTCAAAACCCAGAACATACTCCTAGACAAGCACCAGATGATAGTCAAAATAGGAGACTTTGGCATCTCAAAAATTCTTGTTAGCAAGAGCAAAGCTTATACTGTAAGTAACAAAATTGTCTGTACTTCCGCAATGCTTTGAGTTTGACAGCATGCGATTTAGTTACAGTCCAGATCCTCCTTCTCATGACAGGTTGTGGGGACACCGTGTTATATCTCTCCAGAACTTTGTGAAGGAAAGCCATACAACCAGAAGAGTGACATTTGGGCCCTAGGCTGTGTGCTTTATGAGCTTGCTAGTCTCAAGAGAGCTTTTGAGGCAGCAGTAAGACATATTTTCTTATTTTCTGGTTGTCTTAATTTTGAAAACATCGCAAATTACAATAATGTTGAATGACAAGCTAAGCAACTTCTCTGTTTCCAGAACCTGCCAGCCTTGGTGCTGAAGATCATGAGTGGCACATTTGCCCCCATTTCAGATCGTTACAGCCCAGAGTTGAGACAACTAATTCTCAACATGCTGAATCTGGACCCATCCAAAAGACCCCAGCTCAATGAGATAATGGCTCATCCCATCTGCATTAGGCCATTGCTCAATCTTTACACTGATATAGGCAACGTCAAAATGCGCAGGTAGCATTTTATCGCATTTAGTTGTACACTTTAAGTATTGTAAATGCACTTATGCACTTTGTTTGGCTACTAAATGGATTAAATTATTCTCTTTTTAGAATAGAAAAGCCACTTTCTACTGCACAGACGGGCCCTCATGGAAGACCTGGTGGACGCGTGACCAGTTCCAGAACCAGAGGTGGGGTGTTATTTCCCTAAATATTGTCTTATTTACTAATGTTATGTTTTAAAGCATCATCGAATATTTTATTAATCCAACCTGGGCCTTGCTGATTAAACATCAGGTTTGGAGTTCATAGTAAGCTTTCATTTAGCTCTGCTGGTTTGACTGTCAGCATGAGGATTTTCTGGTGCCATTTGTTCCATTTCATCTACTAGGAGGACTGTCCTGTCTAACTTCAACAAAGATGATGCACCCATTGCCTTTATCTTCAGTGTACACCTGGGGCAGTGGCATTTCCATTCCTCTGCGTCTGCCCATGTTAAACACAGAGGTTATACAAGTGTCCCTGGGCCGCACACAGAAGATGGGCATCACCAAATCTGGGAGGCTCATCACATGGGAGGTGAGATGATGATTTTTCTTGAGTATCAATCATGTTTTATTTCCGTTTTTAATTTTTACTTCGGCTTGACTCTATGCCAGGCCCCCTCGGTTGGATCCACTGAGCCCACTCTGCCCGGTGCTGTTGAGCAGATGCAGCCCCAGTTTATCTCCCGCTTCCTGGAGGGACAGTCTGGTGTCACGATCAAATCTGTCTCATGTGGTGATCTCTTCACCACCTGTCTAACAGGTATGCTTCTTATAATCCAGAATTTTCCGAGCAGGTTGTGGCATCATCGATTTCAGAATCAACCGGCCCTATCAACACAACCAAGACAAACAAGGTTTAGTCACTTTACATGTCCATCAAACTGCCTAAGTGGGCAGTTCTTAGACTGAAGCTGCAAAGTGGACATGTCTCTGCAAAATTAAGCACAAAGTGATTTAAACGTTTGCGATAAAATGAAAAACGGATGAAAGGAGGATGTAATCACCCCTTTAGACTATTCTTCCTACAGAGCTCATTAAGCAGCATTTGTTCACACTGCAAAAGCTAATCTCTTGTCCCCTGGCATTGTAGCACAGCGGTGTACATTTGTCTGCTCTAGAGTAAAGGATATGCTATAACTATTCGTCTCTGCAGGGGAATCATTAGTCCCCAGCAGATATAGAGGATTAAAGAGCTTGACTTCCAGCTCAGTTGCTCTTCTTGTGCAGCGGTTTGCACTGACGGAGAAACAATTGTTGTTTAATTCTTTGTTTATATGCAAGAGCAACTACAATCTGCCTAATTTGCTTTCGGTTCTGCAGACAGAGGTATAATCATGACGTTTGGAAGTGGAAGCAATGGTTGTCTCGGACATGGGAGCTTCAACGATGTGACACAGGTAGATTTAGATGATTTTTTTTTTGCAATGGTATATTTAGAGATGCTTTCTCAGGGAAGCTAAGGATTTAAACAAACTGACCTTAAGTATTGACCTCAGGACTCAAAAATAAAGATGATCCGCTGGCCTGGGATCAGTGTGAGAGAGTTCTCATTGTTTACTGAAACTAAAATGAAAAAAAAAAACTGTGTTAATTGAAAATTAAATATGAATATTAGATGAAAAACTTAGACAAATCAAATTAATTAAATAAAATAAGTTCAAGTACTAAAATTAAGCTAATATAAATATAAAAAACAACTAAAAGCACATAACAAGATTAAATTAACCTAAAATTTAAATGAAAACTGAAAAATTAAATATGAATAAATACTATAATAGTATATAATACTTAAATAACTAATAGTTTCCTGTATGGTTATAATAACTGTATAATTTACAGCTATTGTAAGGCCCGATATATTGGTCCAATTGCCGGTTCGCCAATACACGGGGAAGGTATCACGTGTTCTGTCCTCACTCATGCAAAGTATTGGTTGGTTAAATTTGTAAGACATTGATCATATGTATTTACTCATTACTTCATCTGACTCCATAAATGAAATGTTTTAATAACATCTGTGCCTCACTAAAAGTGAGCGAATGTATGACTATTCCTTTTAACCATTAAATGAACAATGTCAGAATCAGTTAGAATAATCACATGTAACGATTTAATATTTCAGATATCAGAGATCAATTCCACAATCAATTCAAATATCTAGAACATGGTTATACATTGGTTACACCAAATAATCTTACCCAGCTTGTAGCCTACCTGAGATAAAGAGAGAGAGAGAGAAAGGGAAAGAGAGAGAGAGAGAGAGAGAGAGAGAGAGAGAGAGAGAGAGAGAGAGAGAGAGAGAGAGAGAGAAAGACCACCTATTCCATTCACGTCCAGCAAAGAAGAGACCAGAGAGAGGGCGAACACCTTCTTTTATCCTGTTTGACCAGGTGACATGGGGGATGGGGGCGACCACCCTCAAATGCAGGTGACATGGGGGATGGGGGAGACCACCCTCAAATGGCTCTGAACCAGTTTTCTCTAAACTTCTATAAACCTTATTACCTTTTATTTGATCTATCTGGATATGAGATATCTGTATCACTCGCTTTGAGACATTAACATAACAAAAACATAACAATCAATGATAAACATTCACATTAAACCATGTTCTTGTGTGAGTTCCTAGTTGTTTTCCGAGAGGAAGTGAGGCCGCATGGGGGAGGTCCATAGACCGGGCCTCGACCAGTATTTTCAGTCTTACACTATTATTGCACATTAGATTTTTCTAAAGAAAGCTTGTCTTTATAGGTGTAAAAAAAATAAAAAAAAATAAACAAATTACATATTAGTATTAAATCAAAAATAAATAATAATGAATGTTATAATTATAATAAAATAGACATTTAAAAAAATTAATGTAGAGATAAAATACATTTATGTGAAAACAATGGCTGTCCCAAAACTGCCATCAGCAAAATCCCGATTTCACCAAGTGCAACATGTTCCTGGATCAACATTTTTGTTGATCCTGGAACAACATTCCAATCAACCAATCAGATTTGAGGGACAAGTTTACAGTTTATGTCAAGTTTAGGTTTACAACCAGGGTTGGAAGCTTCTACATCAGTGTTATTTACCTACCATTTCCCTCTGATTTTAGGGATAATTTTAGGGTTAGGCTTAAGGATAGGGATATGGTTAGGATTCAATTTCCGGACAGGAATGTTGTTCCAGGATCAACAAAATCAGGACACCTCTAGTGTTTTCTTTACAAAATGTGAAAATCTAGTGTTAATTATACTCATAGTTCTCCATGTTCTTGTCTTTGTATTCAGCCCAAGATAGTAGAGGCTCTTCTGGGTTATGAGTTGGTCCAAGTGTCCTGTGGAGCATCCCACGTTCTGGCAGTTACCAATGAGCGAGAGGTTTTCTCCTGGGGGCGAGGAGACAACGGTAAATGAGCAACATCACTTGTCACTTGAATACTGTGTTTCTTTGTGTTTCCCTTTGTACTCTTGCAGACAGCAGCAGCAGCGCCTCCAGGCAGACCTGGCATTTTGTGCTCCATCGTTCTCGTTCTCTCTCTCCGCCACACTCACTCTGTATTATGTCTCTGTTTGACAGGCCGGCTTGGTTTGGCCACTCTAGATTGCCACAACTCTCCGCAGCAGGTGAGTTTGCCCGCTGATTTTGAAGCCCAGCGTGTGCTGTGTGGGGTGGACTGCTCCATGATCATGAGCACACAGCACCAGATCCTGGCCTCTGGGAACAACAGGTACTCCATATGTCTTCTCACAGTTCATTATGTACAAAAACAGTATGAAAAATATCATATTACTTTAATAAAACATATTATATTACATTGGGAAAACTGGAGTAATGTCTGTTCAAGTGATTTTGGCTGGATGCTTATATTTCATTTATATTTATATAGATATAATACTCAAAAGCTTGGGGTCAGTAAATTTTTTTAATGTTTTTGAAGGAAGTCTCTTATTTTCACCAAAGCTCTATTTATTTATTCATAACATTTAACAAAACTTAAATAAAAACTTAAAAAAATATTATTACAATGAAAAATAAATGTTTCCTTTTTGAATATATTTTTAAGTGTAATTTATTCCTGTGATCCAAAAGCTGAATTTTCAGCATCATTACTCCAGTCTTCAGTGTCACATGATCCTTCAGAAATCATTCTAATATGCTGATTTGCTGCTCAAGAAACTTGTCTTATTATTATCAATGTTGAAAACAGTTGTGCTGCTTAATATATTTTTGTGGAAACTGTGAATTTTTTTTAATCATTATTCTTTGAATAGAAAGCTTAAAAGAACAGTGATTATTTGAAATAGAAATCTTTAAATCTTTTGTAGCATTAAAATTTATTACGTCTTTGCGAATAAAACGATTACATTTTTTTTACTGACCCCAAACTTTTAAACGGTACATATATATATATATATATATATATATATATATATATATATATATATATATATATATATATATATATATATATATATATATATATACATACATATATATACATATATACTCACTATTTCTCTCTTTTACTTATATATATTATCTCTTTCTCTCTTTTTCACTTCCTAAAACTTTTCCTAGCATTGCAACAAAATGCACTGTAAATCATTATTTATTTAAATTTATTTATTATTTACTATATTTATTTTTGGTCTTCCACATTGAATCATGGGTAATGTGGATATTTAGTTCAAAGTATGTACATTATATAATCAGCATTAATAAAAAAAAAATTCCAGTTCAAATTTGCTACTGACACAATTCTTTAATCGTCTTTAAGACAGAAAAATAGGGCTCATAGAAAACCCAGATTTCCCATTAGTAATGATGACATCATGTGCTCATGACTTTAAGGCAGCATCATCATTTACCAAAGCTTCAGACGGCATGTGGTTGGTTGAGGTGTTGACTGTCACAGATTCCCAAATGTGTCTATATATTTTGACATGTTGCTGGTTAATGAGCCTCAAATTAGAATTTTCAAAAGCCTGGTATGAGTCTAATTGCAATTATAAATAATAATGCATCTCAAAATGTAAAAAAATAAAATAAAATCTCCATGAATGTCTTGCTAAGCAGTTTTGCTTATGTTAGGCAGATTTTCACAGATTGCCAAACCAGTTTAGGGAGTTAACACTCCTCATTCCTGCTTCAGCATTTGAAAAGACTGTGAATTATGAAGACATTTCATCACAGGAAATGACCAACACAATGACCATATTTTAAATAACAGTCACACCCTGTCAGCCGCACCATCTGAGTGCTAAATATCGTTGTTTATGACCCTTACAGACTTAAGTTGATGATACACAGGTCAACTTTTTGAGCAATGTTGCTGGGCAATCTTGCAGAGCGATTGTTGCTTGGGCACTTTCCCATTGAAAATTGGCAATACATTTCTATCTGGATCATTTTTATCAGTCGTGGGCCTTGTGTCTCATCTGGTTGCCCGTTGACGGCAACATTGCTCAAAAAGTTGCCCTGTGTATCATCACCTTTAGAGCAGATTTTCAGAATAAACCTATTGCTCTTTGTGAAAAAGAAGTACACTGTTGCATACTTTAAAAAAAGAACACTGATTGACACTTAATTGAATGTTAACGACAATTAAAAAATGTATTGTACACATTCAATACTTTTCACAGAGAGTTGCTAAAGTGATATTTGAATGAATAAATAACCATCTTAAATGCAGATTTAACAAGCTGGGTTTGGATAAGGTCTCAGGCACAGAGGAGCCCTCATCTCACTGTCAGGTGGAGGAGGTCCACACGTTCCAGCCTGTCCAGTCTGCTCCTCTAAATGTTGAGAAGATTGTTTATGTAGACATCGGCACAGCGCACTCTGTCGCAGTCACAGGTCAGAGCACTTCATTCACATTACAACTCAATGTGCTGTTTTGATTTAGACTGAGGACCGACTCACAGTCTATGAGTATGTGCCCTAAATGCAGAGAAAGGTCAGTGCTTCACCTTCGGCAGTAACCAGCATGGGCAGCTTGGCTGCAGTTCCCGCAGAACCAGTCGAGTGCCCTATCAAGTCTCAGGACTGCAGGGAATCACCATGGCCGCGTGTGGCGATGCGTTCTCTCTGGCTATTGGAGCAGGTAAACAAGACGTATACTAGTGAATCTCACAAAACAGGTCACATTGAAGTCTGATGAAGCCTATTTTTAGGAGAATTAAGATTTTTTAAATTGTATTGTCATGAATCTTTTCATGACAACAAAGTATTCTTCCACCCCAATTTTCATTACTGCAATGCATCCAGACATGATGATCCTGATTTTTCACCCATGATTAATAAGTTTGTATTGTACTTATTGTAATGCAGTCATTTTTATAGTATTATAGTGTGAACAAGTATTGTAATACAATGTATTTTAACCCTCTAATTTTGAAAAGCTATTTTAAACCATTCAGGTTTAATGTTTATTGGTAAATCTGATGTTACATCCAATCCAGCATGGGTCAAAACCTCTTGGCTTTGGTTTTTATATATAACAGTATCAATTCAACAAAAGCCTAAAAAATGCTAATCATTTATTTTGATTTCGGTCCATTTTAGACATTCTACTAAGTATAAGTAACTTTGCATCTACATGTCAGCTAACTCTCATTAGAGTATTAGTAGACTGTTAGTTAACTGTTAGGTTAGGGTTATAGGTGTAAGGGTTCGTGTAAGTAGAATAAGTTGACATGTAGTCGGAAAGTTACTTATAGTTAGAATGTCTAAAGTTGGTCATCGAACTTTAGACTTTTTGTTACCCATTTTGTTTTGCATTGTTAATGACAATTGGAGGGAAATGTTTGTCGCAATACAAAGGAATGTAATGGTCCTAAAACAGAGAAAAAACTAAATAATATATATATATATATATATATATATATATTGATACTGGGATAGACATTGAACTGGAAACCAAACTACATCAGTTCAAAATAAATGCAATGCATCCCAGACAAGGCTGCTATCAAGCAGAATGTGCTCTAGTGGGGGCAGGTAGGTTAATTAATGTGACACGTGACTAAAGGTCAGCATGTAACCCCAACTGTGTCCCAGAGGCTTAGAAGACTCTGAAGACCTTCATTGTTTCATGTTGTCTTTGTTCATTCATGATTCTCACAGGATCTGACATGCAGAGAAATAGACTGACAAAGATGTTATTCAGCCAAATTGTGTGCAGAATTGTGAGTAAATGTTCTGCTCCTTCATTCGGCAGAGGGGGATGTGTACACCTGGGGTAAAGGGGCACGTGGTCGACTTGGAAGGAAAGAGGAGGATTCTGGGATACCAAAGACAGTGCAGCTCGACGAGAGCCACCCTTTCACTGTCACGTCAGTGGCTTGTTGCCATGGAAACACACTGTTGGCCGTGAAACGTAATGTGCAGCTATAATTACTTATACTAATTAGTGCTGCACGATTAATCGTATCGCAATCGCAATCGCGATGTCAAGTCTACGCGATTATATGACGCAAAATGCTGCGATTTTATATTAAATAAACAAATTAGCGCTGTCAACGCACTTATTAATGCAAATGCTTTAAAACCATTCATGCGCGATCAGACAAAAAAGAACGAGCCGCCTGTGAATGTCCTCCTGACACACACACACACACACACACACACAGATGCGCGCCAGTATCAAGTTCTCTTTCGCGGTAGAACGAACAACACACATGTATGCCAAATGAACGTGCTGCCTGTGAATGTCCTGAGTGTGACAGACAGAAAGACTCGCGCTAATATCGTGCGTGCGCACAAAACAGCACGACAGAATACAGTTCTCTTTCGAGCTTGAACGAACAATAACACACACAATTATGCCAAAATGTATTTTTGTCGAGTGTCTTCATAACATAAGAGTAGTCTTATGATGAACACGAAGAGTTGTGATTACTCGTGAAAGAATGAGGCGCGTGTGAGATCTGCGTCTCTGACAGCGGCTGGTCTTAAAGGGACAGTACACAGGTCGCTAAAGTTATTATTTTTTTCTTTTTTTTAATTTTTTTAATTATTATTATTTTTCTTTACCCCTGGCATGTATGGTTATATGTACTCTTGTATGTAAATTATGTTTTGTTCTTGTTAAAATGCAATAAAAAAAAAAAATCTGTCGCTAAAGTTAATCAAAGAACAAAGGGAACAGAGAAAAACACTCACTGCTCTTGACTTAAGAACTTTTTTCTTTAGGCTGATTATCACTAATCTGTGTGTGCATTTATTTTCCTTGAGAACCAAGCAAGTTGACTCATGCAACCATTTGTTTATTATATCGCATATCGCAATCGTAATCGCAATATTGACCTCAATTATCGCAATATGACATTTTCCCCAAATCGTGCAGCCCTAATACTAATGTTTACAGAATCTAGGCATTTATTGTAATGTATTTGTTGCAATTATCTATTGTTGATTTGACATTACAAATGTTGTTGTCATTGTTCTCTCATCAGTCCTTAAAACAGAGTGACTATATTCTTACTCATCATTTCTCTCCTTTCCTCAGCATTTTTTGAAGAGCCTGTTTCAAAGTGACAGCGCTGCCTCTGCCCAAATTCCTCCACACACTCCGAAGAAGAGGAATAAGGATTGAGGGATTGGACGCGAGACTGTCGCCTCTGAGAATTATAAGCCATGCAGTTGCGTTTACAATGTAACATGATTTCCAGCTACTGTATGTAAAGCTTTTTTTTTTAACAAATGTAAGTAACTGTTTACTTATAACAGCAGAATTGCACTAATTCTCTATTTGCAGTATTACATATTTTGTGTACATAAATTAGACTGAATTAGGTTCAAATGAATCATAAATATGTAGTATGTTAAATAATGCCTGATTCCTCACTGAGGCCGGACTGAATGGAAGAAAAAAAGGCAAAATTATTTTTGTCAAGATAATAAAGTGCTGCTTATGTTTCCACCTAATTGCAAGTATATCATAAAAATATGCCTGCTGGACATTATGACAGTAATAATAAGGGAGTTCTTATTTGTGGCCAAAATATTTTTTTAATAAATAAAAGCTTTAATAATAAATATACATTTATAATTTAGGATAAAATATTCTTTATATTTCGAATAATAATAATATTTTATTTTATAATCATTGACAATTATATTTAACTATTTAGTAATGTTATTTTTAGCTAGAACAATTCTAATATGAATGCATATTAATGTTTATTGCATATTAAAAAGCATATTCTTGTTTTATTTTCAGTTGAATCCCATCGAGAGCTCGTGCGTCCATCATGCTATGATGTAATTTTTGTGCAATACGTGATGCTCAGAGCGTGTCATTAATGTAGCGCGCGCTTTTCCATGCAAAACATATTCACCGTTTACGAGAGTTTAATATGTTCAAATGAAGCCGAGCTATTACATAGTCTTACTCTAATAAACTGTCTTACTCTATTTCTATGATTTCTGTTGTTGTTGTTGTTCTGTTGACGTAATGTCTGCTCTTGCACGAATGTCGTGCGCTTTTCACCGATAGAGGGAGTCGTTTGCCTTACAAATAACTTTCTGCAACCTTTTGTTACCATTGATTGCCTTTGTATGCACACTTTTGGAGTGTTATTTAATAAATAAATAAACGTTTTCTTCTTTATTCGTTTTTTATATCGTTATTGATATTCTAATACTGCGTGTATATTTATGTAGCCTAAATTTAATATTTTAAAAATATCTTCAGATGTTACAAATGGGCAGGAATACAACTGTGAATAATGGGGAAGGGGATTTTTTTTACATAATAAGCACACTTACATTTTAAAAGATTTTGTATACGCTCAAAAAAGTAAAGGTTCTTTATTGACATAATGGTTCCATGAAGAACCTTTAACATCCATGGGAAAGTGGAAAGGGGTTCTTTAAACTGATCTTCACACAATTTAAAGAACTGTTCATTGAAAGATTCTTTGAGAAACCAAAAAATGTTCTTCTGTGGCATTAGTCTACTGCAAAAACCCACTTTTGAAACCTTTATTTTTAAGTGCACAACATTTTAAGTGTAACCACATGTTACTAGCCTATTTTGACTTGATAATAGGCTACATTACAAGCATGCATACCTCAAAAATCGTTTTGTTGCGAGAGGGACCTCAAGAGAAATCCCGGTCATTACTGGCATAAATTCTATTAAAATAATCCCTTACTTGGCTACATTATAACGCTCACAGTCAGTATTACTGTAAACAACTGTAAATAAGCCTGCCCTTCTGATTTGTGCGGGGCTGAGAGGGATTTAAACGTGGCTCCTCCCTCGTGAATAGTGGGTGGGGCCTGATATACCTAAACAGATGGGATCCGAGCTTTGTCTCCAGGCTGTCAGTGTTCTTCACGACAGGCGCTGTGAATGAGTCTCATCGCGCGCATCATCTCGGTTCATCAAAGAGCTCGAGCGCTGCATTGACAGCCTCGTCATACAGACAGACCGTCGGGTTTAAGCTGTCATCCTGATGGTGGATCGAGCCGTGTTGCTCGAAAGAGGAAGCTGAGAAGGAACAATACCGACGGTTTGGGAGCGCGAGCCTGTGTGTCGTTGGCAAGTGAATATCAGTTTACATATACGCGCTCTGTCAGCGCCTTATTGCAGAGGACAACAAACGCCAGTCTCAATAGACGCTTAGTGTAAAAAACAGCAATGCCGGGGTTCGACTACAAGTTCCTGGAGAAGCCCAAGAGACGCTTTCAGTGTCCTCTGTGTAGCAAAGCAATGAGGGAACCCGTCCAAGTTTCCACATGTGGACACAGATTCTGCGATACCTGTCTGCAGGAATTTCTCAGGTAAGGAAACGTATTTGAGAAACGTGTATTTGCGTAAGGAATGAGCTGTGGCAACAACAACAACTACGCTATGGGATACACACAACCGAACCAACCTTGTAAGCAGTGGAGTGTATTCGAACGAGTTTTATCAATCTTCGTTTCAACACATGGCAGTCAGTCATATTTGCGCTACAGTTGACATTTTTTTTTTGTTTCTGCCCGTAGGCCTTGAGTTGATTTGGTGGCCAATAGGATACTGGGGGTGTTCTGAATGCAAATATTGCAAATGAAGTTAGTTGCTGTTTAGTGTCACGAGAGATAAACTGACAGATGGGTGTGTATGGGAGGGAAATGCAACATTAACCATTTAGAAAAAGAGAAGACTTGTGGGTTTACTGTTAATGAAATCCTACTATCAAAATCTGCACTGCAACATTATTGCTGGAGTTCCAGCTTGTATACCAAATAAGAGCAGGGCCATCACTAGCGGAGCAGTTTTTGTCACATTCAGAAAATAATTAGCCTACTTGTGGAGAAAATATTTAGAATATTTTTCCTTGAGCCTGTCCATTTGTGGTCTACCTTTATAACCGTGGGAGGAAAATATTTTCAGACCTGTGTGTGTGTGTGTGTATTCAGGCAGTAGAGACCCTCAGCTCTGGCCCTGTCTGTTATTTTGACCTGAGGCACTACAAGGCTCTTTGAGGGGTGCAGTCAGTCTCACATGTGGGATTGGGAAGCAAAACCTTTATTGGAATCAGTGTGCTGGAAGACTGGCCCGTTCATGCAGCACTAATTTGTGTGATTTGTTTGCTAGGTCATGTAGGAACGACTTAATGCATAAAATAGACGTGCTCAAATTTAATAACAAGTCAAATGGAAAAAATTGTTAAGGCATGCAGGCCAACAAAATAACTCGTAAAAAAAGTATTTGTCGACATGCATATTAAACATCGGTTTTATAGCTTTCAGTTTGAACTACCAGGAAATTCAGAACATTTACAGTTAACAGTTATAAAGCAGGAGTGCCCTTTAAATGACTCTTCACTACTAAGTATATAATGTTATGTAAGTATCATCAAGTCATTTGGCTTGGTATTTCCTCGGGGAATGACGTGATGACACTGTAAACATGACACACTGGATGATTGACAGCTGAGATGCTCATTCTCACCTGTGACATTGACAGCATTAATCATGCATAAAAAAAGGTTTTCACCATAAGGAAAGAAGTCTGGGAGAAAATAAGTTGCAGTATTGGTACTGAATACACTATTATTAAAAACTTTATGGTTGGTAAGATTTTTTGAAAATGTTCAATGTTTTTGAAAGACGTGTTATGCTCTTTTGCTCAGCAAAGCTGCATTTATTTGATCAAAAATATTGTATCAAATTATGAAATATTGTTGCAATTTAAAATATAATTTATTCGTGTGATGCAAAGCTTATTTTTCAGCATCATCACTCCAGTCTTCAGGGTCACATGATCCTTCAGAATTAATTCTAATATGCTGATTTGCTGCTCAAGAAACCTTTCTTCTTATTATCAATTTTGAAAACAGTTGTGCTGCTTAATATTTTGAGTAAACCATGGCAGATCTATCTATTATTTGAAACTGACTGGTTAGTGTTTACTGACACTTTTGATCAATTTAATGTGTCATTGCTGAATTAAAGTATTCATTTCTTTAGAAAATCTTTCTGAACACAAACTTTTGAACAAGGTGAGTTATCTGGCAGCCTTACGTGGGCCTGATTTGGCCTGTGGGAAGCCAGTTGAATAGGATGTCAGTGCAAACAGATCACATTATGCCTTCATAAATGTTGCACCCTAACATAATATCTTTGTATTTATATTTCGAAAGTTGACAGATTATTGTATCATGCCAACACTAATATCCGGACACAGAAGAGAAACATGAGTGCATGAATTGAATTTTTTGATTTGATATACATGATCAATTCAACACTGAACAATTGCAACAAAGGCACAATACGAGTCACAAAGATCTTATCTAGTTTTTCCACATATCCAAACAGGTTTTGTTTCTTTCCAGTCTGCGTGTTGTGGAGTATCAACAGAACTTGTGCTGATGCTGTGGGGAAAGATAAGAGGTTTCAGGTCAGGTTTGCATCTCGTTCAGATTACAGAGTGAATGCAAGGTCCACTATAGATAGACACTCATAGAAACTGAATTATCATGTCCGTTTTTGGATATTGGGAGGAAGAAGGAAGCACATGATGTATTTTGCCTAAGGCTCTGTGTGTTTATGTTTGTTCTATTCTCAGTAAACCTCTTTCCTCTCACGCCTACATAGGAGAACGATTCTTTTAGAAAGCTGTGAAGCTTTGCTCAGTTTTATTTTCTCAAAATTGCTTGAGATAATACAAATAAAAGATGTTTCATGTAAGACTAAATGAAAGCAGACAATGCTTATGAGTCATTGGGTCGTTAGTGTGTCACTGGGAAGAAATCTGATCTACTTCTCTTTATAAGTAACCTTTTTTCTTTACCAACGTATGTCACCAGCTAATGAGTGACTTTTTAACACTAGTTAAAGCTACGATTAAAGCTACTCGATTAGGGACTAGAAGCACAAAATGCAGTTTCTTTTTGAGAAAGGTGTTTTGAGAATTTGAGAAGTGATTTACATTAAAACTACAATAATTTGAACCTTTAAATTGAATTTAAATCAGTGGTTCACAACCAGAGGGCCGGGGCCCGCTAGGGAGCCTTAACAAATTCCCAAGGAGACCTCAAGATTACTTAAAATAAAGACTGGTGCCCACTGTATGGTTTATAATAGTATCTTACGATTGTTGCTTGTCAGACTGTATGAACATGATCCCCGCTGTAAGCCATTGTAGCCACTGTAGGATCTCAGTTGTCATTAATGTCAGACTGTACGACAGTCAAGACGCGTTAAAAACGGACGCACGCATGCACGGAAACTCATATGGAGTTTTATATCATCAATCCATGACATGTTCGGTGACTAAGCTGCATTACATGCGTGATTTAGGGTGTGCTCACACTTGTAGTTCAGTTCGCTTGGTTAGTTTGGTCTGGACCAGAAAAGAAAGTACTCCTTGTATGCTTAGCATACATTTTAGCATGTTAACACAGAGCCTAAAGGCATAGGGAAGGGACTCGTGAAGAGCTTATAAAATGTGTAAAGGAGTCAAAACAGCGGCAGGAATCCCTCCGTCACACACACAAACGAAGATTGTGACGTGGTTCCGATGCCTGTACCGAACCGTGATGTTCAACATCACGTCTATGATGAGAAAAAACAAGTATGCTTGCACATTCTGTCCATTTTAGGGTCACATCTTGTGACAAATTGTTGCGTTTTTGGTTCGTTTACATGTCTTTGGTCTGTGTTGCATTCATGTTTCATTTGAACCGCGCCAGCGTTTGTTTGGAAGCAACTTTTTAGCGGTCTTGGTCCACTTGTTTGGTGCGCACCAGTGTTCGGATAGAAGCATTCACATTTATTCAAATGAACCGCACTAACAGAGCAACCGCAACAGATTTCGTTTTAATCGAACGACACATGCCAAGTGTGAACACACCCTTAAATGGTGGCTAGCAAACAAAAATAATTTTGATCATGGCTTGTCTTGAAAAGATGTGAATTAACTATGTGTGTGGATCAAGTGGTGGTTTGTGGTTGTCTCACTAATTGCGTCATCCGGTTCTTTTGGTTTTTGATTTGACGGTTGTCGTAGGAGAAGTCACACTGCAGGACTGTGCGTCAAATCTTCTGACACTGACAATTTCATCTGAGGTAAAATTTGATCGCAACGGTCATTGATCTGCTGTCGGCGAGCATGTCCAACTAGCGATCAAGACTAAAGGTTTTGGCCTAGGATTAGAGTTTTTTTTAGGATTCGTAACATTTGTCTCAGACGGCCAAATCGTGGCCAAAATCGTTCAGTGTGCACCCAGCTTAAGACAAAACAAGACCAGTATTGTATACCTGCATATAGGAGGTAGATTAATTTTACAAGTGTGATTTATAGACCTGGAAATGTCTTGTAAATTATTAAAATGTTATATGAATTATTATTTTTTGTCATGCTATCACTGGTGGGCCTTGGAGAACCAATGATCTAAACATTATATTAAGCATTACTTGTTGAATTATTTTGAGGTGGATGTTTAAATCATGGTCTATGAGTATTGTGATGATCAGAATCACAAACTCACATGGCAGATCATCAGGATAAGTATGTGCTTTGTTGACATTGCGTGATAACCGTGTGTTTACTTCTTCTTTGTTGTGTACACTGTACAGTACACATTCAAAGTTATTCCATCCGTTATTTCAGTCAACCTCTGATCAGTTCAGACCTGTCGTCACTTTGGGAAATGTTGCCATATGTGCAAGGATTTACATGGGTTATGCTCTTGCACAACAAAATCCCAACTATGATTCACCATCTGCTGCGTTTTAACCATTATTGGAAAAGGGCCTCCAGCTACTTCAGGTTGAGTCTCACGCTACATGTACACCTATAGACTTGCCCTGTAAAACTTGATTCAGGTCTGAATCTGAAACATCGGATTTGTCCCATTCATGGCAACACGCTTTGACTGTTGGCTATTTGCGTTGTAAATGGAGCGTGTTTCCGCTAAAGAAGGAATGTGTAAGGAAGGCGGTTGTCTCAGAAGACCTAATCAGCGCCGGGAGGGTCAGGAGGGGCCGAACCACAGGGTTTATCACTCTGGCAATCAGCTCAAGTCACATGACCGTGACGCTAATGCAGAGTAGATGAACCTTGAACTGAGGGCATTTGGTTCACCGGCATAACACAAAAGAAGTTCTCATAATATGGGCTAACATCTCTGAATGCACACAAGGGCACCCTTAATGTCATAAATCAATGGTTTAGACTAGGCAAGTCAAAGGCGAGTCAAATAAACTCTGGAATGTTATCATTTGGTGCTTTGTGAGATAACGGTTATTGGTTTGTAGTCTTTTATTCAAGCTTTAGCTCTGTTTGTTTTGGGTCTGAACTTTTTGTGTACATATTCTGCTCACAATACACATTAGGTGTGTCCCAATTCGCTTTAGGTGTGTCCCAATTGTACTATAAATAGTGGAAGCAGTGTTTTTAAACTGAAAATTCCAACAATTTAAATTGCACTTCAAAAACCCGGGTGATGCACCTAATTAACCGAAAAAAACAAAGTGTGTGGAACTTTAGACACAAGTTCATACACTCAACATTCGCAGCTTTATCAGCCTACATAGCGGAGAAGGAGCCCAGCCAGCAAAAAGTCGTCTATTAGACGTTGAATAGACATAAACCTTCAACGTCTAATTACGACTTTTCAACGTTGAAAACAGGTCGATCTTCAACGTCTTGATGGAATATGTAAAACTCTTTACATTTATTTGAGATAATACTGACCATGGTTTGGTAGTTTGTTTTCTCCGTTATTTTAGCATGTATAAAAGACTTATCCTGTCTTAGATTATCAGTTGAAAACATGTGGTATCTTAGATGATCAGTTGAAAACACAAAGTCAAACAGTCCTGCCGAAACTACTTAGGTGAAATCACGTCGAAAACCAGTCCAAGGCGGACCGACTTATTTTCAACCATATTTCAACGTTGAAAGACGGTAATTGTTTACTGGGAGGGCTATCTCCATGCTGGGCAACAAACTAGCTGTCTGAATATCATACACTAGACTAGAGAGTTGAGTACTAGTGTGTATGCCATTTGGGACATTTGATGTTAGCATGTGGCTACGCTAACAATATTTATAGTACACGCAAATAGAGTAGGCAGTTTAAACTAGTCAGTTTTTAATTCAATTGGCCTATTTTTATCGTTACTTTTTGATAATAAATTTTTTTATTTATTTCTAGTAGGCAGCATTTCTCTATTTCTCTATTTATTGTCAGATTGCCTTCTCGGAATTTGGCCGAAACAATACCTTTTGGAGCAGTCTATGAAGCTATGTTGTGTAGGTAGGCAGCTCAGTAGGTTTTAGAACATTAAGAAGTTTTCCATCGACGATTTGCTTCTCTTGCTGCTTTGCACAGCTTCGGGTGACACATTAAGGTAATCCAAAATCCATATTAAAGTGTTAATTTTATTACATTTTATCTATTTATTACAATAAAGGCTGTTTCTCAAAATGAGTCCGAAATCTCCACTTCAGGAGCACTTGTTACAGAAGGGTTTGTTCATATACTGTATATATTCAACTGATTTTTTCAGAACATTTTATTCCTAAAATTATTCAGTTATCAGTGTTTTTTTGATATATGGTGATATCATCTGACATCTTTTTTCTGATGTAAAGAAAGATATCCAAAATTCTTTATTATAATATCTCAACAAAATTAAGAACATTGAATCTGGCTTTAACCAATGCTTAGATTTCGGTTCTGGAAATGCATGCAAATTAGTATTTAATTAGAATTGAACTATACCCTTATTTGTATATTTAAACATAACATTTCAGAAAACTTGAAATACAAAAACAATTGTCTTAATGTATTGTGATTAATCAACTGGGAAAGTACGGTGATAGCTACAGTATTAGTTCAAATGTTTACCATATTCACCTGTGGTATCTTGCCTTATAAAAAGGCATGCATGACAATGCTGCCATTCAGAAGCTACTTGTATCCAAAGAAAGTACAGAAGGTGAATATCCTGGTGTAAGGAGCACAAAACCTTAGCTTCAGTTTTCACAGCCTAATTTTCTCAAACAGAATGTCTTTTTTCATAGAGAGTCTGAATAGAGTTCTCTGTGTCTTCTATTGAACTCAAGCCCTCCTGCGTTCTCTTGAGAGCTGATGGTCTGTAACATGTGCACACTAAAGCCTTGCAACGGAAGGATGGGTTTATTCGGGGTAGAACAGGGTAACTGGTGACGGGCAAAGTGGGAAAAGAAAGATTGACTTCTTTCCAGCCAGGGCCATCTGTGTGAACAACATCTTTTTTACATTAAAGCTCAAATGAATTGCCCTCTGTCTATTGAGATACAGAAAGGAGCCTCTTTGGCCTGTCCCAGTTAGTGAGAGGTTCTTTGAGGTATGGGAGATTTAGAGGAAGCATTGGTGCCCAGCTCTGAGAGGAAGCCAGACTGGGTATGACAGCTGGGAGTCTGCATCCCCCCCTCAGGATTCATGCCATTGAGTCAGATGAATAGTGACTGGGCATCCTCTCTCACTTCCTGCACGGCCTCATCAAAGACCCTCACATCCTCTCACAGGTGCCACTGGTCATATAAGTCATCTGTTTGCTGGGTCCATGACAGATAAGATAAAATCCAAACACTGTTAAAAGAAACGTTTACATTTAATGAGTCATGTGAATGTCATGTAGTGTAACCATTAACTTATACGGTAATATACAGTATTTTATTTTCACCTTGAATCTTAAAAAAATCATCAGTATCGATATTTTTTGGGAGACTTGCCACATGACATGACAAATTATTTAATATTTTAACAGACTTATTGACCGTAACACTCTATGATACAATTTCCTGTTTTTTTTTTTTGTATGCTGATCACACCACATGACTTGACAGACAGTTTGTCAATATTAATGAGCATTGTAGCAGTTTTGTTAAAATATATTTTTGTTGGATTATGCCAAACTACTTAGCAAGGTTTTCTTATCAAGAATTTAATTTTTTAATAAACTTTTTTTTTCTTCATTATGATATCAGGAAAGTTGCATCACACTGACTTTTTTTACTTTATGCCATCAAGAAAATTCATTCTTAATATAGAAATGAAAGACATGCTCATTTTTTTTTATAAATATCAGAAATTATGACTTATTACGTATTTTCATGCCACATGACATTTTACAGCCAGAACTTAGCATGTCTTTTCATAAAAAGGTCAAATTATATGATATTTTAAGAGACTTGTGGCCACATGGTCACAAGAGTCTGCAGGGGTGTATTCAAGTCATTGTGTGTATGAATTGAAATTTTATTTTCAATTATCTTTTTTTTTCTCCATAGTTATGTATGTTAGTCGCCCCACTTGACTTTGATTTGGTGGAAAAAAGTTTTTCAAATATTAATAAGCAAATTTGTTATTTGTATATTGTATGGTTTTTACTAAGAAATAATAAGATAATGCCAAACTACTTAATGTTTTCTTAGTAAGAATTGTATTCTTTTAATAAAGCTTTTTTTCTTCATTCAAATATCAGGACAGTTGTACCTTGATATTTTGAATTTATTAATATTGAAATGAATTTTAATTCATAAATTAAAAACATTTTCATCATATGATTTTCACATAACTTTCATACATACAAAATGTACACTCTTAAAAATAAAGCTTCCAAAAGTTTTTTTTTTTTATTGTTGTTTTTTAACCATTTTTGGTTCCCCAAAGAAACTTTCAGTAAACAGTTCTTGAAAATAACCTTTTTTTAATGTGAAGAACATCTTAATAATCTAAAGAACCTTTTTCCACTTGAGAAAAACCTTTTTTTGGAATTGAAAGTTTCCATGAATATTAAATGTTCTTCACGGAACTACTGATGCCAATTAAGAACCTTCATTTTTAAGAGTGTACATAGTTTTCTACGCTGAAAGTCTTTGTTTTGGTGTGAATGAACTGATGATCTTGGCTGAGTGATGTCATAGGCATGAGTCTTTAGGGATGCTGTTATGAGTGCAGTGGACCTCAGCTCCAGCTGTAAACGGGACGTTCTGGAGTTAAAGTTCTCCATCCCTTCCACACAGCTGCAAGCTGGCGAAGGGTGAGGCTGTTATTATCAATGCATTTAATTTAAATGTTTTGCATCAGCGCTTCTTTGGTTGAAAGTCCCTTAAGGGTTCTGTGTTAATTATCATCGTAGAGGGTGTTATTAGGAGCTAAAGGAGGTTCAATGAGGGCGACACAAAAAGTGGGCGAGCTCTTAACATTCCTGACTGGATTTTCTGCCCCATTCAGATGTCCATCGTCTGCAAGCGCATAGACAACATTCCTTTGTGAAAAACTGTGGTGCTTGACGACCTGGGACGCTCAGTGATATTAGTGAGGGGTTCATTAACAAAGTCGATAGAAGTGTTCGTGGGGTTCCAGGACTTGCCCGGGCATGCTTATATTTGAAGAGAAATCAAATAATCATACCTTTACTCCCCTTGGGAGCAGATACGCAGGGAACTATTTCAGTTATGCAGTACAGCAGTTTGTCACTCACTCCATACATGCTGAGGCCAGGTTGCTCTAACCTAGACCTGCCAGAAGCTGGCATGCCTCAAACAATAGCTAATTTGTGATAAGACAAACATCGCTATTACTATTGCTTATACTTGGGAAATGAAAAAAGCTCTAACACTAGGTATTTATATGCCATCCTACTCTATGTGCAATGGATGTGATTGATGCCTTAAATTGTGTGCTGTTATGTTTCGTGCTGTCAAGGTAGTAGACTTATGATTTTTTTCTGGTGGATGATAAAACTCATTGAAGGAGGGGTCTGAGATAATATAAAGTATTGTAGAAACTTGACAGTGGGCTCGTTTGACTTAGCAGCTACCCATAAATCCCTAGGGACCAAACCACATAGAGACACTCTAAGGCCCTGTTTACACCTGGTATTAAGATGCGTTTTGGTTGATCGGCTCACAAGTACATGAGGGAGACACATTCCCCTTTACACCTGGTATTTTAATCCGTCTCTTTTGTCCACTTTCAACCACTTCTGTCCTGATTCCTTCGAGGGGAGGGTCTATGGGCAGGTAAATGTATGTTGTTGTTTTTCCAGATCTTTCGACCTAATGGACAAAATAAGCTTACGCCCAGAGACGACGGAAAAACACACGGAGAGCATCAGCTTTAGTTTCTGCTCTGACAACCGCAAGACCATGCCAAACGCTGTTTGTGTTAGAAATCAGGAATGGTGAGAGAACATTGTGCTTGGTACGTGTTTCGTCTTCAAACCAAACTTGGGTCTTCAGCCGACAAAGTTTAAATCCCGTCTGGCTAGTGCTCTTCCCATAATGTTTACGCATTAGGTCAGTATGCGGAGAGTAGGTAGTCTTTTGTGGCTGTTCCAACACATTCCACCACATGAGCGTCTACATTACGAAAGCAATCCGGTCTAATGTTTTTTCGACTACCTCTGGAAGTGGTCAAAAGTGGACAAGCTCAAAACGTTTTAGACCCCGTTTACACCTGTATTTAGCGTCATCCACTTGTGATCCGATCGACCAAAACGCATCTTGATACCAGGTGTAAACAATGGCCTGGCAAACATTCCCTGTTGACAAAACGTCCCAATCCAGCCTAAACTGGTTTGCTGGTCTTAATTGGTCTCTTAGCCTGGTCTGTTGGCTTATATATTATTACGTATTTTTTTTCCAGCTGGGCACTCAATGGAAAAATCTAGTTTTAAGCAGTCATATTGTGTTGAGGATTGCACATTCTACTCTTTGTTTCACATGTACAAATCTATTTTAAGAGAAATTGTTTATTTTATTTCTTTTATATAAATTCAGTGAAGTGCTTCGTTGAATGTCCCCTCGGCTGACAGGTGGTTGAAGGTCATTTAAAGCATCTAGATGCAATTAGTTTCTCTCGGCTGAATTATTCTGTGCTAATGCAAACCTCTAAATCCCAGCCGCATCCGGTTCCGCACATGCAGCTTGTGTGTTTTTCATTTTGCTGTAACTCCATCATGCCTTATCCAACGAGTAACATGGTTTAATCAAAACCGAATGCATTTGCCTGGGCTCTGAAGGGGGCTCAGACAGCTGAGAGACCACTGGTGTGAGAATGCTATCTGTTGTGTAGTTGACAGGCAGGCATGTGAAGAATCTGCTGGTGAGCGAGCAGCTGGGGTGGCCAGATCTTGAGGAAGGAGGTGTCTCTCGCTCCGAGGGCACCTGTCTCAGTGAAAGGCTCTCTTGTAGAGCGCAACAGGTGTTGGCAGAGCGGTTAAGCTCTTCGGTTAAAGCGTACACTCATTCGCTGTTATTGACTGTCAATTCCGGAGGCCGGCCGGATTGAAGGTCACAGCCATTGGTTCCCCTTCGTGAAAGAGGCACTGTGATCGCTTCCTTCCTGCCCTACCCTGCGCAGATCCGCTCTATATAACAGCTCAAAGATGCCCTTTCAGTTCCAGCATGGCACGTTACCCTCATCTCGCTCCCCTGGCTTACTCTCAAATGTGTCAGGGCAACACAAACTGGCGCTCCCACGTCCTAACCCGGCTCTAAACTAGTGACACTGATTCTATGAAAGAGGACTGAGAAAGCCACTTCCTCATTTTCAAGGCCAGGCGTGTTGGTCGTTCTTTTCCCTGGAGAGGAGAGGGATGTTAAAGAGCTTTCTGTTCGAACTCATTTTTGGAGAATTTAATGTCCTTTCGTCTCTTTTTTTGGCTTTTGAAAGGATAGACAACATCATTCTGTGGTAAAATATTGTTGCATATTGACCACTGTATAACCGTATATAATTGACCGCTGTCCCACACAACCGATTTTCTACATAGTTGTGCTAGGATCATGTCTTGCATATCACTTTCTTACATAATATAATTTAAACTCAAATCAATATTTATTTGTTTTATTTCACTAGTCAGTTCATTTATTTTTTCAGTATGCTATTTATTTATTTATTTATTTTTACCCATTTTTATATTTGTAAAGATTTATTGAAATTATACTATGTGACAGTGAAATGACCTTGTCATGTCTTTTTTGTGATATTATGTTATTAAAATATTAATAATAATATAACAATATAATAATAATAATAATATAGTTAATTAATATAAATTGTATATTATTTAATATCCTAATATATACATTTTTAATGTTTTAATCATTTTTATTATATTAATATGAATTTAAATATTACATTTAAAACTCCTTGACTATTTTTAAATATGTATTTCTTAATAAAAAGATTATTTAAAGATTTAAAAATAAAATTTATTTTTTCATTTTGAACTGTTTAAAACGGTTTTACTACCTTGACGCTTTAAATGTCCCATGAAAATCATTGGTTGTATACTGTATGTAAATGCATATTTATTTATGTCTTGTTCATTTTTGTGTGTATGTATGTAATGTAGTGTATGCATGCATGTATTGTATATGTATATTTGGTAAAAAGAACACCCCATCATTCAAAGGGAATGGCAAGGCAGAGCCTATGTGGGAGAGAAAACGAGAGGATTGTGTTTCTGCTCCATGTGAGGGTACACTGCCTGCGCTGTGGGATG
Source organism: Rutilus rutilus (assembly GCF_951802725.1). NCBI lineage: Eukaryota > Metazoa > Chordata > Actinopteri > Cypriniformes > Leuciscidae > Rutilus > Rutilus rutilus. Next base: position 14,783,126 of record NC_140223.1, read on the forward strand.
ATGGCGAGCACAGGAGTTCTAGCATGTTCTTATCAGCTACATGAGTGCACATCTAGCTTCCTAACAGACTCGCCGCTCCCTTACACACACACACACATACACACACACACACACACATACACACGCCTCTCTCTCCGGCATTAAGAGCCTCACCTTCACCCCGTTACCATGGCCACTGAAGTTCCGGGCCTAGCCAATCGGTGGCACCGCTGACAAGTGAGGCGCACACACACACACACACACACACACACACACACACACACAGCATCCCTGATGAGGTACTGACGAGCCGCCCTCTCGGCTTTCTCTGACTGTCTCCCTCTAATCAATGAACTCAAATTATAATTACATAATCCTCCTACATAGGGAGTCACTGGGTTTAACGTTGGTTTTCAAACTTTTTGAAGTCAGGAACTCCGAGACAGGCGGAGAGCGCTCGGGAGGTGTTGTCTCGGGACGCTGGAGGTGACTCATCCCGTATTAGGTGCGTAGTTTGTGTCCACCAGCACGCGGTGACACAAAAAAAACACTTCAGCCGATAACGAGGGTAAATTCTTTTGCTTTCACAAAGCATTTCACCCACTTTCCAGTCACTTTTACCGCTGCATTATAAACAGCGCTGTCCGCATCTGCAGCCGCAAGTGAATATTTTCACCCACTCTTTCAGAATGGTTCTTGGTCACATGAGGAAACGCATGGTATAATTAGACGGTGTAACTGTGCTATTGGGGTGTGGTTGAGTTTTTCCCTGGAGCGTCTATGGAGTTGAGCTAAATCAAGCCTCCCACACAACACGTATATTCATTTATTCTTTCAGCACCTGGCACTGTACACCGTCTCGTGCAGAGACGCACAATAAAGAGCTCTGTCAGTCAATGGCGTGTCACGCTCAAGTCTCGCCTAATAGATAATAGTTCATTTACAGTTTATTCAAGCCATCTTTTGTGAGGCTCAATACAACTCGACTCACTGAGAAGAAGCTTTGTGTTGATGCTTAATACATTCACTCACTGGATGACAAGGCAGCTATTTGTTTTTATTCACTCTCTAAACGAGGGAAAATGCAGCATTATGAAGAGCTGATGATATGTATGGTGAATATGCTCTTGTGTATGGTGTATATGGTGAATATGTATGGTGAAAATAGATATCAAATAAATAGATGCTGAGCTCATAGATCATAGATCTACAAAAAATCTTTTGTAGGTTATGCTACTCATAAAGAACATCTGTTACATTTACAGTAAGCTTAAAATTTAAGCCGCTATCACTGAAAATCTTTTTTTGCCTCTTCAAATTAGCAGAGTAACAGGAGAGGAAAGAGATATTGAGAATGATAAATTAATACAGTTTTATTGGCACCCCTGATAAATATGATCAAAGATGGCTGTAAAAATAAATCTGCGCTGTTTATCCTTTTGATCTTTCATTAAAAAAAATCGTAAATGAATTGAAAGTGGGGGGGAATCACATTATGAAATAAATGTTTTTCTCCAAAACACGTTGGCCATAATTATTGGCACCCTTTCATTAAATACTTTTTTCCAATCTCCTTTTGCCAAGATAACAGATCTGAGTTTTCTCCTATAATGCCTGATGAGTTTGGAGAACACCTGACAAGAGATCAGAGGTCTTCCTCCATACAGAATCTCTCCGGATCCTTCAGATTCCCAGATCCATGTTGGTGCTTCTTCTCTTCAGTTCACCCCACTCATCAGGCCAGGGAACTGGGATGGCCATGGCAGAAGCTGGGGGTACTTTTTATCCCTGTTTGCACCAAACATAATAAATGAATAAATAAGTAAATGAATAAATACATTTATATTTTATTAAAAAAGAAACTGTGGAGTGATTCGGAAGACAAGAAACTAGTGCAGCTATAGAAAATTAATTGCTTGGTACAGCGGTCAATTATATTAGTGATCATTATGCAACAATAGTTTACCACAGAATGATGTGACTGACCAGTCAGAATCAAGTATTTTAAAGAGTCATGAGTCACTGTTGTGCTCTGAGGAGAGAAAAGTATGTCCTTTGCTGGCTAATGACCGATATTTGTGCCTGATAAGTATTCATTGGCCGGGATTATCTGTCCTGTTCCACCTGCTGTCATGGTAGAACAGCGCATGACATTCAGGAAGGTAATCCACCCATCCTCAGTCTCCAGCGCTAAGGATTATCACGCTGCTAATTTGCCTCTAGCGAAGCCCGAGGTTGTCTGTTTTGTGTCCCCAAGTCTTGATAGTTTTTCATTTTTCAGTACAGAAGCCAGCCTGGAGTGTGAGGCGATGAACGGAAACTGTGTCAAATTTCATTACTTCTATTTTATGGTACATAAAGTGCCGCTTCACTGTGTAGACTAAAAGGAATTGATCAGGAACAAACACGCAGATCATTTGATATGCACGCTCATATTTGCTGGTGTCTCTTTATATGATCATAATCTCCAATTGCATTAGCTCCTTTATCTTTTGGACCCAACAACAAAGTCGAGAACATTTAGAGCTGGCCATAAGCTTCATATCTTACACCCAGAGCTCTGAACTTGCTCAAAGCCTCTCAAACTTACTTTTCTTCCAAAATAAACCCTTTGAATTTATCAAGCTGTTGCGAGATTATCCAACAGACATTATCAGCTTGTTCTTAGAGCTTCTCATTTTAATGAATTATGTATTCATCCCAGAACGAGCTGCGAGAGCTTACTCTTTTGCATCTAGCCCCATAGCCATCTGAAAACGCGGACCTTTTTCAGCATCGGGAATATCAAATGAGAAGGGCAAGATGGGCTCGCCGCTGGAAGATAAGCTAAGAAACAGCTAATCCTGCAGTCCTTTATGCTTATACTTTCCCTACTAATTTCCACATCATTGAATTCCCAATCCTTTCGAACTGTTGAGGAGCTTTTTAATTCAGACTGGCTTTGTCTTTGTCATGTGCATTATGTCAGTTTTAAACTTTAATCAACTCCTCAAAAGCGACAGATGTGATGTGAGAATTTGGCCTAAATGTCATTTTCATGAATTAAATGCTTTGTAATTAATCATTTATCACATTCAGGGCTTCATAAGACTTCGCTTGACAGCTTTCAAACGTGTGTCCACCCACTTTATCTCAATCCTATATAATAGTCTATATAATAGAGACCTTAGTCAGAATGGACTCCATATCTAATTCGGCACTAACAAAATCAAGACACGCAGGAGATAAAAGCAAGAGACATTATAAAAATGTCACATTTGTCTATGCCAAATTATTTTAGTGTGATAATTCCACACTGTTTCATTGTTTACATGTGAAGCCAGAGACTACAGAATGGGAATGAATGATTCAGACCGACTCATTTGAATCATTAAAAAGATCCAACTCAAGAGAATGATTCTTTCACAAATAGGAAATCACTACTTATCAGGGCAGATCAGGGTTATTATTGTTCACTAAAACTATTAAAACCAAATAAAGTTGAAACAACTTTTGAAAACTAACTGAAATAAGTTTGAATTGAAGGACTAAAATTTCCAATTGAAAATAAAAATAAACTAAACCTGAAATAAAAATAAATTAAACTTAAAAAGTAATATTTACACAAAGCAAAAACTAATACATTTTTTAAAAAAGCACACGCAATTAAAAAGAAATAATAAAAAATATAAACGAATTTAAAAATATGAATAAAAAGTAAATAAATAGTAATAAAATAACACTGGTGAATGTCTGAATAACTTACATTAACTAAATAACTTATTTTGGGCTGTTCTTCAAACAAAATTTAAAGGAACAGTTCGCCCACAAATGTTTGACTTCTGTGGAACATAAAAGGAGATATTTGAAAAATGTCAGTTTTTTCTTTCATACAATAAACGTCAGTGGAGTGCCATGTTGTTTTGGACCCCCTGTCTTTCATTGCATATACAATAACTGTACATACAAAAATATATCTTCTTTTGTGTTCTACAGAAGAAAGAAAGTCATACAGGTTTGACGTCATTTCTGAATGACCTATCCTTTTTAATATAGTGCATGAGTCATAAAGAACTACTTTGATTATATATATATATATATATATATATACAGGTGCTAGTCATAAAATTTGAATATCATCAAAAAGTTGATTTATTTCAAGAATTCAACTGAACAGGTGAAACTAATATATTATATAGACTCATTACATGCAAAGTGAGATATTTCAAGCCTTTAGTTGTTATAATTTTGATGATTATGGCTTACAGCTTATGAAACCCACGAAATCTAAATTAAAAAAATATATTACATGAAATCACACAGTAATTACAAAGTGATACCATGGTCATTGAACCAGGTTTTGGTTCTTTTGGCAGTGTGGGCAGGTGCAAATCCTGCTGGAAAATGAAGGAAGCATGAAGTGCTCTGAAAATGTCCTGGTAGACGGCTGCGTTGACTCTGGATTTAATAAAGCACAGTGGACCATAGTCCTCTTTTCTGATGAGAGCAAATTTTGCATCTCATTTGGAAACCAAGGTCCCAGAGTCTGGAGGAAGAATGGAGAGGCACACAATCCAAGATGCTTGAAGTCCGTGTTGGTTTGGGGAGCCGTGTCATCGGCTGGTGTTGGTCCACTGTGCTGTCCACTCAACGCAGCCGTCTACCAGGACATTTTCAGAGCACTTCATGCTTCCTTCAGCAGACAAGCTTTATGGAGATGCTGACTTCATTTTCCAGCAGGATTTGCACCTGCCCACACTGCCAAAAGAACCAAAACCTGGTTCAATGACCATGGTATTACTGTGTGATTTCATGTAATATTCAAATTTTCTGGGATTTTGATTTCGTGGGTTTCATAAGCTGTAAGCCATAATCATCAAAATTATAACAAATAAAGGCTTGAAATATCTCACTTTGCATGTAATGAGTCTATATAATATATTAGTTTCACCTGTTAAGTTGAATTCTTGAAATAAATCAACTTTTTGATGATATTCTAATTTTATGACCAGCACCTGTATATATAAATTATAATTTTTTTAAAGCCTCAGTCCTCATTTACATTCATTATTTTGACCAGATCATTGTTCAATAATCATCTTTTGTGTTCCACGGAAGAAAGAAAGTCAAACGGGTTTGTTATGACATGAATTCTCATTTGTGGGCGAACTGTTCCTTTAAGACTCCATCATTTATCCTCAGGAGAACTGCAGCTGTTTTCTAGTGTCTTAAATCTTAGGATTAACATAAAACTAAGTCATCCATCAGATGTGCTGGTTATCCGTCCTCTCAGTATCTGGGATTAGTGTGACACTTCTTTAATATCTTCTGTTATTTTTAGAGCCGGATTCCTCTGACCCCGTCAAAGCCTTCCTTGTGCCCCGTCTTACCCGATCGTGATAGTTAGCGCCACGATGACCTTTGACAGCGTTAAAAAGGGGGATCGCCGAGGCACATCAAAGCGCTTTGGTGCGTATGGACAGTGTCTCTTTTAATAAAGCTGTCAGCACAGAAGTCATGCGCTTGCGTTCTTCAGGAATCTATAGCGTCGCTGCTCGCTGCCTCCCCTCAAAGCATTTGCCTTCTCATGGATGAACGTTCAGCAAACATCTGCCCTTTACCGAGGAAGCTAAAATTAGACTTGCCGTCTGTAATTAAACAGCAAAAGCAGCCTGTCGGAGGAACTTTGTTTGCCGTTCATGCCATTTTTCATGATTGTGCGCCAGCATGTACATATGCATATGTAGGAGGGAGAAAGAGAGATGCAAACAAAGAAAGTGACAGTAAAACGAGTGGGAGAAAGCTGAAGAAAAGGAGATGACATGTCGAGTGAACATCAAAAGCAGAGACTGTGGCCGTTTCACATCTGCACTTGACTGTAGCTTTTAGCACCTCTACACGGGCCGGTGTCTCCTTCTCACATGTGTGCAAAGTCTAATGGAGAAACGCTCCTCAACCACTTTGAACATTCACATATGAGATCAGGCTCTCCCTACTGCTCTTTCAAGTCACCATCAAAGCTCACCAGGAACCATTATACGCGATTGACACCTTTCATAGGCTCACCACTTCCAGGTCTAATGCCAGGCCCCATTTACACCTGATTTTAGCATCTGTCGGTCTCTCTCGGGGATCTGATCAGGTGGACAGCACTAGGTCGGATGTGTCTTGTGAGACACTTTAGGAGGTGTTTAGGACCATCACAGCATTTATGGTGTGCACTGTTACACCAGTTTGTCACTGAAGGATTGTCTGCTTATGTAATATGCAATAATTGTGCCAAAAAACTAGTCCAGGCTAAATGAGAAAACAACAGTTGAATATATATTATTATTAATATTAATATTTATTTATATTATATTTTGATGTTTATTTATTTAAATTGTTTAAAATGTAATGTATTGTATTGTGAAATTTTGAAATATAGATTAGCTTTAAAAAAAATTACAATATATTTTTTAATTATATTTAAAATGTTCAGAGTTATTTGAGTGAAAATTTAAAATATATATATTATTATAATATATCATTAGATTATATATTTTTCATTACAACTATTTAAAATTTTCAGCATTAGAGTGTGAACTTTCAGGAATATTACATTACATTATATTATATTATCAAAATATTAGATTTGATTTGGATTTTCATATTATTTCATTACAAATCATATTTCAATTTGAGTGAATCTAAGACAATTATATTGTATTATATTATTAAGACATTACATTAGATTGTTGTAACACTAATTTTTTTTAGTACAAATTATATAAAATTTGACACAATAATAAAACTATTAGTCCAAATTTAACACAATCATATTATTAAAATGTTAGATTAGATCTTTTCTTTTTAATCATTACAAATTATACATTTTCAGAATTACAATTTGATAAAAAATGTAACAATTATATTGTATTATACAAATATTAGAATAGATTTATATATTTTTTCCATTACAAATTATATTTTACATTTTCAGAATTACAATTTGAGTGAATATTTAATATTATTTTCATAATGTTTTAGTCTTTTGAGGATGTCCTTTTACTTTAATTGCAAAAGCACTAAATCTTATTTATGAAATTATGAATGCTACAAATGTGCATATTTGAATCTACAACCCTACAAATAGTGCAGAATCTTGCAGAACTGGACATGCAGGTTCTGCTGGACATGGATGATGGCATGGGAGGTAAACGCATGGCATCTCCATCAGGACTAATAGTAGACGCTTGGCCTGGTGCAGATCATTTAATGAGATGGAATTGATTTTCCTTTGCCTCCCTTATGCATCTGTACTCTAACCAATTACATAAAGAGACTCCCTGAGTGAGCTTTTGCTCTTGAAACCTCTTACAGCCACGTTCAGATGTTGAATTCAAGGTTAGGATGCCCCTAGAGTGGCCTTGATATATTTTGCTACACTCTGGTGCTCCCTAAAAATTCATTTTATTCATTCACATTCAGTTCAAATTTACCTGAGCTCCTGCTACCTGGATACTGTTGTTGTCATTCCTCTAATTGTGGGTATAGATTTAAGTGTGGATTGTCATTGAGGTCACACAGTATCATGATTGACTGTGGTTTCCATTATAGTCAGCAAGGCAGAAAATCTCTTTTGCCATTGTAGTGTATGAGGATTAGAGGCCCTTCAAATGCTCAGTCACTCATCTAGTTGCACAGACATGCTAAAAGCATGCTGATTAACTTATTGATAGACGCACAAAGGTCGAGTGTAGTAAAAAAACATTTGGGACTCTAGCAGAATATGGAGGTTTGGAGTACTTGTATTTTCACAGCGGCTCTCCTACCTTTACTGTTTAATGATGCCTGTCTCCTCCAGGCATCCTCATCATTGCTGATGGATGAAGTATATTAAGCTCTAAACTTAAAAAAACCTTCCCATCAAAGATTCTGTCTTCCACTATCCTCATTCTGTCACATATTTTTCTAAAGTACACTTCAAGCCATCGGTATGAATAAGAACAGTTAGCACATTTCTTGTTCTAGAATAGATAATCTTTGTATGTACAGTATATTCAGAAGTTGTGTGCATTAATATTATTATTATTATTGCAGAAAAATGTCAGGAACACGTGAAAGAAAGCAGTGCAACAATTCCTTAGTGTCTTTATAAAAATAAAAATATAATAATAATAATAATAATTATTATTATTATTATTATTATTGCAGAAATATATCAGGAACTCAGGAAATAAAACAATGAAACAATTCCATAGCGTCTTAATAATAATAATATACGGTATGTCAAATCTTTAGGAGTAGAGTAGCGTATAATTGGCCTCAAAACTAACAAACATGGACTAAGTTTATGTTTATACAACAATGATGTACTAAGATGTACTAAAAACGCATTTATACTACGCATTGAATACTATTATTCATGCCAGGCCAGTAGTTGGCGATGTCACTTTGTAAAGAAGCACTACGAGCCTATAGGCTGAACAAGTAATATGCAAATTTGCGTTTTTGTAGTTTACATGCTGATAACGGTCTCGTTTTCAAAAACCTGCACTTTGTATCCCATTTTCAAAAGTTTGCATTTTCAGGCCCCCAAAACGCTGTTGTCGAGTAAATGAACGGCCAAAACGCATAAAAAGTTTTCCGTATTTAAAGTTTTTTAAAACCGTGTCGTGTAAACGGCCCCTCAAAGCCTTTAGGAGTAAATATATCTGTTTTAAATAACTATTATTGTAATGTAGATTATGTTAGTAATATGACATTCCTATAAACACAGATTTTTTGCTAACCTTTGAACACGGAGGGACTGTGTGAATCACAGATGGCTTGTCTCAACAATGTCAGAGGAGTGATGCGAAAAGTGTGGAGAAAAACTGAAGGGTTTTGCGCAAGCATGAACCCGTGTGACCCATGATGATACTTGTCTCATAGCAGCACAGAATTTTGACAGGTTGCTGCCCACCATTGCATTTTGCCAAGACACCACCACACACTTCCTCTGAGGTAGTCATCATAAATGTACAGTTGATTCAGCTTCTCCACGCACAGGATTTGCATTATGAGTGCATATTAAAGCAATGTTTTGTATCAAGGTCAAGATTATTTGACTTGGCTATTGTAAATTACATGAATAATGCCTAGAACGTTCAATGAAACGGGTAGGCAGCAGTGAGTGAGTATCAGTTAAGTACTGGTGTTAAGTGCTCAGCTCCTGCTGTGTTGTAAACCAACAGACATGGTAGATTTATGATGGTCAAGCCCTCACAATCTAAAAGCAGTCACGGTGTTGTGCTGACCTGAGCCCGCCTGCGGAGGTTTGTGATCTTCACAGTCAGGTGGGTGGAGTGATCTGATGCACCATTGTCCATCCTAAATGTCAAGTCGGAAACTTCACAGCCTTTTCTGTGCTTTTTCACTTTGTTAGTAGAGAAAGTAAAGAGGGAACGGGAGATAATTGGGAAGAGAGAGCAGGAATGGATCACAGGGTGGAACTTAATCTGCATATGAAGACTTCAGATGCAAAAGCCTCTTAGTGCCATCTGAACTTTTCTTCTAGAATGATCATTTTTATCAAGCTTGTATGTTTATGTTCAGCTATTTCACTTTAATGTCAATGAAAATTACCTATTAATTGTCATTAAAGTGAAATTACTGAACTTAAATATACGAGCTTGATAAAAATGCTCATTTTAGAAGAAAATTTCAGATGGCACTTGCATCTGAAGTCTTTATATCTGGTCAAATCTGTTAAAAAAAGTCACATTTGAGATATAAAGCCACAATTACAAGAAAAAAGTTGCAGTTGGAAGATCTGAAGTGACAAATAAAGTGATAAAGTCGCAATTATGAGATATAGTCACTTTGTGAGATATAAAGTTGCAATTGCAAGAAATAAAGTGATAATTACGAGAAATAAAATCGTAATTACAAGAAAGTCGCAAATGTGAGAAATAAAGTGAAAACAATGAGAAATAAAGTTGAAATTATGAGAAGTAAAGTCATAAATTTGAGAATGTTACAGTTGTGAGATAGACAATCGCATCTGTGAGATGGTCACATTGTGAGAGTCATAATTATGAAAAATAGTCAACTATATTTACAAGTAATATAGATGAAGTTGTGCGATCTAAACTGACAAGAAATTAAGTAAAGTATGAGAAATTAAGTGGAGTTGAAAAAGTGAAAACAATGAGAAATAAATTCGCAATTACGATAAATAGTCGCAAATCTCAAAAAAGTTGCAGTTGTGTGATTATAAAGCCACATTGTGAGATATGCAATTACAAGAAAGAAAGTCCCAATTGTGAGGTATAAAGTGAGAATTATGAGAAATATAGTGATGATTAAGAGAACATGCGAGAAATAAAGTGAAAACCAAAGTCACAAATGTCAGCAATAAATATAAATGAGACAAATAGTATTACGAGAAAAAGTGTGAGATATAAAGTGAGATTGTGAGATATAATGATGAAACTATGAGAAATAAAGTCTCTTTTCTGTTTTGACCATGAAATGGAAATGGAATTCATAGGAAAGTTAGCAGTGAACAACATAAAGATCTTTTGTAAGATTTGAGATATCACAATTCTGGATTCCTATATCCAAATGAACATAGAGTGCACATTTCAAGTGCAGAGATTCATTTAGCTGTCTTCAACCGTATTCAAGTGCACTTACTATTCATATCTGTTGAATCGACGACTGTAGACCTCCATACAATTCTGTGACAGAAAGCGAGAGATGTTTCATCATAAAGAAGGCAATCAGATTCGCTCTCAGCCTTTCTAAGGTTCCCTTTGTTGAGCTTTCTCTATACAGTGATTGGCCACTTCCCGGTGGTCTGCCTGTCAAAGGCTATGTGGAAGGTGTGAGTGCAGTGTTGTGACGCCTGTCCTCATCTATATCACTTTGCTAACGGACGGCTGACTAATCTGACCTGTGGGTCACGGCAGATATTTTAAGGAGCTTGGGAGGCAATCAAGAATCATTGATGAGAAGTGAACAGCTTTGTTAATGCTCCACAGCTGACCCTAATGTGCCTATGGGATGTAGATGATGTTCGAGGAGAGATCAGAGGGCTGTAGCTCTGTGTTAGGTGAAGGGGGACAGACGTGAATATATATTAGTCTGCAGGCACTCTCGTCTGTCCTGCTGTTACAGCACATGGGCCTTCGTCTCGATTGGTCGTCTTTCTAGCAGAACATCTGTCAGGCTAGCCTGCGTGCTGGAGGAAACTGAGCTTTCAATTATTTGGCCCATTGGTACAGTCAAGTAACTCAAAAGCATATTGTGTCTGCCATATTACATTACATTTTTATATGACATTACCGTTCAAAGGTTTGTGAGTGTTTTTGAAAGAGGTCAAAAACACAGTGAAATCAGTAATACTGTGAAATAGTATTGCATTTTAAAATAACTGCTTTATATTTGACGTCACATGATCCTTCAGAAATCATTCTAATGCTGATTTGGTGCTCAAGAAACATTTCTTATTATTATCAATGTTGAAAACGGCTGTGCTGCTTAAAATATGAATGAATCCTTGCTGAATCAAAATATATTCGTTTCTAGGGCTGTATTTAGAAAGCAATTTGATAAATATCGTAAAATACTTTGTTAAACATATTTGGTATTTCAAGTGAACACATTAACTTTGCTATTTTTGTATGAGGAGCATTGAAATTTTATCCTTTGTATCTTGATATGGCAAGTTTGTATAATGTGCAAGCGTGAATACGATTTTTATGTTTGGTCTGGGACAAAATTAGGGTGACTAAGTGATGGCAGAATTTTCATGTTTAAGTGACCTATCCCTTTAACTCAAATCTGTCAAATCAGCACTCTTTGTAAAGTTCAGAGAATCCATGTGAGAGGGCTTTCAAAGCACAGAGAAGGGGCCAAGCATCAAGGATTTTGAAGTGCTTCTTTCATTCTTGCTTTAACATTGAAGATGAAATGCATTTGCTGATGTTGTGCCCCTTACGCTAACACTAATAAAGCGCTGAAGCAGAATGATGAGTCTTAACAAATGAGTCAGTACCTCAGAGTCAATCCGAATTAGAGGCGTTCAGCAGATGAATGCATAGCTGCTGGGTTTCTCTTCCTCTCTGGAAACAATCGGTCTGACAAGTCATTTATTTACATGGTAAAAAATAAGAGCATCCAGTTTACCGTCCCCACCTCTCTCTCTGTCTCATTTGTTTATCAGTCAAGGGGCAGTCCTCGGCTGTAAATCAGAGCGCATCTGAAAAGCTGAACAGTCCCAATGGAACCGCATTGATGGTCTAGTAATACAGTCCAACGAGCATTTGCATTAGTAGGTCTGCCTCTGGTGGGTAATTGATTGACCTTTTTTTGTTAAAGCCTGTTGTATTAATTGCAGTCCTACTGACACACTGACCTTAATGGATGTTTCTGTCGTCACCTGAGGCGTTAAACCCTTTCCATCTGGCCCCCAATCAGCCTGGGACAGTCCACGTCATGTGACATCATTCTTATTATTTTAGGTGAACCATCAATGAATGGAGATGTTGTAGCTTTTGTAGCTGTCTCACTTGCTATTGCTAGCCTCTGTGAAATTGCTGAAATTGCGAAATTGAAAAAAAGAAATTGACTGAAAATATTATAATAAAAGCTTATTCAAAGTATTATTAAATACTGTAATGGTAGTATAGAAATAATGCTAAAATAAAGCTGGTATGTGGCACATTCATAAGCACAGTTTAATGGCCTCTATATACTGTCTGTTGGCAGTAACAGGCAGTTGAGGGGCCGTATTAACGCATCTCTCGGGACCGCTTCCACAGATGGTCCTTTTGGTTACTCTTTATGTAAATAACAGTGCTGTACAGTAGGACACAATGACACACACACCTCCCCCTGCGCCATCACTGCTATCTGCAGTCACTTCCATTATTTACCATGTGAATATTTCATGGTGACATCAGTGTTCTGGACGTCTAATGCTGCTAGAGGGGCCCCGCTAATGAGGCACGACGCCCCTCTCAGCTGGTCGCCTCACAGCCGGGCTAAATCTCATGTCTTCCTTTTTCTTCTTTATGTGCCACCACGGCGTCTTTCTCTCTGGCTCCTTTTGGCGTTGTTGTAAGCAGTTCACAACTAGGGTACATAATTAACCTTCATCCTTGTAAAAAAAAAAAAACTGGGGAGTGGTGGCGAAGAGCCCAGATTAGGGCACTCCTCCAGTCAGACAGAAAGGCAATGTTTAGTGGTGCTTGCCAAGGCATGACTCCCTATTACTGGTGCGCATACTTAAAGTAAGGGATTTGAACAAACCCCTAATCCTAAGTATTAGACTTCAGTGTGTAAATCATCTTGCACTGTTTGTACTACAGACATGATTAGCGGTCATTTTTTGTCCCATCTATTAATTTATTTAAATATACTTTAAAATGCAATGCGTGCATACAAGCTCTTAAAGTCCCACTGAAGTGCCTTGAAACGCAGCGTTATTCAATGTGTTGACGCAATTTCCACTGTAACAGGAAGACATTGCAGGACATATCGAGCAGCCCCTCCCCCTTTTTAAAATGGGCAATAGCATTTTATTAACATCACAACTCGACCGACTGATGATCTTTACAATGGAACAGAATCAACCCTGAACTTCAGCTGAACAACAGCCGAAATGCATCATTTTCCTGTTATCACTGTAAAGCTGCTTTGAAACAATCTGTATTGTATAAACCGTCATATAAATAAAGGTGACTTGACTTGACGTATGTGCCATTCACCATAAGAAATAGTAATGGTGTGAAAAATTGACCAATTTCAGCGGCAGCTTCAGCATCTATTTATAGTGTAGTGAACACTTTAGATTCTAGAGCGTTTGATTGGACAGAAAATCTGAAGTGTAGAATGATGTCATCAAAATCATTGGTCCATATTTGCAGAAGTAAGAGACTGTAAGTTTTGAATGCTTATATTTTCTAAATGTGAATTTTGGCATTGTTTTGGAGCACTCTAGCTTATAGATAACCTTAAGGCTAACATATTCATACTCTAAAAGCCAAAAAATATATAATTTGGTGATGGGCATGTTTTTTTTTATTTTTTTTTATTATTATTATTTCTGTATTGAAATTGATTCTGTTTTATTTTTTGAGGTAATCAAATAAAAAATGTATTATTATGTCTCACAGAGACAAAAATGACATCACAGAGGGACCCCTGCAGACAGTCCTGACTGTGTCAAGGTCAATAACTCTCTTAAAATATCAGATTATTTGACCTTTTTATGTCAGGACAAGGTTAGTTCAGGTTGTTAAATGTCCCCAAAAACTTGAATTGATTCATGATATTTGTTTTAAAAAAAAAAGACATTGGGAAAACATTTTTTTTTTTAACTTTGTGTTGAAAAAAATGATGTTAAAGATGTGTACACAGGAAAATATGTCAAATCTAGTTTCCCCTCACAATTTAATTTCAGCTGCTTTCACACTGAATCTGCTGTTTATAACAACCCTGAACAGAATCAATTATTTGTATCTGATTTGTTCATTGAAGTTGAAAATATATCCTTCTTTTCTTCTGTTTGCAGTGAGGGGGTCTTCAAGTGCCCAGAGGACCAGCTCCCACTGGATTACGCCAAGGTAGTAATGCACTCAGCACTAATCTCTCATGCATTCTGCTGTAGAACAGATTACAGTTCAATCTCCCACAGTCATTTACATCCCTGCACTATACAGCGGAGTTACATGGGCCTCTTTCTGTACAACTTTCCGTGAGTGGCTCTGCAAGTGTATGAAATACTAATGTGTCAACAATAGCAGGCTATGTTTGTGAGTCAGTGACTGCCCCAGGCGCTAACCCTTCGTCCACACTTCTCAAACCACCCGAGTAATCACACTAATGAACTACCACAGGCCACTCGTTTCCCTGGGAATGTGGAAAGGATGGAATGAAGAAAGAAATGGAGATGACACATAGATTTGCTTGGAATATGACAGAATATATTTTATGCTGCTTTAATGCTGCAGTGTGGTTTTTCTGCCTAGAAAATTGCAATATATAAACCTAGGTTGTTTGGACAAATAAGAAGTCTCAACTCACACCATTGTTTTCACAATGATTTAGAATCATTTAGCATGTTTAATTGGACATAAAATGTGCATCAATTCAAAAACAAACAAAAAACCATAAAGTCCATAAAATATGTTTTCTTTCTAGAACTAGAACGGAAAAAGTAAAGATCTAAAAATAAAAAAGACAGCATGATCATAAACTGTAACACTAGCCAAAGGATGAGAGGAAGGGTAAAAAAAAGGATGCTGTGTTAAATTTAAAAATGATTTAAGGGTTAATCTTTCATGAAGGTGTTACATATTAATACAGTAGCCTCCGCTGTTAAAAAAATAATTCAGTTAGGCAATTTTCTTCTGCGGTTTAGCTAATTTACACCATGCCACATTAAAGTAGGAATTTCACCAAATCTTTAATCAAAATTTGGCCTAATGTTTCATTTTACCCTTTAGTTAATTTATCCAGTTGAGCTGAGAAGAGTCTGCGGTCTTTAAAGAGCCATTTTACTCAGGTGGTGCCCCAGAAAGTGAGATTACGAAACCTCAGAGTTCTCCTCAGATGATCAACAAACTGTATCTTGAATTTAACAACAGTGATTTTAAAGCTACTCTAAATCAGTGATTGGCTGCCAGTGCTAAAATACACAATCGTACACAAAATGCTTCACAAATCTTTTGTTGCTTATGTCAAAAACTACGTTAAATCAGTTTTTTTTTTTTTTTTTGCATAAATTCATCTCCAACTTTCAGCCCTATTACTCTTCTAACATCTGAGTCATCTTCTCATGCAGTGCGTTTGACACGCTTCTGGAAGGGCACATGCACGGAGTTAAACCTGTTCTGTGTTGGAAAGAGCTTTAGCGCACTAATCCGTTGAAACTGTGATTTGCATGAAGTCAGGGGGATAACTCTACTCATCCTGGAAAGCCTGGAGTGCTGCAGGAGGGGTGTCTGATGCTCATGAGGCCTAAACACACACAATTATAGCACAAGCAGTAATTTCTAAAGACCCGACAGCCGTCCAGTCGCCCACAGATTACCCATCCACCTCCGCAGGGCTGGTGTTCAGTGCCTGTCTTTGCCTGTTTGAGGTTGGGTTCACCACACGTCTCATGTCTCATTTGGTATACCTACTCTGTCAAAACTATAAAGTGAATAAGTACACTACCATTGAAAAGTTTGGGGTCAGTGCTGCAATGTAATTTTGAAGGAATTTAATACTTTTATTCAGCAAAGATGCGTTAAATCTGGAACCCCATTATTGATAATGGTTAACAGTGACAAAACTTATGCAAATCAGCGGCAGCACAATTCCGCATTTATTTTATACTGAAGATTTGCCGCCTTATATGTATTGTATTTATTCATTTATTTTTAATCTACAAATCTTCCAACAATTATCAGTTGTTGTGTGTATGACAGCATGGCACAGTTGCGAGAGTTTATCTTAGTATGCCAGAAAATCTGTCAATGAAAATGAATTTGTGTGTGTGTGGTTGGGAGGGTTAGGGGAGGCGGCTCCGTATGGGATGACATGGGTGGCGAACGGCCACGTCTTCAGTGCTGCCTCACGTGCTGTGTGTGTGTGTGTGTGTGTGTAAATCCTGCCTGCAGCGGATTTGGGCTGATTGGATGGAGTACCGTCTCATCCTTCATCGACTTTATGGCTGAAGGGAAGATGCAATAGCCGCTGAATGCGACGTACACACACAGACGCACGTGTACACACTCGTTTCACGGGGCTCTAGTTGAGGCCATCCGTCTCCGTGAAATTGAATTTGATCGTGTAGCAGTGCATTTGTGTTTTTGACAAAACATTATTCTTTTCCCTGTCTCTCAAAATCCGTTTTACGCTTAGCGTGTTTTTTCATGGTGTTTTATCGTTGTTTATGTAGAATAACAATATAAAAGCATCAATGTACAACTGACTATGAATGACTACAAAAGTGCAATTTAAACATATATAAAAAAATTAAAATAAAGATATTGAAGATTTTTTTTTACTTAAATTTAGAAATCTAGATGGTCATCTTTCTTTAGAAATTATGCTCGTTATAGATGATTATATATGAAATTTCACTTGAAAAATGATTATGGCAGCAGTAATTCATCAAATTATAATAAACTTATGGAAAGAGCATTATAACTAGATGTATATCTTCAATTTAGACATTGGTGAGCCAGTTCAGGTATGTGGTTTGCAATCTTGCTCTTCATTCATCACAGATTTTGTGAGTATATTTGTTACATTTTGTTACCTAATTTGAATAATTTAATTACTAAATAAAGCGCTAAAACAACAGGAACAATTCATTATTAGTGAATTTCCCCCACAGTGTCAGTATTGATTCAAATTGTGTCAGAATTACAAAAACTGGCTGTGAATTTAATTTAACTTAAGTTAAATTAATCAGTTTTCATCCCAAGTGAACAATATTGCGACTTCCAGGAAAAGGTAACACTTTATTTTAAGGTGACGTAGTTACACATTACTACATGTACTTACTATAGTGATAAAAGTCAATTATGCATAATTACAAGTAACTAACCCTAAACCAAAGACTAACCAAAACTCTATAGTAAGGACATGTAGTTAATTGTACTAACTCAAATAAGTACTAAGTGATATTAATGTAACTACGTCACCTTAAAATAAAGTGTAACCCAGGAAAATTGCTTCAAAATGGAAATGGAAATGAAAATCTAAGTTAAAAGCGCTGATGAAAAGTTGTGTACCTCAATCAAATTATATTTAGATTACTTATTTTATTATTATTATTATTGTATGTTTTTAATTACTATTTATTTGCATTTTGGTTTTCATGCAGAATTTCTGATATCCCAAAATCTGCATCTCTCTTTCTACAGTCTTTCTTCAAATCTCCCTCTTGCTCATTCTCTCTCCTCCACCGTCATACGCCCCCTAATGCTGATTGGCTACACGTTTGTTGTTGTGTTAGGTTGTGTCAGTCCGACCAACTTCCAAACAGTATTTTTCAAATATAGCTTACCCAACCTTTAACTAGATGAACACTCAGCAAAATAACATAGGCTTTCCTCACATTAACAAAGAAAACACTGTTCAAGGAACAGAAAGAACAGAAGGTTTGAATACACACAGGGATAATTAACGGAACAAGAAACAGGTGTGTAACTCAATTAAAAACCATGGAAATAAACTAGTAACAAGAACTAAAGCAAACAGTGACAGGGAACAATAAAAACTAAAACTAAACACAACATAACCCTGACATAACCTCAAATTATCTGTCAGAATACCACTGAAAATAATGTGATTAACATTATGGTCAATCATGTCTGTCATTTCCGAGTACTCAAGTACTCACACACCTATCCTAAAGTATATCAACAGACAATCCCTTTTAGCGTGGGTGACGCCACAGGCGGATACTGTGCCATAGTTAATAAGTGAACGTTTAAATCCAGACCTCTGTCCTGTCCTTGAGTGGTTAATATATGAGTGTGTTCTAAGAGAGGAGACAGCGGTGATTAATGTGTCCTTGGTGTAATGGTGTGTTATAGATCTATCCTGACCCTGAGCTGGAGCAGCAGATACTGGCGCTGGCCATCCGCTGTATTCACAGTGAAGAGGGCTGCCGCTGGACCGGCCAGATGAAACAGCTACAGGTAATGATGCTTTTCTCTTTTTATGATGCATTCAGTCGTTTTCTTTTTGTTGTTTTTTTGCTTTGTGAAAATACTAGTCTCCTAACGTAGCATCTGCTTGTATTGTGTCTAGTAGTATCTGCTAGTATTGTCTGTTAGCTAGCACTGATTTGTTTAAAATGTGTTGTTGTGTCAAAGTGATATTTCACCCTAAATTAAAAATGATGTCACCATAAATGTACACTACAAAGCATACTTGTCTGTTTCTTTTCCAGAGCCACTTCTCGACCTGCGCCTTCAACGTGATCCCCTGCCCCAACCGCTGCTCCGTCAAGCTGACGCGCAGAGACCTGCCCGAACACCTGCAGCACGACTGCCCCAAGCGCAAGGTCAAGTGCGAATTCTGCGGGAGCGAGTTCACAGGAGAGGCCTATGAGGTACCGAGGTCAAACCACGTCCGAGACACATTGTAATAGAGTGCTGCAGGCCTGTTGTAGAGTCCTAAAACCTGGAAACAAGCATGTTAGCACTTCCGGTTCCATCGTTCTGAAAATGTGTTTTGGGTTAAATGCCTGAATTAAGGTCTGTGGTTAACACAAGCTCAAGATATTTTCACATTTTATACCTTACACTGAATTTTTTAAGCTTTTACATGTCTTGAAAAAGACACATGCTAGCAAGTGGCTAAGTGGGACTACAGAGGTCGTCACAACTAACCTTGCTGTGTTTATACTCCCGCTCTATTCTTACTCAAACTTTTGAACTAAGTTAAGATTGAAAGAGTTTTTGGAAGATTGAAAGAGTTCTTTACTTTACTACATTTACAGTAAACTTCATTTGCGAAGATTATAAAACTTTTTTTAGTCACAGAGCTTATTTTCTTCAACAGTTGGAAAAAAATCCTATTGGCTTTTGTTGAGAGAACCAGAGAACCCCGCTAACTTCATCCCTGCAGCACTCTATTGTTTGGAACATTAGCCTTTTGGATGCATTAGTGTATTAGCTTTCTTATTTGATTACTGTGAGTTTGTGCTCTATAATATGGATTGCTACATGAAGAGGCCTGTGTGCTGCTCACCATGGTGTAATTCTGCAATGTGTGAATTGTAAGAATTCGTAATTAGCAAATTGGCAGCTTGCTATCGTAGTAGCACAAGGACCGGGGTTGTTCGCTAATATAGTGCCACTCCTATTTTTATACATGTAATACAAACCTCACAATGTATAAAAGTGGCATTTAAGCATTTTTAATTGCATTTTATGGGAATCTTTCTTTTGTGTGTCGTGGGTAGGCTGCAAAATTGCACTAAATTGTTACAGTTTATGATTAAAGAACTATTTTATTTGGAATTTGCCACTTTTATAGCCAGTGGTGAAATTTGTCTGTCTCTTTGCGCTATGAAATTGCTTGCAAGGCAGATATGATATTAAACAAACATTCTAGTTAGGGCTAGAATACACCACATGACTATTGCCCTGATTTGAGGTTTGAGAGAGTCGATACTAGTTGCCTAAAGAGTCAATTCAAAGCCAGTCTGCAGATTTTGTGCAGTCATAGTTGACAAATTTCACAGAGAATCGCATAATGTATGACGGACACAGACTCTGATGTTTTTTGCTTCAGACTATGAATCCATCTAGTCAAAGGATTTTTAAAAAAAAGTGTCATTTCAAGCATCTGTCATTCCTCTCCTAGCAAGGTGTTGCATGTTTCTGCATGAGTTTGTTTGGAATGACTTGAAGGTCTGTTAGTGAGGCGTTTAATGTATAATGCTCAGTTTTTCCTCTGTAACCATTTCGAAAAATCAATAAGTGTATGATTCCTAGAGTTCTTACTTTTTGGCATTAATTATATGCTCTTAAAAATTATTTTCCACAGATGTGTCATTAAAGAACAAATTGGGTTCCACAAAGAACCTTTCATGGAACAGTTCTTAAAAGAACCATTTTTTTTTCTTATCACTCTTAAAAAAATAAAGGTTCTTTATTGGCATATTGTTCCATGAAGAACCGTTAACATCCATAGAACATTTCAATTGCACAAAGGGTTTTTTATAGTGGAAAAGGGTTCTTCAGATTATTCAAATGTTCTTCACACTTTAAATATCTGTTCCCTTAAAGTTTTTTTGGGGAACCAAAATTGGTTCTTCTATGGCATCAATGTAAAAAAAAAAAAATTGAAACCATTTTTAAGAATTCCAAATAAACAACCTTTTGTGCAATGGAAATATTCAATGGATGGGGTTCTTCATGGAACCATTGATGTACCATCTATACTACACTGTAAAGACTGTGTCGGGATGGGTGTTGATGTTTCAGCCGACAAAAAAAAGAGTGCCACGACAGCGACAAAGCAGATCGTTTCATTTATGCAAAACCTAAACTAACCGAAATCTTCAACAGTGGTTTTCTTTGCAAGCTCTGGCAATATCTTCAGAAAATGCAAATCTAGGTTCTTTTCTTCCTCTCACATCTCCATCTCCTTTCAGAACCACCAGGGCATCTGTCCGCAGGAGAGCGTGTACTGCGAGAACAAGTGTGGCGCAAGAATGATGAGGAGACTATTATCCCAGCACACCATGACAGAATGCCCCAAACGCACACAGCCCTGCAAGTACTGCGGAAAAGAGTTTGTGTACGACACCATCCAGGTGAGTGACACGGCACAGCGAACCTCTACACCCAAATCATTCAGTGCTTTGACTTAGACTGTGACGGCCTTCAGCTGTGGTCTTACATCTGTACGACAGAAAAATGGATACAAATAGTGTTTGCTTATTGACTTTTCTGTGCGCACGTCCAACGCCTGGTGTTGATGGAACAGTAGCCGCTCAGTGGTGAATTAAAAGGGTTTTGAGGCTCCACAGGGTGGGATGGCAGTGGGCCTGTGACTACATAAATGCTGGCTTTCATTCTAGATTCTAGGTTTGGTGCCAACCACAGCTTGGACTGGCCTTGCTTCTTTTCATAACACCTGCGTTCACACACACAGAGATATACATTCTGAAAACACAGTGAGATTCAGCAGCCCCAGCTAACACACACACTAGCTCTGTTCCAAAACCTAGTGCGCTGCCTCGCTACATCTGTCATGGAACTTTATAAGTGACCAAAATGTGAGTGCTCTACATAAGCAGCAAATCAAACAAATAGCGCTCCGCGGGAAAGACTAGATTTGTAGGTGATTTCAATTCATTTTGATGTTAGCATGTTGCTAAGGTAACACAATGATAGCCTAGAGATATATAGGGTTAGTTCACCGAAAAATGAAGTTCACCCTCATGTCGTTCCAAACCCGAAAGTCTTTTGTTCATCTTCAGAGCACAAATAGAGATCTATGTATTTAATGAAATCTGAGAGCTTTATTTCCCTCCATTGACAGCCTATATTGAAAAAAATGTGATAGGAGCTGCACTCGACCTGTGCCCGAGAGACGTTTCAAAGATGGCCGCCAAGTGAAATGACTTGTCTTAAAAAGACTTTGCCACAGTGCATTTAAATGGATACATTTAATGCTGCCTCAGAATTTGGTTAAAACGAGGGATATTAGGAGGCGGCGTAATTAAGTCACCTACCTTTTTGCACAGCACTTCGTGTTGTGAACGCCTATGATGCCTTAAAATACTGTCTCTGTAGGCACCCGTAGGTTTTGGAACCGAAAAACTGGTCTTTTAATTTCCTTATACAGAGGAGTCTTCACATTTCGTTTTTCTTTTGTTGCATCATTTCTTACTTTATGACTAACATTTGGCCTACACTTCAGTCCAAAGCCTGAACATTTATCAGTATGTGAACTGAACCCATGACTTTGGCGTTTCTAGTGTCACGCTACACGCTACAGGAACACGAGTGCAGCGACTCTTATAGATGATCTCATGATGATTTCATGAATCCATGCATATTTTAGTTCTCGCATCTCAGAGCTCAAGCTGTTATTGCTCAAGATATCACAGCACAACCTACTGATTCACGTCAATGCTGACTGTTGCCTTTCATCCTTCAGAACCACCAGTACCACTGCCCTCGCTTTCCTGTGCAGTGTCCTAATCAATGCGGCACCCCGAACATTGCACGTGAGGATCTGGCGAACCACGTGAAGGAGAGCTGTGGCAGCGCACTGATCCTTTGCCCCTTCAAGGAGGCCGGCTGCAAACACAGAGTGAGTCCTGCGCTGTAACTTCAGCGTATTCATATGCTGCCCAATGCAGTTTTCCTTCCTCCACACCTGTAAAACTATGTGTCTGAGTCAGTCAAAAATTCCTTTGAAGCTTATCATAGAAGACTGCTTTTAAGGATGGGCTGTCTGCTGTGAGATATCATATTTGCTAGTTTTTGAGATCAAGGGAGTTCGGGGAAATACGTTTTTAATGCACTTTGCAGGCATCACTGTCAAAAACTTTACTGTAACATGTCTCTGGTCTCCTGTTTTTACTTGCAGTATATAGACCCAAGAGTACGGAGGACTAGCAGTGCTAGTTAAAAAACAAACAAAAAAAAACAAAAAGAAATTAAAAAATATAAAAATAAAAACTTTAAAAATATTAATAAATCACTTTTCAAATGAAAAAATAAATGTAAAACGTATTTAATTAATTATGCTTAAAACATTTTGTTAAACGTAACAGTAAAATAATAAATAATTTATTTACATGTTTATTTTTTATTGATGCGTTGAAAAAAATGATCACTTTTCAAATTGACAAATACATAGCGGTATTGCAATTTGTTTATATAATTCAAGTTTAAGTACTTGAATTAGTTTAAAAGTAACAGTAAAATAATTTATTAATAAATCACTTCAAATTTTATTAATTAATTAATAATGTTTTATTGAGTAATTAACAGTAATTAAATAAATCATTTTAAAATATGATAAAATATAAAATATATATAAAATATTTATCAGTTTGAAAAGTGATTTTATTATTTTTTTGTTCATTAATAGTTTGAAAATTGTAGATAAATGTAGCAGTAATATAATTACTTTTTGAAATGGACAAATAAATAGACATATTACAACTGTTTATATAGTTCATGTTTCAAATTTTAGTTAGATGTAACAGTAAAATAATTAATCACATTTCAAATTGACAAATAAGTAGATATTTTAAACTGTTTATTTAATGAATCAGAAAAAGTCATTTGTAAATGTTTACTATTTTCAATGTTGCATTAATTATCAATTGTTATTTAACTAGTTTAATGTTATTAATTATATAAACATTTTTAAATATGTCAGTTTATTTGTCAGCTTGAAAACATTATTTATTTACATTTATATTTTTGAATTAATACACTCATACATTGATTAATTGATGCATTGATTCGTGTCAAATTAAATATGATGTCTACAATGATAATCAAGGTCTATAGTTATGTTAATAGCATTGTGCAGATCAAAACAAGATGAGCACATTTTAGTCAGCACTCAAATTTATATTATGCTTATGCAAATGTTCTGTGCTCTGGTTTATAGTGCCCAAAGATGGCAATCGGACGACACCTGGAGGAGAGCACAAAATCCCACCTAACCATGATGTGTAATCTGGTGGGGCGGCAGCGACAGGAAATCATGGAGCTGAGACGTGAAATGGAGGAGCTGTCGGTGAGTCACGACGGCGTTCTCATCTGGAAACTGACCGACTACTCGCGCAAGCTGCAGGAGGCCAAGCTCCGCAACAACCACGAGTTCTTCAGTCCGCCCTTCTACACGCACCGCTACGGCTACAAGCTGCAGGTGTCCGCGTTCCTGAACGGCAACGGCAGCGGAGAGGGCTCGCATCTGTCCATCTACATCCGCGTGCTTCCCGGCGAGTACGACAACCTGCTGGAATGGCCCTTCTCCTACAAGGTGACCTTCTCCATTTTGGACCAGAGCGACCCGTCGCTGTCCAAACCTCAGCATATCACGGAGACCTTCAACCCTGATCCCAACTGGAAGAACTTCCAGAAACCGTGCAGCAGCCGGAACTCGCTGGACGAGAGCACGCTGGGTTTCGGCTACCCCAAGTTCATCTCGCACGAGGAGATCAAGAAGAGGAACTACATCCGTGACAACTCCATCTTCCTCAAAGCTTCCATAGAGATCCCACAAAAAATCATGGCCTGAGGACGTTTCGTCTTGACGTACATCTTTATGGACCCTTCCTTCCTCTCGGAAACTCTACCGAAAGACTCAGAGCTCGTCTAGGCTGGTTTTGAGGTATCTACGTGTAGAAGTGTTTCGCAAAATCATCACTTTAAAACGTTTTGGATTTGCTTTCCAACACTCTCTTCCTCAATTTACAGCAACGCCTTTGGACATTCAGTAGTGCCTAGAACATTTATTTTAATTTAAATGTTATTTTTATGTCATTTCTCTCGCAAATGTCAAGTGAACGATTGAAGCGGACTGTGAAAGGCTATTCGTAACCTTTGCACTTTGAGAATGTTCTTCGGTGGCGAGGCAACGGAGCTCCGCGACGCGGTGGCAGGCATTCGGCGTACACACACTAACCCTCTTTTTACCCTTTTGTGTACACGCTTTCGTCCAGCACCGGTCCTTGATGAGAAACTCAACAGAAACTCAAAAAAGCGTTGATTTCCTGTTTAACACGTTTTAAGTAAACTAACAACAGCTGTGAACTAAATGTAGCTTAACTCGCTCTAGCAGTTCGAGATTTGTTCGACACAACGGTGCATAGTAGTATTTGATGATACGTTATGTTTTTTCAATACTGTATAACATTTGGGACAGATTCAGAGGTGCTAAAGCATGGTGGCAAGCTTTTTCGTTATTGTACAGTGGAAAAACGACACATTTTTCAAGCTCATGCACTCCGGTTCGGATCGAAAGCCATGCGAGAGATTGTTTACATTCAGTCTGTGGGTGTTTGTGAGGGTTGCATTCACAGGTCACATGATCTATGACATGGATCATTTTTTTTGTACTGTATACCTGTATTCTTAACCAGCGTGTGAGGGCTTGTTGCGTTGCGGCGGACAGATGAGCAAAAGGAACCAAATTTTTTTAATATGTGAAAAAAATTAATGTGAGCAACCTGTTGCGTTTGTGTCATAAACAGAGGGGGATTTCGAATGTGAACTCTGGACTCGCATGCTCAGTTGACTCTTTCTGTTCTTTGTCTAACTCTGTCGGACGCTGGCAGATGATGAATAGAAAGGTGCGGGCACTCGCAACGGCCGCCCAAAAGCGCGTCGAGTGCAAGGGCGTCATATTCGAGTGGCGCTGGTAGCCATGGTTACCCGTGCCTGTTAAAGCAGCATGTGAACGAGAGGAGAGTTCTTCCATGTGCCTGAGGAAGATGAGCCTTGTGCAATATGGCTGCCATTGCTCCATACAGACCAGTGGAGGACTTTGTCAATACTTATTATATATTATATGTGAATACTAATTAAAAAAAAACATGCAAAAAGCACATTCTTCTTCACATTTAATCTCGCTATGATACCAGCTAATATTTTGCAATGATTTTGAGAAAACCTGGGAGAAAAAAAACAAAAAACAAAAGACATTTTTGCTAAGATTCTGTATTTTACAAAGTACTTCAGATGTTTTCTACAACTCTTTTTGACGATTAGTTTCGGGGGCTGTACATTGACGTTTTATGGACCCTTTTTATGTTTCACCTCTGTGGCATTTTCTCAGTCATTTTGTTTTGTCTGGTTTGGATTTTGCATATTATGTCTGTATTATTTCCTCTTGAAGAAGTATTTATTTTAAAGCGCCATGACATAAGCTTGACAAGAAATGGTGCAGATGTTTTTATATGTTGATTTGATGATTGCTTGTCAAATATCACTTGAAATAAAACAATGTCTACAAGGTCTGCTCTGATCAGGTTTCGTCTCTGAAATGTTGCTGGAAAACCCCTCTGAGCTCTCAGTTTGTCTCATGTGACTGTCGGCATCTCAAAGTTTACATGGCCCGCAGTCGCAAATGTTTACCAATCCCTCTGGAGCCGCACACAAGACCAGCAACACAAAGCTTTTGTAGAAGAAACGGCCCACAGTTGACCAAAAAAAGAACAGCATATTCTCCAGTTTAGTCTTGTTCAGACTGTCAGTCCAAATCCAGTGGAATCCAATCATATTCAAGTGTGAATGGCAAATTTTTGTACGTTTACAAATTCATTTTGAGCTACATTCAGATTTCTGGAATTCTGTTTTAGTCTGACCACTCAAATTGATTGACCACTCTTACCAGATGTGGGCCGGATCTGGGCCGACACTATGTTGCTGTCTGGGTTTGTTTCTGCAACGACTTTCAGCATGTTTCCTTTAACATCTGACATAGCTTGAAATGGATTTGTAAAAATCGCATTTCATGTGATTTTTGTTTCTTTAGTTTTTTGCCATTCACACTTGCTAAATCTGATCGGACTTAAGGTAGATATACACAAAAATCGTATTTGGACTGACAGTCTGAACTAGGCTAAATAACTTTAGAAACTTTCCATAAGCCTCGTTCAGACTGTCAGTCCAAATCCACTGCCAATGACTGGTTCAGATTACACGATTTTTTTTTTGTCTGTTAAGATAGTCACTGTGTCAGATTACACGATTTTGACTCCTAAAAATCTTGTCATGTCGTGGACAAGAAACATGTCAGACTACACGTTGTTTTCCGACCAGTCATCGCGAGCCGTCTCACACACTCATTCACTCGCACATATACACAAGCGCACTCACACACGCACACACTCACTCACTCGCACATACACGCACTCTCTCTCTCTCACACACACACACACACACACACATGCTCTCTCACTCACACACTCTCTCGCGCACACACAGTCGCGAACACACACTCTCACTCACTCACTCGCGCGCCGTCGTCGTGGAGGACCGTTAAAAAATTAAACATGCTAGTCTTTCTGTCGTGATGTTGTGAAGCATCGCAGACGCGACGTAGGTTGTCGCCCACTATGACACACTATACGAGATGAAACGATCGAATCTTGCGTCCCGACGCCCGTTGTCGTTTGCGAATCCCCACGACACCCTACGTCAAACGGATCGTGCCAAAATCGGGATAAAATCGTGTAATCTGAACCAGGTAGTCTATGTGTATATCTGATTGAAATACGATCAGATTTAGAAAGTGTGAATGGCAAAAAATCACATGAAATTGTGATTTTTTTTTTTTTTTTTTTTTTTTTTTTTTTTTTCAAATCCGTTTTGAGCTACATTCTTATGTGATTTGAAATCCTATTCAAATCCCATTTCTGGAAATCCTTTTCAGTCTGACTGATCTGATCGGATTTCGCGTGGTTTATGTGACTTTCTCACAGCAAGTAAAACGTAAACATGTCAAACGTTGTTATAGGAAACATGCTGAAAGTCGCTGTAGAAACAAGCTTGTGTTGTTTCAAAGTGGCTGTTGGGCAAAATATTACAATATAATGGAGACATGTTGAATTTTGAGACCAGCGGAGACAACAGCATGGAATAAAGCCACGCATACCAGCCTCCTATACAGTTCTGCCGCAGACGTTGTAGTCCATCGCGGCGTCTACATTGTCATGTTGTAAGACAACATCTGTATTGCAAACCCCTCCATGTTGCTGCTGTTGTTGTTGTTGTTGTTTTGGGCGTATGCCTACCAACACAACGTCTTTGCCATAGAATCCAATGCAGATATTCCGAAAAAGAAAAGAGCGCCATTTGAACAGGTGCGAAACACAGTGTGGGCACAATAATTGAGATCAGATTCCAATCGGATACACAAATAATCTGATTTGGACTGACAGTGTGAACATACAGTTGTGTCCACAGTAAGATCCAATAAAATGATGTACAGCCAAAGTTCCCACGTTTGGGATTGGGAATAACAGAGAGTTGGGTCTGGAAAAGTTATCAAATGGAAACTTCTGTTGTGAATATACATTGTCTTGTTGCACTTAGCTCTGAAATATTGCATCAGCTGCTCCTTTGGAGTGCAATCTCTATGAAATGATTCAGAAAAACTTAATTCAGTGATCACAAACCACTGGAAATGCATTGGTGAAAAGGTGTGGAAACCCTTAAAGGTCTTTACAGATACAGTTTGGCTGAAATGGCTCATGTCACAGCTTTTATTTCATTCACTCCATTTGCAAGCAGTCATGGCGAGTGCCAAGTCTGCACAGTTTTTTTTTATTGCTTTGTTTTAACAATAAGTGAAAGGGGGCTGAATCTCATTTCTACCCTCACATGTGCTGATCTCCCCTAGAGATGAAGGGGAGGAAGTGAAGCAGACACGTGCTCAACTTTGATGTCGTGCCAGATGTTTTCTCTGGACTCTGTACGGGTGTATGGGAGTTTTTGGAGAAAAGAAGGCATATAAAGGCTTCTCACAAGTCCCCCAGAGGAGAAAAGCTGTGCAGTTAAGACAGGCCAACCCTGAAACGGGCTTTAAAAACTTTGTGTTGAGACCTAAAAGTTTGTTTGAAATTTGTGGAAGGGTCATGTATACACTAAAAGATTTTAATGCTTTTATTCAGCAAGTATGCAAATAAATTGATCAAAAGTGACAGTAAAGACATTCATAATGTTACTAAAGATTTCTATTTCAAACTAATTCCTGTTCATCAAATAACAATCCTGAAAAAATGAATCTCAGTTTCCACAAAAATATTACCCTGATAATAATAAGAAATGTTTCTTGAGCAGCAAATCGGCAAATTAGAATGATTTCTGAAGGATCATGTGACACTGAAGACTGGAGTAATGATGCTGAAAATTCAGCTTTGCGTCACTGGAATAAATTAGATTTTGAAATATGTTTCACAATATAACAGTTTTTACTTTATTTTTGATCAAATAAAATAATGGAACATAAAAAAAATAAAAAATAAAACATTTTTCTAAATCTTACCAAACCCAAGATTTTTAACCGTCCAGGTCATATTTTACCACCAGAATCTGAAACAAACATTTAGAAATTAATGGGGATCATAATTAATCAGAGAATCAACATTGAGAACGATGGGTATTATAAATAAAAATCCTATAAATATCCACGTAAAATAAAATAACCACATTACAGTAATAAGAATTTGAGTGAAAATGCGTTTTTTAATTAAAATAATGTCACAATAGAGAAAATTCTTAATGATCTTGAAAAATGTGTAGTTTATTTATTAAATTTTGTATACTCATTCATATTTATAATTATTTTGTTTATATATAACTGTATATAATATCAGATAATAATGTATAACACAAACTTCTAATTTCACTGTGAAAGGTGACATGCACATGTTAAGAAACTGGAACTCTTTTAAAAAAGTTATATATTTGAAATGTGGATGTGAAGGTAAGTTGAATGTGCTTTCTGTTTTAGGAAATCATATTTACATATTTCATTAAAGTGTGGCTTTGAGAGTGTTCTGAGTAAGTTTCTCCAGCCATATCGTTTTCCACAGCAATGCTGAACACAGAGTTATTTAAAAGTTAACTGCAATAACCCAAAGCCGTACAGATGGCCCCTAAGTTTCCTGGCACAGGGAGTTCAAACAGCAGCCCTGCGCTCATCTAGGGCAGAGTTCAGTGAAAATAGTAACATCTAATTACACATTAGCTCGTACATGTTTGCCATTCGGAGTGGAACAGTCACGTGTGGCACAGAGCCCAGCTATAGACTGCTCAGCGCTCTTTCTGTGTGTCACTGATGCAGTAAGTCAACAATAAAGCCTCTCTCTCTCAAATTCAAGGACTAAACTCTGTTTACGTTTACCTAGGTGAGACTCTCGGCAAGCTACACATCAGAAAATGTCAATGAGTGACGTGTGCTTGCTTGAGTCCCTTGAGCCCTGTGTGGAGAGGGATGGGATGTCTGTTTTCTGACTCACTGTCAATGGGTATTTATAATAATGGCACATATTCGAAAGAATATTGAAAATATTAATTTAGCATATAAGCTAACAGCAGAGTGTTCTGAGAATCCCATACAAATAGTGTTTATTAATGGCAGATCAAAGACCTAAATTAAATATTGATTTGAGTAATTATTTTGAGTAAAAGTGGCGTTTTCTGCACATTGTTTGTAGAAGCCATTCTTTTTCTCACTGTAAAAATTAAAAAACTTAAAAAGTGATTGTAAGATAAAGATTAAAGGGAGAAATAAAGTCACATTGTAAGCTATAAATGTTGTTATTGTTAACTATTTTGATATTGTAAACTAAAACTATTAATTGCTTGTATCAATTGAAATAAAGCTGAAATAAAATATAAATATTATTTTTTTTTAAACTTGAAATGTTGTCATAGCAACTAACTGAAATAAAATAAGTTAGGTACACATAGCCCACATTGTGTAGGCCTACTGTTTTGTAACTTATTTAAAATAATAATAAATCAATGCATCATCAATCCTTCTTCCATAGCGTTCATTTTTTTTGTCTCACCCTGATTAACTATGATAAGCCTGTTATAAGTATTTATATTTTAGACCTGACAGGATGGGTTTTTTCTGATGGCGGTTTTCGCGGGAAATACATAGGCTACGTCATTCGCCTGTGCATGTCTCATCATATCCGTGAATAGAGAAAAGTTGCTCAAGGAACGAGAAATGTCGACAAGGCAAAAATATATATATATATTTATATAAAAAATAAAAAAACGAAAACGAAAACGAAAGGAAAAAAGAAGAAGAAAAAAAAATAAAACTAGAAAGAGCTCGTAGTAAAACAAGAATCAACATTGGCTTGGCTTTTCGGAGATGGCATGAACTGAGGGATTTGAAATGTTGTGAAAGTGACGCAGAGATGGTGTTTTTATCACTCAACTGGTGAGTAAGGTATTTTATTGAACAGATATTAGTAGCTCTTTAACAGAGTTCAGTCATTATCATCGAAGCATTATCTTTTCTGAAGGCTGTTGTTGTTTGTTATGGTTGTTGTTGAGTTCATTTTCTTCCACAAAATACTTGCAGTTTCGTTTTTTAACTGCGAGAGAGTTACACAACACAGTCCTTTAAAAACTCATAAAAAGATGACAACATAACAAAATTACTAAAACAGAGTAAAAAAAAAAGAATTTAATAAGTATTATAATAGTAGGCTATATAAATAATTCTCAAGTAACATATAAAGTTATCCATGTTGTGGATATCCTAGTTGTGGATTATTTTGATATATTTAGGAAGCTGTTATATTGATGTATTTGTTTCTCTTTTTTTACAGAGCCAAAATACAGGCTCTTTCCCCTTCTCTACAATCACTGAAAAAGCAAAAGATGCAACTAGCCAACAGTTTTTATATAAAAAAAAAAAAAAAAAAGTGAGTGGTGCTTGTCTGTGGAACACTCAACGTCAAAATGCATGATCTGCATAGTTGCCATGCATTTGCTAAGGTATTATGTGTGGTTTTTAGCATGTTGCTGTGCAGTTGCTATAGGCTGTTCTGGATAGTTGCTAGGGGGTTACTAAGTGGTTCCAATGGTGTCCTATATGGTTGCTAGATGGTTGATGGGAGATTGACCTGACGGCACTCCATTCATCTCGGTAACAGAAATGTTTTCATTGGGCCGACTGTGTAATATGTAAATTAAGTATATAATTGGAGTTTCATCTGCGTCCAAAAAATGAATGCTTTCAGAAGGGTCATGGTTTGCTGCTGTCCTTGGATGCTAAAACGCTTTGAAATAGAAGTTCAAAGGATGTTCAAATCAAAGTTGACGTCCTGTAGTGCGACAGGAACAGGGGGTCAAGATCTCTTTCTATTTCAGTTTGCCTTTCTCCATCTCTTTCTCTCTCCCTCGCTCAATTTATCCTTTTTCTCTTTCACCAAAGGTGCCAGTATTTAACATGCACGTGAGAGTTTCCACTACCTCACAGATAAACACGGTCTGAAGGAGGTGTGTTTCTAGACAGAACAGTCAAACTGGTAGGCTACATTTCATTCAGCATAAACTTGAAATAGGCCTACTTTCAAAATATAAAAACTAAATGTACTTTGTTACATAAAACTATAACAAACAATATCATATAATAGAATGTTGCTGTTAAGGGTTTGTGAGCCCCAAACAAGCATTGCAGCATGAATAAATGATGCTGTTACTATAATAGGATTGTTGTTTTGCTTTATTTATGCTGTTGTTGTTTTGTTGTCACTGTTAATTTGTTGTCAGTTACTTGATGCTTGTCAGTTGTTACCGTTGTTGAGGTCCATGTGCATCTTATTTAAAATTATGGCACTTAAGGGCCCTATTTTAACAATCTAAGTGCATGGTCTTAAGCGCAGGGCGCAAGTGCACTTAGGGTGTGTCCGAGTCCACTTTTGCTCATTTAACGACAGAAAAAATGGTCGGCGCGCATGGTCTGAAAGGGTTGTCTCTATTCTCTTAATGAGTAATGGATGTGTTTACTGCGTTACGTGCAATAAACCAATCAGAATCTCATCTCCCATTCCCTTTAAAAGCCAGTTGCGCTTGCCAGTAAGCTGAGTGTAAGCGCGTTGTGCACCCGCCTATAGGCGCACATTACTAACGCGCTCTTTAAATAACCAAAAAATATTGCGCCATTAGACCAGGTTTCAGTTGGTCAATGGCGCAGTCTATTTCAGTTGCATCAAAATAGCAACGCGCCAACAATGCACCTGAACATACCTCGTTTTCAGACCAGCCCATGGGCGCACAAATGGGTGCAAATGCATTTGCTATTTAAAAAAGTGGCGTAGGACGTGAAAATGATAACTGCGTCGGGCTGAAACTAGCAAAAAACACTTGCGTCGCGCCGTATTGCGCTAGGTGTATGATAGGGCCCTAAGTCTTTGCTGTGCAAGTTGTATCTGAAAAAATATTCTGTAGATGAATTAATGACTGATCATTTTTAATTCTCAGTGTCTTCATATGCCATCCTGCAGCTCAAACAGTAGAGCACAGCGCTAACATCAGCCAGGTCATGGGTTAGATTCTCAGGGAAAGCAAGAACTGATACAATACCTTGAATGCAATGTAAGTGCAATTAATGTAAATATTAAAGGTGCACTAATGAACTTTGGCCTCTCTTTTTTTAATGTCAGTGTATGTTTCGAGGCAAGAACAGAGTTTTCAACATTGATTTTTTTAATGTATTCTCTTAATAATTACATTTCGTTGGGTTTTACCAAACAGTGCAGAGAGTCAACACTGTTCACCATGCGAGCAAAGGCAGCATACATAAATTTACAATTGTTATGCACAGCTCAACATGTTTGACGTAAAAGTCTGACAAAACGAGTAAAACTACAATATGCACTTAGTCCCATGAGCATGACTCACTTTCTCTGTCTCTTCCCCTCTCTCAGATAAGAATAGACATTGACTTGATGTTTTATCCACAAACAACAGAACGATTACGCACTAATGTACAACGACGCAGCTTTTGTGAAGCTGAATTCGTGCGCAGGCTTTCTGAGAGCAGACATGATGTCTTTTTCTGTACGTTTGCGTCAGTCATGCTCTCTGCTCTTAATGGAGGGCGCTTTATTTGGGTATGAGAGACAGGATGGCATTATCACAGCCTGTGGGCAAGAGTTTCATCCTAACAAAAGCTGAATGCAGGAGATGCATCACTGAGCTCTCATTTTAGATTGTAGAATAAATTGAATTGCAGAGTACTTAAGCTCATAATTTCTGAACTCCTCTCAGTGTGTATCCCCGCTGCCCTTTCTGAAAATGAACTGTAACTCATGGAAAATGTGCCTTACTTGACGCATCGATGAATGTGTCTTTTCATGCTAAACTAGGAGCTGTTTCTCCTGAGCCAGGAAACTGTTGGTCAGAACAGAAGTTGTGTAAGGTTTGTGTTGCTCTTAGAGTTGTGAGGAGATGGAAAGAGTTATGATGTGGAGGTAAGAGACGAAGGACTGGTTGTTCAAAGTGTTCAAAGAAAGAAGTCCCAGTTTGGGACTCACAACAGCATTTTACACAACAGGTGTAACTCTCAAACTGTCCCGTTCACACAAAATTGTGGGTAAATTTGTGTAAATAGTCCCTTTCACACGTTAAACCCAGTAAATTACCGGTAAATAGTATAAAAATGGGCTGTTCACACAAGAAACCGAGTTCCATCTTTTTACTGATAAGAAACCATTCACACATCAGTACCAAAATACCAGCAAACTCTGTGATGTCAATTATCATAAATGGACTCTGCACCATTTTCTTCATACACCTGGATCTGGAGAAGCGCTTTAAGGTGTGTTACCCCACATGGTGTCTGTTGGCATTGTTCGGCACTTGTCTTTGCTGAATGAACATGTTAAATGTCTGAGAGTGTCTTGGATTGAGACGTGACGTACTACAATCTGGTGACTGTTGGTGTTAGTTTGTGTCTGTTAGTGCAGACAATTTGACATCAATTTCCTTAGTTCTGAGGGACAGGCATCAAGGCCATGGTTACACAAGATGCAAAATAGTTACTGTAGTACGCAACGGTCATCTATCGCAGGGGTGCCCAATCCTGTTTCTGGAGATCTACCTTCCTGCAAAGTTCAGTTTCAACCCTGATCAAACACAACTGAACCAGCTGATAAGATCTTCAGGAGTACTTGGTAATTGCAGACAGGTCTGTTGGATTAGGGTTGGATCTGAACTCTACAGGTAGGTAGATCTCTAGATCTCTGTGTCTGAAATTTATTGAATACTTCCATACTATATAGTTTGCGAAAAACAGTACGCCAAAACATCCCTGCATGACCTACTACTTCCGCCGAGATTCTGAAGTGCGCATTCGATGGACACTCTACTATCCCATGAGGTCACAAGAGGGGATTTGTAAATGGAACTGTAGCAACGCAACTGATGCTGGCACTGTAGGTCACGTGACAATAACATCATGGCGCATGTAGTACGTCCGAATTGTATTCATATTACCCATATTCATTAGCCTGGCAAGCCAGACGTACATCAAGATGTTTAGTCTGGCAACTCACCATAGACACGGTCAATCTGATGGGCGGGATAAACGGCTGACTTTCAAATTCCCTCTGCACGCAATAGGACAGCGCTTCAACCAACCAGAGCGCTTTCCCAACAGCGGAGCTAACGTTAGTTGATAGATTCAACTTTTAAATCTGGCCGACAAAACTACGAACACATCTTCCTTTTTTTAAGAATGACTTAAGTGCCGTTCTTTGTTCTTTTCTCAAAGAAAAACTTAACTCCAAGTCCTCCAGAGTTGCGGCCAAAGCCGATTCGAAAGACCGCTGTTCTCCATCCGCAGCAGCCATTCTTTGTTTTCAAGTGGCAGGAACCGCCGCAACTCTGTCGTCATATGTTAAGCCCGCCCCCGCCTACTCTATACACGACGTGATTGGCCTGACCCAATTTAGGTTTTTGCAGCAAAAAGGTCTATTGAGAGTTGCTAGACCCACCCTGGCTGCAAAATAATTTTGCTGCCGCTAGAGTGCGTCTAGATTTCTAGGCTACATATTCATACTATATAGAACATACTTCACGAACATCACGAAGTTCAAATTCAAATGTTCAAAAAATTTGAATGTGTTAACTCGTTCCTCGAAGTCGTCGTTCATTATTGGTACATCACATGTTGAAGTCAGAATCAACATGGAAGTGAACAATATATCGTGAACAATAAACCCAAATAACTACATCTGAATGTAAATATTAATTTAAATCACTTATTTATTTCTAGGCCTACATGGTATCACAACTAAATGTGGTGCAAACCATGAATTTTTTGAGCGATTAACGCCATTCGCTAAAGACTTAATTTCCGCTCACTGATCCTTAAATCTCTCATATGATGATTATAGATATTATATATGATATTATCAATATTTAGACCAGCTTTCCACCAAGCAGACTGGTAAAAACCCTGACTCTTGGAAGTTACATAAAGCCAACCAATCAGATTCTTTCCATTTTTGTTCACAGTGGGTCAGTGGGCATGCTTTCTGTATATAGATATGGATCTCATACATGTGATCTGAGCAGAATAATTTCAGTTACTGATTTGCAGATGTAATACAGTAAACTATTACTAAACAGTACAAGCTTGGAATGCTGTCTCTCATGCTTGTCACCCACTGCACACATTTGTAACTCTAAGCCTAAATACAGAGATTAGTTCAAGAATACTTCTTTTAAAGACCCCTGAATGCCTAACATAGAGCTCCAATGAAAAATTAATCTGACAAAATTGTATTTTTTGTTGTAGTGGTTCTGAATTAAGCAGTTTCCAGGCCATAACCCTCATACTACAGTATTCCATTTGACCCTAAATCCCTTGAACAGGAATGTCCTGGAAGTTAATAGTGTTAATTCTAGTGTTTAGGCTTTAGATTTCGAGTGCACTGTTGATGTGAACGAGAGGCCTTTAATCTGGCCTGACAGGAAGGGACATGCATACTGTATCCAGGCTGAGCGGAGACTCAGAAAACTGATGAGAGACTACTGACATAAAGCCCACGCATATTGGCTTTGGACTGATAGAAAGCTGTATCTGTAGCTGCCTGCCATGTGTGACATTCATGTAAATATTTTTCACAATGTGTTACTTCCATAATGAGACATATTTCAGAAAACTGTTGGAGTAGGAGTTTATGTATTTTCAGTCTCAGAAGAGACACTACTGTTTTTGGCTAAATTAGATCAAGTAGGATTACTGAAACAGTTTTGCTCGTCATCTGTCTGTCTAAATTCCATAATTGATTGCATAAATGCTGCTGTCAAGATTCTGAAGTCAGGTCAGGTCAGGTGCAGCTGATGATCATTATTGTTTTAAAGTGTTATTTATTTCAGTCAGATTCGACCATTATAATTTGTCAAGGTCAAAGGTCAAGCTCTGAAGTGCTCACCCCAGGACTGCGATACGCTGTTGTAACCACATCATGGTTTCGACTGCTAAGCTGTGCTAATCCTATTACACACACTTTCATCATAACCAAAACATCTCTGTTAGATCTCTCTTTTATAGCACCTTTCCTCACTGCCAACAAAAGAGATTTGCCCTTTCAAGCCGTCAAATGAGGGATATCAGTAAAACGGAAAACGCTGTGATTCAGTAAAACAGTCTTCTTTTTTTTAAGATGTTGGGAACATTTCCAGGTATTTCTTTAGATACTTAAAAACTCTTTTTACTTTATTGTTAGAAATATCTATTTAAAGGTGAAGTGTGTAATTTCTGTGGCACTAACATCACCACCCATACATCATGTTTCTTTGCCTAAATATATTTGAAACATACGTCTTGTAATTGTTAACAACATGGTTGAAAGAAATATATTTTCCAAACAGTATATTTTTGTTTAAATCTTCATTACTTGGCAATAATTGTTATTTTTATATTATGTTTTTTAAAATATGTTTTAGACAATATCTAGATTTTAAATTGTACAAATTGTCAAAATGTATCTGGTAAAATAAATAACTAAAATATGGTTATAAATATTTTACAATAAATATTAACAATATATTTTCCCATTTTATTTTTTGCTCTCAAAACAACGATATGTTCAAATGAACTTGAAAAAAAGAGTCTGTTTTAAACAGATTTCCCCAAAATCATGCCATCGGTTGAGCCAAAGCTGCTTGGGACATTCAAACCACACAGCTATGAACTGTCTTGAAAATGGAAGAAGCTTATTTTAATTTGTCTTTGCATACATGTTAAGCTAAGAAAGTAGACATCCACAAAAAAATCCTCCTCATTATTGTACACACAGCACCCCACATTGACAGAAAAACACAGAATTGTTGACATTTTTGCACATTTATTAAAAAAGAAAAACTGAAATATCACATGGTCCTAAGTATTCAGACCCTTTGCTGTGACACTCATATATTTAACTCAGGTGCTGTCCATTTCTTCTGATCATCCTTGAGATGGTTCTACACCTTCATTTGAGTCCAGCTGTGTTTGATTATACTGATTGGACTTGATTAGGAAAGCCACACACCTGTCTATATAAGGCCTTACAGCTCACAGTGCATGTCAGAGCAAATGAGAATCATGAGGTCAAAGGAACTGCCTGAAGAGCTCAGAGACAGAATTGTGGCAAGGCACAGATCTGGCCAAGGTTACAAAAAAATTTCTGTTGCACTTAAGGTTCCTAAGAGCACAGTGGCCTCCATAATCCTTAAATGGAAGACGTTTGGGACGACCAGACCCCTTCCTAGAGCTGGCCGTCCGGCCAAACTGAGCTATCGGGGGAGAAGAGCCTTGGTGAGAGAGGTAAAGAAGAACCCAAAGATCACTGTAGCTGAGCTCCAGAGATGCAGTCGGGAGATGGGAGAAAGTTGTAGTAAGTCAACCATCACTGCAGCCATCCACCAGTCGGGGCTTTATGGCAGAGTGGCCCGACGGAAGCCTCTCCTCAGTGCAAGACACATGAAAGCACACCTGAAGGACTCCAAGATGGTGATAAATAAGATTCTCTGGTCTGATGAGACCAAGATAGAACTTTTTGGCCTTAATTCTAAGCGGTATGTGTGGAGAAAACCAGGCACTGCTCATCACCTGTCCAATACAGTCTCAACAGTGAAGCATGGTGGTGGCAGCATCATGCTGTGGGGGTGTTTTTCAGCTGCAGGGACAGGACGACTGGTTGCAATCAAGGGAAAGATGAATGCGGCCAAGTACAGGGATATCCTGGACGAAAACCTTCTCCAGAGTGCTCTGGACCTCAGACTGGGCCGAAGGTTCACCTTCCAACAAGACAATGACCCTAAGTACACAGCTAAAATAACGAAGGAGTGGCTTCACAACAACTCCGTGACTGTTCTTGAATGGCCCAGCCAGAGCCCTGACTTAAACCCAATTGAGCATCTCTGGAGAGACCTGAAAATGGCTGTCCACCAACGTTTACCATCCAACCTGACAGAACTGGAGAGGATCTGCAAGGAGGAATGGCAGAGGATACCCAAATCCAGGTGTGAAAAACTTGTTGCATCTTTCCCAAAAAGACTCATGGCTGTATTAGATCAAAAGGGTGCTTCTACTAAATACTGAGCAAAGGGTCTGAATACTTAGGACCATGTGATATTTCAGTTTTTCTTTTTGAATAAATGTGCAAAAATGTCAACAATTCTGTGTTTTTCTGTCAATATGGGGTGCTGTGTGTACAATAATGAGGAAAAAAAAAAAGAACTTAAATGATTTTAGCAAATGGCTGCAATATAACAAAGAGTGAAAAAATGTAAGGGGGTCTGAATACTTTCCGTACCCATTGTGTGTATATATATATATGTACCTAACATATATATATATATGTATACATATATAGGTACTTAAAAGTGATGGGTTTTTTGTATACATATATATGATTTAATTTATTTATCAAAATGTGTCATTGACTTTTTATCTATATATTTTTACATATAGGTGGTTTTATATATGGCTAGTAGTTTTGCTTGTAAGCAAGATTTTGGCACCTGGGGTTTGTATGAATGCCATTTGTCTGTTCTCTCATAAAAGCTCACAGATTTAGTTATTAAAAAGAGGCCAAACAAACAGTGAGAGTGGAAATTCTGCAACAGATGGTCAGCGGAAGATTATGCATGAACACTTCACAGCTGACCTCTCCACACCGCTCACACAGCTTATCGGAGAGTAGTTTTAACATGACAGTCAACACATTCTCTATGAAACTGCTGAGCTTGTACTGTAATTTCTGTATGTGTATTACAGCACTGACGGTTTCCACTAGATGTGGAATATTCTGTGTGAGAATATTCAGCACCTCCCTCTGTTGTGTCAAATGATCTGTGCCACAGATCAGATAACACTGCCTGCACTCCAGACCTTTGCCTTGTTCTAATCTTCATTTGTTTTAAAACAATGGGAAAAAATAAGGTAAATAAAAAATATGAATAATATTTTTTATAACACAATAATAAAAAAAAACATTTAAAAGGTAAAAAAAGTAAGTGAACTATAAAATCTAAATTAATAAATGTATAAAATAAAGGTAAAGGAACAATGCATGCAGAAAAAACAGAGATAATCTAAACCTGCTGTTACTATTTCCATACATTATGAATTGAATCAGTGTGGAGATTGTGCTCATAAAGTTTGATAATGTCCCACTCAACAAATAATTTTTCTTTGCCTGAAAAAATCCATGGAAAATCTTTTCTTTCAGAGAGGCAGAGAAAGCAGTTACCGCCTCATGTTAAAGAAATGACGAGTCACAGTTGAGAGCACGTGCTGTTATGACTGTCTGCCTGTGAGAAAACCTGCCAACAGGGAAAGGTAGAGAGAAGCGGTTGCCAGGGTGAGGAGACTCTTTTCCGTCAAGCTTGCTTCTGATTGGCCGGGCCCTTGTCTGAGGGAAAGGAATCCTGCCAATTGGAAACAATCAATGTTTTGTTGCTGGGTCTAAGCCATTCCACAAAGCTGACATTTATTGGCCAAGGGTTTGCCCCATATGTTTAAAACGAATACACTCCGACTCTTCAGCTTATTAGCTGAATTACTTTTCCAGTAGGAAACCTACAAGAGTCTAAGAGGCTTTGGGAATACAGCGGCTCTTTTACTTTCGGAAAGTCATATTTAAATATCTGTTTGTTTAGTTTTTTTGCTGAGTTTGGCCCTTTCTGATAGCCTAGATCTAACTTCAAATTCAGTTATATTTTCTTGGATACACAGTAAAACTGGCTTGAAACATTTATTGGGACATTCAGTCTTTATCAAATCTAAATTTAGTTATTGCTTGTTAAAATATACGCTTTAAACTTAAGTAAAGGGGTAAGTAAACCGCGTTGCACTTTAGTTACAAGCGAGGAATATTGGCTCTGTTTACATATTTTATTGAACTGGAGCCACATGACAGACAAACCCTCCCTCATTTAAAAAACCGAGCATGAATAATAGTCTCATTTGGGTTAGTGTTTGATGTCACATGACTCTTTCTCTGGCTGCTATGTATTGCTTGTTGACAGACTCTTGTGCTGTCGTCTGGGCTGCTGTGGTTAGACAGCCATGCTGATGAAGAACAATGCGTTTTACAAGGCCTTTTGTTGGCTGACCCCCAACATCCCGTTTTCCATTTTTCTTAATCTTAGCACAACTTTTACTGTATTTCTTGAGGGAGACCACCAAACACTTCCAGACAAGACTCTATTTACAGGTGAATCTGACACAGGCTGTCAAGAGTATGTCTAGGTCATATTTTATTTCCTAAAAAGAAAATTGTAAAAACTATGACAATAATGCCATTTTCATTGGCATCATCTTCATTCGAATTTCATTTTCACATTTCCCCTTCCCTGAAATGTAAACAAAACAAAGATATTTTATTTAAGTTTGTATATATTATTTAAATATAAAGTATATAATCATTGTACTTGTAGTATTTGTTACACGTTTTTAAAATAAAGAAAATAGACTTATCTAATGAGAACATTCCTTACCCTGGCCCTCCTGTGTTTCGGTGCCATATGTTGTCAGTCCACGTGGACGTTGAAGTGTACAGCTATTTCATTGTGTCACAGTGCAGACGGATGATAGCAGACAGCATTTTAGCGTCAAAATAAACCAACACTGACTGCGTTTGTCTGGCTGTCATTTTAGCCCCCTGGCTGCTCTCTCGCTCAGAGACAACGACAACTAAGATTACATGATGTTGAGATTATGCAGCACATCTCCAATCAAATGTGGTCTATGCGGATTACTCAATGCAAAAGAAACCTTCCAGGAACCAAAACTGACAATAAGTAAACAAGCTTTCATATTGTAATGAATTAATAAGCAGTAATCTTGGTCTAATGTGAGATGACAGTGTATCTAAATGTCACCCACACTCATGCCCAGGGCTACCAGACAGAAACTGCCAGTTGGGCATGAGTAATTGAATGGGGGGGGAAGATTTGAAACAATAGATTTTAATTGCATTAATCCGTTGCCTGTGACAACAATGAATGGGGGGCCGGGGAGATGGAAATGGGTTTCCCTACATTTATAATTACACTTAAATCAGAAACGTTGGCCTATAATTAGGCAGCAGAATTAAGGTTATAAAGGCAGACCTCCAATTAATCCAATCCGCAGGCAGCGTGTCATATTCGCTAATAGGGAAGGTCTTATCATGGCAGGTCATCAGCGTTTCAACTAATATGATGCCATATATCAGTTCATTCTTGGAGGGTCTGATGTTTTTATGAGACTCTGCTGTTGTAATTCAGTCATCTGAATGAGCTGCACATGTGCACAAGTCACGTGGAGGGTGGGTACGTTTGTGGATTGAGTGAGCAGGCTGGCCTCTGTTTTGGGACCATTGTCTGTATGTGCGTGTGTGTGTGTGTGTGTTTTTGTGTGGGTGGGATCTGTAGATCCAAAGACGGAGTACATCTGGAGTTGTGGCCACATAGCGGAGCCAGGCGCCAGAGCTTCTATCCATCTGCCCTTCCCTCTGTCTGTTTTCTTGCCTCACATATGCTTGCACATGCAGGACTGCCTGCAACACGCGTGCTGTTTCCATGCAATAAACCAAATCCCTCATGAGGCTTGCAATGAGTGTGTGAAACAGATTTCAGGTGATGCC
The DNA here is from genome assembly GCF_951802725.1 of Rutilus rutilus. Taxonomy (NCBI): domain Eukaryota; kingdom Metazoa; phylum Chordata; class Actinopteri; order Cypriniformes; family Leuciscidae; genus Rutilus; species Rutilus rutilus. The sequence continues at coordinate 14,826,210 of NC_140223.1, forward strand.
GCTTGGAAATGTAATGTCACTTTCGAAAGGGCTGGGAATGTCCACAGAGAACTATAATCTTAGTCAGGTTTAATACATACAATGGTGTGAATATACCACTTCTATGATGAGTATGTCTTTACATTTTTTATTTGTTTTCAGGCATGAAATCAAAATATCCAGGTGATACAACTGTATGAAAGCCTATTTCTAAAAAATCAGGCTTTGGTAAATCATATTTATGACATAAAACGTCAAAATGATGACATACCAAGATATTTATGTTTTTTTTTTTTTCATAATTATGACTTAAAAAATAAAAAATAAATGTATATTTCATAGTTATCTTATTATTTTGACTTTTTGTCAATTTCAACTGTTATAATTATGAGTATGTCATAGGCAAATTTTCACTTTTTTTGTCTTTTTCCCCAAAATGGGCTTTCAAAATGGGGAAAGAAGCATAAAGAAATTAGCCTCACTAAAATAATTGTATTATTGAAAATAAAACTTTATTAAATAGTTTGCCATAATATTTCTCAGAAGAAGTTTTCACAAAACTGATTATAAATATTTGAGAGTTTTTCCGACCAAGTCATGTGGTGCGACCAACTTTTTACCCTTAAAAATATATTATAATGTTTTGAAATAATAAATAGGATGTGTACTCTTACACTCATTATTCAAGGTATTACTTTATGGTTTCACCACATGACACATGTAATGTATCTTAAAAATGATTGTTTTTTCAAAGGAACATGAAACCAATATAAATACAAAGAGCTTTCATATCACACATGGAAAGAAAGTAAAACATTTCTCTAAATATTTGACAAAGCTCAAACGTTTACTTTCAGGCAGACACACATGCCTGCTAATTGTTCACAACTTTGTAAATCAATTCTGACTGAGTTTTGGGAACAGATCCAGTCCGTCTGTTTCTAATTAAAACCCATCCACGTGTTTCTGGTGGATTAGTTGGATCTGCAAGAAATCCATGGACGGCCAAGCCCACACTATTGTCCTGAGTGACAGGCTGAAACCTCCATCTTTTACTTCGGGAGCTATGATTACAGTTCATTTGCCTTTGCTGCACAGACATAATGTGATTATAAGAGGGACTGTAATCATTGTCATGGAAAACTTGGCCAAGATTTCCATGTAGAGAAGAAATGATGAAAAGTTAAAAAGTAGTTCTGCATTGGTGTGACACATATTATTCTTTATATACTACTGTATCTACTGTAACTCACATAATACAGTATTCTCGGTGCCAGCATTAACTGGGCTCGTATTTGTCACTTCTTTGAGTCAGCAAAACCAAAACAGAGGAAGTTACTGAATGCTCAGTGGGGCAAAGAGGAAATAGTCGGAATGTGAAGAAGAAAAACCCACAAGGGGAGAGTAAATTACATTGAGGATCCTTCCAGAACCATCTCTCAGGATGAGCACATTTAAGAGGCAACTGGGAATGTCATGATGAAGAGGGAAACTATCATGCTATACTAAGCTGTTCTGTGGCTCAACTCAGACAGGCAGCTCTAAATCACTGGCCTTTAGTGCTTCTCAGGTCCAGTTATAGGACTTTTGGAGGGGGTGAGAGAGGCGGATTGCAGTTTAGTAAGCTTGGGTGGAGGAGAGGGGTTACTGCACGTTTTGGCCCCATGTCGATGGCTCAGGAGGAAGCCTTCCATCACCAGTGTGCCTCTCCGTATTGCTGTGCCTCAATGCACAGTGTCGGATTTCAACACATGGAGCACATTATCCCTTGCGCTGACACAAACTCCCATGCCCAGTTATGCCCCACCAACCCTTTTTGTGTCGTTTGGGGCTTTTCATTGTTTTCTGTGCAAACAAAGAGTAAATTGAATGTTTTGAGTGGCAGGAAAGGGCAAAGGTTTACTGGTGAGAGACAGACAGTGAAGTTGGTCAACAGACTGGCCGAGACAATAATTCGCAATAATGGGAATTCCAACTGCTAAAAGGGAGTATCTTGTTTCAAGTGTCACAGCACTGGGACTCTTTCAGACTGTGCATTAGCAAAAACTACAATCTTAAAGCAGTGATTCTCCTTTTTAAAGCCCAGACCCCCCATTATCCAATACAATATTGTATGAAAAGTTATTTATTCTGATATTTCTGCTGTAATCATGGCAAAACTGCTTGTTTTTGATTTTATAATTAAACGTGATTACTTTCATGATTCAAGGCGATTTAACAATAGCATGTTCTTCAAATAAATACAATAGCATATATAAAATACATTATTTGATTATATATTAGTCTACACACTGTACATCTTTATTTTATGTTTTTATGTTATTTAATTAAAATAATTGTAATCATCTTGCAGCCCTCTTGGAAGTCTTCTGAGGACCCCCTAGTAAGCATCAGACCCCTGGTTGAGAACCACTATCTTAAAGAATGTAAGCAAAGTAATATTAATGTAACAATAAACATGAAAACTAGCACATATGATACAGTTCTAAAAACAATCTCAGGACACATGTCCATAGCAGTTTATACACTATAGTATTAGAGTAATTGGAACCTATGGGTTAACCCCTTACTCAAAAAAATGTAAAAGTTTGTGTAACCCAGATTCTGCAAAAGTGATGTGTGTAATTCTTGTGCCCCTAGAGTCAGCAAACAGAATTACAAAAATAATGTTTTCAAAGAATTTTTTTCTGAACAGACCTCACCTACTATTGGTTGGATAGTCCCATTCCAAACTGAGGAAGTGTTAGATAGATAGATAGATAGATAGATAGATAGATAGATAGATAGATAGATAGATAGATAGATAGATAGATAGATAGATAGATAGATAGATAGATAGATAGATAGATAGATAGATAGATAGATAGATAGATAGATAGATAGATATAGACAATGAGATAGGCAGACAGAGAAAATGAAATAGAGATAGATAGAGAAAATTATAGATAGAGAGATAGATAGATAGATAGATAGATAGATTGATAGATAGGCAGACAGACAGATAGATAGACAATGAGATAGGCAGACCGACAGAAAATGAGAGATAGATAGACAGGCAGACAATGAGACAGACAGACAGACAGAAAATGAGAAATAGATAGATAGATAGTAGGGGCACGAGATCTCGCAAGACTAAAATGTGACGAGATTTCTCATTGAGTAAATCTTGTAATATCGCCATGATAGAGCGTGAAATTAGCAAAGAATAATGCTATCGCAACATTCACATTACATTACGGTGCCCACCACGGCACCACCTCCACTGTCGTTTTGCTGTTTTTATAAAAATAAAAACCATTGTAAACTATTGTAAACGTCTGCTCTGCTCATCCAGCACGAGTTGCAGTCGCACAGTGCAGCAGGAATCACAGTTCACTGATCGTGTGACGATGGCGGAGGATTCATTGTGCAACAGAGCCTAAGCGTCTGACAAATGTCTTATCTTGTAGAATGCGGGCTCAGCGCCACCACTCCCTATACACAGAGTATGTGCGATCACGAATCCAAATGTTAAAGTAAAACGCGAGCTCCCTGATGCGGTCAAATTAGGCTGCATACATACAAATAGCCTGTCTCCCAATATCAAACCTATCTCTGGACTGTGTAGTTGTGGCTATGGTCTCTGTTTTGGTCTCTGTTTGCACTTTGAATATTGAGAGAGTACTTTGATTATGGTTGCACTTGCACTTATTGTTTGCACTTAATAAGACTAAGATTTTTTTTGTGTGTTATTTATACTGTTTCTATTTCTATGATTAATTTGTGGAAAGGAGTTCATTTAGGAGGTCACACACAGCCTCAATCAGAAGTTCTGGAAGATCATAATCCATGTACAGTATTCATGTACAGTAAGGTATGAAGAGACTCATCTGAAATCACACAGGAGGGAAGCCAATCAGTTGAGTTTGTGGCAAAACCTTTTACAGTGCTTGTATATTGTTGTCCTTCAACGCATTTGATAATTCATACTCATAAAATAGAACTGAAATGACATTCATTACAAGATGATTAATTAAAACATTTCAAAATGCACCTGCAGACTATTTTTCCAGTCATGAATTTTGTCATTGAGGATTTCTATATTTAATATTGTGCAAAATTTTGTCTCGTCTCGTGAACCCGTCTCATGAGATAAGTGTCTTGTCACACCCCTAATATATAGATAGATAGATAGATAGATAGATAGATAGATAGATAGATAGATAGATAGATAGATAGATAGATAGATAGATAGATAGATAGATAGATAGATAGATAGATAGATAGATAGATAAACAGACAGAAAATGAGATTGACAGACAGACATCACAACACCTGTCCGTAGGCTGAGGGTCATGAAGGCCCTGTGGGGACATAGTTCTCTTTCACCTCTCTGTGTAATAAGAGGTGTGGTGTTTGATGTTGTAATTAATGCAGCACAGAATAGAGTCTACTGTAGGTGACACAGTGGGAGAGAACAGCGGTGAATGTTGCCACTGCCAGAACTCTCACTCAGAGTGAAGTGCAAAACAATCCCGGTGCCATCTTTAATAAAGGCAGGGGGCGGCCGGAACGCCAGAATAAAATGATGAGGATACAAAAGTGATGGACGTCATCTGCTCATGAAGCGTGTAATTATACCAGCAGTCTGCTAATGCCAAACTCCTGCAATTACTGCCATTGACAAAAACAATAATTTAGAGAAAAAGCTGAAAGACACTCACCTGTGAGTGAAGTAGTTTGTTCTCAACCTGTTTCCTGCTGTTATACATCTAAGTCCTGTATCCTGTTTCCCTGTGTTCCCCACCTCTGAAAGACTTAGAAAGAATACGCTCTGATCCATATATGACATCCATAAAATCCAGCAACATATGAAAAAATCCTGAATATGCAGAGACTATTTATGTGATAAGCCATTATTACAAACTTTAAGACTCTTATACAGTACAGATCTTAAAGAGAAAGCAGTTAAATATGCCCATTTTCTAAACAATAATGTAACTTTTTGGGGTACTGGACAACCACAACCCCACAAGGCTTGTTTAGAAAACGGGCATATATAACTGCTTTCTCTTCAGTATACTCAGATGTAGTCTTAAAGTATTTTGATTGATTGATTGATTGATTGATTAATTGATTGATAGATCTGACCAAAATAGACCAAAGCGACTTACATTGCATTTCAAGGTACACATTTTTACTAGCCTGGATGCCAGCCGAACTTAGCCCCGCCCACAACATTTGAGGTCGGGAAGTTCGGTCTGGACTTGATCCGTTGTGGAGCAACTATGCTCGAACCAGAGCTGTTCGGACCAATCAAACTGTCAGGGTGGGCTTTATACGATGAAGGACAGATGATCAACAGTAATGTAATCATCCACGTCACCAAAGAGCGCTTGGGTTGAATTTGTTTACAACAAAGATGACTGCCGCTGGAGAATTGAGATGTCTAGATTCCACCATCTTGAACCACGATCAATCATCAATCATCATTTGTCGATTGGAAAGATGAATGAAGAACATACGTCACTTACTCTGTTGCTCTGATTGGTTGTAGATCTATCCAATTGAGTACAGAGGCATTTTCTTTCCTGATTCGGTTGAAACACACCCCTTAATCACACCCCAATGGAGCAGTATCAGACTCACATTCTGACTAGAATTTGAGTATGACAACATAAGGCTACATTTTTACATTCTTTTCAATTCTTGCTTTCCCTGGGAATCGAACCCATGGCCTTGGCGTTGCAAGCGCCAACGCTCTACTGTTTGAGCTACAGGAAAGCTCAAACAGTTTGGCATGTATTGTTTGCTCTATATATCACACCTCCACCCATCTGAGTTTAAGAAGTGACATTTTATTTTCCACTGTGAAACTAATATGGCCTTTTCACTATAGAGTTTAAATGCATGAGCGTAACTGTGTTTAGACTGGCTGCATTGACAATGGAACTCACTGAAAAATAAGCTAGCATGACAAATTTTACTAAGTTGTTTTACTGCCGTTATGTGTTGTTTGGAGCGAAATCCACTGTAAATGATATGATGGTGTGCAGTAATAGGGATCACCTTACCATGTGTAAGGCCTTGCAGATTTTACGATCTCCTATTTGATATTTAATGACCACCCCCTCATAGCAGTATACTGGGATCAGAAGGGTCACTGCGCTTGCAGAACAACATAATAAACAAACTGCTAACAATAAGATGTCTTTTTTAACTCTGTTCCTACTTTACATTTGCTATGCAAGTGAAAATGATTCGATATTATAATCTTTCTGGTTAATGTGCAGTCACAGCTAAATTTCATAGTCTATTGTCAGGAGTGTAGCCATGTATGGAGCACAGCTCACAGAGAAGTCACTTTCTTTCATACCAAGAAGCTTTCTGTTGGGAAGCAAGCAAAATTCTAGATGGCACAAATTTCTGTTCAAGTGTAAAAATGGCAAGTGTTATTAGCATGTGATGTTTTATTTTTGCAATCATGTACAGAGAAAGATTTTTAAAAAAAAGGTCAAGTTTTTAATTAGAGTTTAGAATAATCCTGGAGAATAACACTGAATTTGGAATCAGAGAACTGTTTTAGCAACTGGAGAATTAATTCCTTTATTTTATAAATAAATAAACACAAGCTCTTGATCTTGATAATCACTTTCTACAGGGTAAATCAGAAGATCCAATAAACATAAATTCATAACATAAATGTTCAAGCCCATTTACTGTACATTAAGCAACAACAAAAGCAATGCACAATAAAAAAGCTGTAATGAGTTTGAGTGTAATGAGTGTTTTGCCTAATATTATGTGACATAACCCGTATAATCTGAATATAAAAGAAAGTGGTTGCAGTAAATGCTGATTGTTTTTCCACTGAACCAGCATGAAAACAGTTGTGCAGCTTTGCGAAAAGTGAAAAAGAACAGCACTTATTCGAAAGAGAAATGTTTTATAATATTTATAAATGTCTTTACTGTCACTTTTGATCAATTTTAATGTTAATGCAGAATACAAGTATTCATTTCTTAAAAAAAAAAAAAAAAAAAAAAACTTTGAATGGTTTTTGTGTATTGTTCCATGACAGCATGACAGAGTAACACAAACGACGCAGAACTCTTCTGATATCAGATTTCAAAGCCAGAAAAGAGTGAAACAAAAGAAATGTGCCTGATTGCCGTCCAGTGTGCTCGGCATCTCTGCTTACATGACCTGTGTCAGCTGATCTTATCTGTGAGATACTTGATGCACTCAATAAGTGATATGTCAAGGACCAGTGAGAAATCGCACCATAAGACTCTAATGGCCCTGAGGGGGTGTAAATTTCAGCTTGATGGAAAGGGGGGTCTGGGCTTATAGTGAGCTGCTGAGGTTGTGGTTAGGAGCTCTGTGTAGAAATTGAATGATTTGAGAAGAAGAGCAGTAGTGGTGACAAACCCCTCGCTTTAATCAGCCATTACCCATATTCCTTCTGGAGGGGTCAAAGGTGACTTGTTCACATGGCCCCAGAGATAAATAGGCCCATCCGACGGTAGGCCTTGAGCACACGAGCTCCACAATACCGTCCTCTTCTCCCGGGCCAACAAAGTTTGTCTGCTCAAACAGAAGTGTTTACAGATTTGAGCCAGTTCCAGTAGTTCTCGCCACCCACAGAGCTCTCACAATAAGCAGAAGGTGTTGGGAGCCACAGGGCAGGAGAGAGTGACGTAACCTGATCTGCTGTTTGCCAGCATGCAGGCAGATTGATTTCAGCCTGCAGATGGACAAAGTGCTCCATCAATGAAAGGCCTTCCATCCAGCTGGCCGCCGCTGACCCCTCACCCCCAGCAAGGACACTCTTCCTGGGGGTTCACATGCACCCTGTCTTTGCCTTAACGCTTCTTAGAGAAGTGGCACATACATACAAACTTATTAGCATAGCCATAGGCTATCCCTTTAGCAACAATTAAAGCCTTATTTTCTGGTTTAGGAAAAGTTCTGCTTATCTTGTTTCAGGTCTGCTACGAACTTCCTAACCCATCCGGAATGGATGTGGGGGTGTATTTCTGGAGAATAGAACCCTATTGCAGTAGTTTTCTAACTTTTGTCAAGGACCCATATATGATGATCACCTTGCAAAGGGAAACTCTTTTTAAAATATAAAGGCAGCAATAGATTTGATGACTTATTAAAAATAGTAAGTGTGCTCTTGTGAAGACAACATCTGGTGTTTACATTATCATTGTAGAAAAAGGCAAAAAAGTATTCAAATATTATCTGGAAAATTATTATTATTAACTCAAAAAATATATTAATAAAAACATTTTATATATTTTTTGCTCCAGTGGACATGCATGGTAATTGATCATTGTGAATGGGTTTGATTTATTCTGGGAAAACCACTTTGGTACATTTAGACCCAACATGGTGTGTGTGTGTGTGTGTGTGTGTGTGTGTGTGTGTGTGTGTGTGTGCGTGCGTGCGTGCGTGCGTGCGTGCGTGCGTGCGTGCGTGCGTGCGTGCGTGCGTGTGTGTGTGTGTATAGAAAAGAGAACGCAACAGAGCTTGTAATAAAACAAGAATCAACATTGGCTTGAGTTGATTGTAAAGCATTATCTATTGTGAAGGCTCGTTTCATTATGGTTGTTGTAACGCTGTGTTGGAATTTATTTTCAAGGAAGCACAGTGTCTATTAATGGGTAAAGCTACAGTAACGTCTTCGGCTGGTCAACTTGAGATCCTTTCTAAACTGGTTATATTTTAAGCCTAGTTGTGAATGTTTTATGAGCAGTAGGATAACCATATTCATCCGCACAGTCACACAAAGCTGAAGAACAACCAAAACAATGATTTTTAACTGCTGGAGGGCCAAAAGTGTACCTTAAAATAAGTGTTGTCTGAACTTTCCATTTATCAAAGAATACACATCACAAAAATGTATCACAGTTTCCACAAAAATATTAAGCAGCACAAGCACAACTGTTTTCAACATTGATGATAATAAGTTTTTTGAGAAAATCATCATTCAGTCAGCATTAGAATGTTTTCAGCTTTGCCATGACAGGAATAAATTACATTTTAAATATATTAAGATAGAAAACAGTCATTTTAAATGGTAATATTTGACAATATTGCTGTTCTTTATTGCATTTGCAACCCAGTGAGCATAAGAGACTTCTTTCAAAAACATTAGGCAGTTTACCGGCACCAAACTTTGGCGCGTGTGTGTGTGTGTGTGTCCTATCTCCCAAATAGAGGGAAATGACAGGGAGAAATTGGATGATGACAGGAAGTGACAGTTGCAGATTTACCTGTCTCTCTTTAGTCAGCTGTAACTGATGAGAAAATCTAATCAGGGATAGTGAAATGGGCAACTGTGGTGAACTGATTCATGCTGAAGAGAGGCTGGACATTTACTGGTATATTTAGATGCACCTTTACACCCTGCAAGTCTATGACTCAGCTTTTGAATGCTTTGAGATTTATCCTGAACTCAGAATAAAGCAAAGTAAAAGATGAATTGATGATCGTGAATCTCTCCATCACACCACTTCATGTAAAGCCATGTACACTGTTGTAGAAATGATATTCACACCATACAGTGTTGTTTTCTACCACATATTCTGACATCTGCTGTATTTAGTCAAGCATTCATCAATCAGTTATGTACTGTGGCACACTCGATAAGTACTGGGGGGGTGTGATGAAGATTTGCTCTTGAACTGCTTCATGAATAAAATGCAGAAACATTAAATCCCCAAAAGGCATTAACTTCATTATGCCAAACACACATTTTTTGGCAGTTGTGTTTTTCAAGCTTCAGGCCAGTTTCTCTGAAATAAAGCTGCAAATCCACCAAAAACTACATCATTTATTACCCTTAATAATGGCCATACGTCCCAGAACCTCTTGGAAACATTCACGTCAACTGCAATCTCAGCACTACACCGCCTCCCTCCCCCACGTGTAGCAATTTTCCACACATTATTTTTCTTTCTTTCCCTGTGCTTCTTCTGAAAAACTAAAATACAGATAAAAAATGATGTGTAGCGAAGCTTGCAACAGTATTACCCGAAGGACTTGGCTGTGCTCCAGAGACAATTCTGATGAATTAGAGTGCAGTGAGAGAAACTGCATGAAGGAGGAGGAGTTGCATTTAGAGATGGACCTACACAGATATTGCTCTCCAGTGTTGTTCTTTTCAGTGCTGCATTTTCTTATGTTAGAGGGAAATTTAAGTAAAATGATTGCTTGCATTGTGGTTGCTTTGGTTGCTTTGCATTTTAATCCATGTAGGTTGTGATCTATGTATTGATGATGTGATGAGACTCTGGGCTCTCTGCCTCAGGAGCATTTGGAGGAGCTTTAGGAATGTGCTCAAGGATGCCAGTCGGGCCAGTGCATTCAGTCAGATCCTTCAGGTCTGCGCCAGCAGCACTTGGCAAAAACTCATTGTCTGCTTGCACAGAGTCCAAACTGAACCCCTCTGTCTGCTTTAGATAACTGATTAAGGCTTAGACTTTCAGGGTGCAGCACTATACATTTTTTCAAAAAGGGATATATATATATATTTTACTATATAAAATATGTGTCGTCATGAAATCAAAATTGACCCTATTTACTTTGTTAGCGCATATTACTAGACTTGTGGTGAAAAATTAATCCATGCAAGTTAATACACAGAAAAAAATTGTCGTGGTAATCTTTAATCAAAATCTGAAAAGTTACTTCTGGTCTGGAATGGCGTTCCTTCTCTGATGATGTCAGTTTGACGGCTTGGGTTGAAAATGCTTAACCACTCCCCTCAAACCGTTAGTATGAGCAGAGATGGAGAGGAGGAGCGCTAAAGTAAAACCCTGCCCTCTGTTCAACATTCCCTTTCACTTGGAAATACGTCACAACTCTGGAGAAAAGTTGTTTGCAACTTCCGGTTCACGGGGACTTTAATGTAATATTTAACTTTGATTTACACTACTGTTCACAATTCAGTGGTCGGTAAGGTTTTAATGTTTTTAAAAAGTCTCACCAAGGCTGCATTTATTTGATTAAAATACAGTAAACCAGTCATTTTAACAGTAAAATGACTGTTTTCGATTTTATTATATTTTAAAATGTAATTTATTCCTGCGATGCAAAACTGAATTTTCAGCAGGCATTAGGGCCAGTTCACAGAATGCGTTTTTGCAGTTAAACAGGGCAGGTCAGTGGAACAGGGAACAAAAAGTGCAAGGTCTAAAAATGTTGAATTTCTTTTAACTTGAGTGCCGTGTTTTTAGAAAGCCGTGTTATACGCAATACGCTGCGAAATACGCGAGCGCAATGCTCTAACATGTCCGTCTTGCACATGTTTACAATCAATGGAAAAACGTGTTCTGTGTGAACGACCCTTTACTCCAGTCTTCGGTGTCACATGGTCCTTCAGAAATCATTCTGATATGCTGATTTGGTGCTCAGGAAATATTTCTGACTAATCAAGCTTTTAGCATGAATATGTTAGTCTTACGGTTATCAATGAGCTAGTGTGCTCCAAAACAATGACAAAATTCGCATTTAGCAGATATAAGTATTCAAACCTTACATTCTCTCTGCACTTTCTCCAATATGGATCAATCATTTTGATGACATCACTCTGCACTTCAGCTTCTCGTCAGATTTTCTGCCCAATCAAATGCTCTCTAGAATCTACCCCCAAATAGATGCTGAAGCTGTGGCTGAAATCGGTCACTTGTTCACACATTTACTTTTTTCGATGTGGTGAATGGCACATAGTGCACTATTTAAGGGGAAGGGAGCAATTCCATAAATATGCTTTCCATTGGGGCGAATTAAGTCTGGTTTCACGTTTTTATTATGCGAACCGCCACAGCGCACACACAGTCTGCTCTGGTCCAGAGACATACGCGAGTCAGACCACAAAACGTATCGGACACATTTGAATTCTGCACAGAATGCTATATTTTAAAGCGATATGGAGCGATTAGGAGGAGAAACGTAAAGAGATTAGGAGGAAACTGCGGCTTTACCGAGTTCAACGGTTCTGGCCGAACTGTGATATAAACGAAACGCTATTGGCTATTTTTAAAAAGGGGAGGAGCTGTTCGATATGTCCTGCCCTGTCTTCCTGTTTCAGTGGAAATTATGTCAACACATTGAATAACGCTGCGCGTTTCAAGGCACTTCAGTGGGACTTTAACGAATAGAAAGTTCAGAAGAATAGCATTTATTTAAAATATAAGTCTTATAACATCATAAATGTCTTTACTGTCATTTTTTATAATTTCTGAATAGAATTATTAATTTCTTTCAACCCTGTTACCTCTTAATCATTGTTTATTTCATTTAGCTGTTTATGTAATATTTATTGTCAGAAAATAACATTTTCTAACAAAATATGTTAACAGGGTGGCAAAAAAATGCAGACCTCATAAAAATAAATGTAAAACAAAACTGACGATCAACATTTTTTGAAGGTTAAGACCTTATCTTGTTGAAAAAGAAAAACTCCTTTCCGAGTCTGAAATACAGCGAGAGATGGGTTTGCATGCTTGAAACTGATTTGAGTTTAAGCATTGTGATCTCAACTGTACAGACGCCCCTCAGGGTCAGTGAGGGTGTAGTGTGAATGTTGCATGTTACTCACTCATTACAAGGCAGAAAATCTGTGCACCTTAATATGAGCTGACAAATGAGTTACAGTGTGTGTGAGTGTGTATATTGTGTGTGTGTGTGTGTGTGTGTGTGTGTGTGTGTGTGTGTGTGTGTGTGTGTGTGTGTGTGTGTGTGTGTGTGTGTGTGTGTGTGTGTGTGTGTGTGTGTGTGTGTGTATGTATGTTCCCTATAGTCTTTGTCCACTCAGAGAGAAAGTGAACTTGATCACCCTTTAATCCTATAAGCATTATAATGGCCTATTAGAATGGAGGTGAAGACACATGATTGTTATTGTCATTTGAGACCAAGGAGGTCCATAATACCTGTCCGTTAGCATTTTTAATGCTCTGTAAACCCTAAAACTTTTTAGTTGGTAATAACACTTAAAATTTTGCTTTTGCACTACACAAACATGCAATTTATTAAATCGCGGCCACGTTGAAATAATTCGTTCCCTTGTTTTAGTTAAATCAAAACAAGTTTACTAAACAAGGGAAGAGATTAGTAAATTGTGGGAACAAATTTGTGGCCACGATTTAACTTAAATGAGTAAATGAATTAGTAAATCATGACTGTTTCCTAAAACCAGAGAACGAATTTGTATCCATGATATATATATATATATATATATATATATAATATTTAGGCCTATATATCATTTTCCTGCATGTCATGTGCGCGGATCCATAGCCTACTAAACATAAATTAAAACAAATTTCTCCTTGTACAGTCTGACGCAAAGCATGCTGGGAACTAGATCTGCTGAAACTCATTAATTTTAAATTCATCTTAATATTAGATTAGATTAGAAAACTTTATTAATCCCTGTAAGGGAAAACTCATTTGGCACCATTACGCATTACAAACAACACAGATAGACAACTGAACATTAAAAACAGTACATACAAAAAATTACAAAACTTCATTAAAAAACCTAACTGCAGTAGGAAAAAAATACCTCTAAATTGCACTGTAGAACACTGAGGCATTACTAATCTTCCACTAAATGAGCTTTTTTAAGTCCACTAAAGATACAGTGTAGTGTACAGTTGTTCTCTTTTCCACAATGACCTCAAGTGGATCAGGATTAAGGCCAATAACTGAACCAGCCTTTCTAATCAGTTTATTAATCCTATTTTTAACATCTACAATGATACTAGATCCCCATAGTAATGCATATTGCATAAAACAAAACACTAACCATGATTCCCTGATAAAAAACATAAAGAAGCATCCTACTGACACCATGGAACTCAACTTCCTCAAAATATATTCAGTTATGTAGTTCACATAACTTTTTTCTATCAAATACAATGAACTTTTAATAATATTTGAGTGAAATGAACTCATTTCATTTAGTTATTTGCACTGTTCGGTTTTACAGTCTGGCCAGAAGGAGAAAGACGCCTTGCGCCCCCATAACAGTCTAGTTACAGTTTCTACCGGCAGGGGCGAACTTGTTTGAGACAATATGAAGTATTGTTTTGTATTCCAATATGAGGTATCATCAGATACACATCTGAGTATATCCTCACATTACATCTGTGGTGCTGAGTGAAGTTAATGTGCCTTCCTGCAATCAGGACCATTCAGGAAGTCTCGAGAGGTCCGGCAGGGCTGCAGAAACTGAGCACAGGAAGTGAGTGATTGATGAAGTGTGCTTTAACGTGGAGAGGATCTAATAAACACTCATTCGCCACGGCACACATCCTGCACTTCACACAACTGTGGGGGCCGCTGCGAATAGACAGGAAAGCTGAGTGGACAACTTTTGAAGCTTTATCACCCATGTCAGTAAGAAGTGCCTAAGTAAGACGAAGCTAAAGCAATCATTCTCCTCTCTGAAGATCAGATTGGACTGGCTTTGGTGAAATGGAATGACACTGAGTCAGTGAAATCTCAGAGAGATCAGTGCGGTTTCCCAGCTCGTGGTGGTCTGTAGATCACAGGCACTTGTGTAGCTCAGCAAAGACAGGTGCTGTTAGCGATAGCTCAGGACGCTGCATCTGCTGCTGACAGGGAAACTGTCCCGCTCGGCAGTAAACCTGCAGCAGGTTCGGAGGCCGGCGGACTCATTCCGCTCCACTAGCAGGATATGAATAGGGCAGGAAGTTGTAATCCTAGATCACAAAATTGCCGGAGTAGAATCTGAACTGTGTGAACTCAACAGTTCTGACAGACAGAGGGTTAAATGACAAATGGAGGGTAGCTGAGTCATATTGAGTGACATAAATGGAATGGTTAAGGTAGTGGTGTGTTTACCTATTGGCCAACTAAACCTTCATAATAGTTCATACGCTGTCTGTCTACCGTTAGCATCCAGCACAAGTCAATTATGGACAGTTGTATGTAATTGGTTGTATGTAAACTGATAAATACAAACAAAGAGTGATTTTGTTATTACAATTTTTTTAAATAAGTGTCTTATGCTAACTAAAGCTGCATTTAATCAGTGTAAACCGTAATTATGTGAAATTTTATTACAATTTAAAATAAGGGTTTCCTATTTAAATATACATTTTAAAAGCTGAATTTTCAGCATCATTACTCCAGTCTTCAGTGTCACATGACCCTTCAGAAATTATTATAATATGCTGATTTGCTGCTCAATAAACATTTCTTATTATTATCATCAATGTTGAAAACAGTTGTGCTGTTTCATATTTTTGTGGAACCCATGATAAAAAAAATTCAGGATTAGTTGAAGAATAGAAAGTAAAAAAAAAAACAGCGTTTTTTTAAATAGAAGTCTTATGTAACATCAAAAATGCCTTTACTGTCATTTTTGATCAATTCTGAATAGACATATTCATTTCTTTCAACCCTGTTACCACTTAATCATTGTTTATTTAATTTTGATGTTTATGTACAGTAATAGTTATTGCTATAAATAACATTTTCTAACAAATTTTGTCAACAGGGTGGCAAAAAATGCAGACCTCATAAAAATTATTGTAAAACAAAACTATAAATAAATCTTTAATAATATTTTCATGCCACTTTTGATCAATTTAATGCATCCTTAAATAAAAGTAATTTCTTTCAACAAAAAAAAAGAACTGACCCCAAACTTTTGAATTGTAGTGTACATTTCTGTGCAAGTTCTGAACCCATTTTACCCACTAATAAAGTTTTATGAAAAGTATATTTGGTTACCAAGGAGACCGCATTCTCAGTGAAGAGCTTAAGATGAAATATGAGATTTTGGATGTGTGAAGGAAAACCAAGAATAAAAATAAAATCCAAGAATTAAAAAAAATATATATTTTATAATTTCATTTGCATCGTTAAGCTGTAATTTGTCAACTTATGCAAAAAGTGTGCTTTAGGATACATTAAAATCTAGCTATGAAAAAAAGTCAGTCATTTTACTGTATAAAAGTAAAAATGTAATTTCCGTCAACATAATTTTCACCACAGTCAATGATGATTTGGGATGTGGGATAAATAACATTTGTTTATTATTTCGAATAGAAATAAATTCATATTCTCCTTTGATTCATGTGTCTTCACTTTTGGACTGTTAGTAGACAGATGAAATAAACTTATAAGAGTGGATTTTAAGGGAATTTAATTCTATAGCGCCAATATTAAAGATTTAGTTTTTTTTAAGGACGGGCATTTCTGGGTGATAAATGTATAAAAAAATCATGTAAAGACTTAAAGTAATGCAAGGCTTGGCACCTTCAGAACAGGATGCCACGTCTTTAACGAGCTCATTACAGCCAGTGATCTGACTGACGACCATACGCTAAGCTCATTTAACCAGTGACTTCAACTAGCTTTATCCTTCGTGTCAGCCAGAAAACATGCCTCTCTAAACACACTCGCGCAGCCAATCCGCTGCTGCTGCTGATGTGTTGCATCGTGGCAGAGTGTGCAGAAGCATTCATAATTACTTCAGGAGTTAATTAATTAGCATAAGGGCCAGTCTAGTGGGCGGAGGTGGCACTCTGCCTGTCACGGCACTGAGGCGAATGCTAGCGACTGCAGCATGCTGGTAATGAGCTCTCTGCTACGGAGAGATAAGCCGGTTACAATTCACCCAATTACACACTGGAAGAGCACGCGGAGGGTCTGGGCTGTTGCTCTAACACCTCGTGTGCGATCTCGCAGGCTACCGGTGTCCTCTGCACCCTTCTTTGGGACGTACAGAGGAAGCACATGAGCCATGCTGCTGTCTTTGATCCCGTCATTAAACATGTTAGCATTCACCTTAGGCGCAGGTGGTGGATATGCCCTGTCATGATGATGGGGGGGTATTTATAGACTTGGAGAAACCAGAACGTCAAGCAACATCATTAGGATGAGTCACTGGAAGAAGAGACTAGAAGAGCACGTGTCAGTGGACACGGAGGATGTGCAAATAAAATGTTTTTTTCAAACGATAAACTATTTATTTGAGTTTACTTGTAGATTCACTCTTACTTTGTGGATTAAGTATTATCCAGGATGCTTTACTGAATAAAGATCTCATATACTACTTCCATAACAAGTTAGTTTTGAATTTGACTCCTTTCAGAGAAATAAAATAGACACAAATAAGATATATTATAGATGCGTTAATATGTAAGGTATGGTTCTAGAGCACATACGCTTGCGTTGACATTGAAACGGACATTACTGACAAGATTTTACGGAATGAATAAGCTTTAGGGAGGTGCAAATGTTTACAAATCATTTTAGGCTAATAGAATATTGATTCCGTTTTTATTTAATCTGTGACATTAATTCAATGTTCAAAGCCTTCACATTTACCTATCACATTTATCTAATCTGTGTCATTTCTGGTGTCATATTCAACTCATTTTGAAGGTTACCATAATTTTACACAAGAATAAACTTTAAAATGAAGGAAAGTTCTGTTAATTATTGTCAAATATCTTTGGGGCTCAAAAATATCTGAATTATCCAAAGACTTTTCAAAGACAATGACAAGAACAAAATAGTTTAAAATATAAAAGTCGAAGGTTACTAAACAAATATATTTATAATTTAAATATAATGTAAATATATTGTTAAACAGAACAGAAACAGGTGTGAATGGTTAACTAATCAAGATACACAATGAGGGCAAATGAACTGAACAAGACAAGACAAACTAAATGAAGACATTCATTTGTGGCCTATAACATTTTGTTTAAAATGTCCATGTTTGAATGTTTTAGACATTGAAACTCTATTAAATAAATCAGGACTCTATAGAGGAAGCTTATATTACTAGGGCTGAGAAGAGGGAAACTCAAGCAGTTTTCTCATTTGGGATTTTTCTCTCATATGGGCAGGACAGCACAGTTTGAGACATTAATAAGACCACTTCTGAAACTCTGGAGGAGGCTCATTTGAGATTACTAGGACCTTTTTCTCAGGAGACACATCTAAGCAGAAGAGTTTTCTCTCCATTTAATCTAATTTCCGACTAGGAGAAACAACAAGATATTGAGAGATATAATTTGAGCTTTTTCCCCCCTATTTCAAGTAGGACTTTTATTAAACTTTTCTGTCTATTGTATCATGTTCCCACTTGTAGCATTGGATTAAAGAGTACTTATAGCCCAGACAAGTGCGGGATTTGCTGTCTAGCCACTCAGTGGGACACACACACACACACACACACACTTGTGGACACACAGCTGCAACAGTGCTGATATAGCTGGCCTCTTCTCTGCATGTGATTCAGTGTTTTGGGCTGATTAAACCATCTAGCTTATGTTTCATTGTCACCATGCGTGAAACACAACTCTTCAACCACACACAACTTATGTTTTCATTACTGTATTGCAGACATGGTTAAATCCCAATGGGGACTTGGCTGATATGAATCATTTACTTGAAATTCAACAGGTTACATGGTTAGCCCTTTCAGGCGACATATTTTAATTTAGAGAAAGCTGCAATGGGAGGCTCATGGACATGCACAATGATGTTTCAGGATGGTCATTTGTTCATTTGTCATCAAACGGTTTGCATTTCAGTGGCTATGTGAAGCCTGCAAATTAACCTTAAAACCACTGCAATATATTATTCCAGAATAGATTCAACATGTGTGTGTAGGAGGGACCTCCTCCCTTCAGTCAACATCAGTCTAGGCCCCTTAACTTCAGCGCTTGGTTATGAAATATAGGCAGAGAGACTCATAAATGGAACATTGCTGGCAGCATGTTACACAGCACACCTGCTGCCTGTTGGACCATGTCACCATTGCCATAAATTAACTATTGTGTTTGCCCGTTTTGCTGATTGCTCGCATGATGTGTCCTAGAGTTTCAGTAGCCTTTAAGGTAACACAGCTGCTTTTATATAATAGTTCAATAGTTCAATACACAAGATAAGAATTATTGAAATAGGTGTGCAACAATATCACAACAATATTGCCAGTTACTTTGTTTATTTTTGTTAGTTCCTAACAAAGCCAACGAAGAATTAACCGTTGTGTGTTTTGTTCATGTATGAATCGGTGTTTTCTGAATGAATTGGTTGAGTAAATTATTCAATAACTCACTCTTTTTTTCGTTTCTAAATTGGTAAATCAGAAGATCAATGTATCAGTGTTTATGAATGAATCGTTTGAATTTAACGATTCAAAGACAGTAATTTGTCATCAAGAAAAGTTGCCACCTATAGGAATATGGAAGCCAATTTGTGCCATATAAGAAAAAAAAATGCTTTGGTAAATCATTATTATGACATAAAATACATACAAAATTGAAATTGAGATACTAAGTAATGAAATTGTCATAATTATAACAAATTATAACAAAAGTAGAAATTATGAGAAAAAGGCATGACAAATAGTTGAAATTATGTAATAATTCAGAATTCAGAAATAAAAAGTCAAATTTGAGATAGGCTACTAGATTCATAATTGGGATAAAAAGTAAAAACCATAATTATGAGATAGTTGAATGTCATTATTATGACTTTTTATCTCATAATTATAACTTATTTCCTAATTTTGACTATATGTCATAAAAGCGTGATTTTTCTTTTTTTGTTATGTGGCAAAAATTGGCTTCCATATAGCCATAAGGATGTGAACTACAATAAGTGTCGCTGAAACATCTCCACCACTGTTACACAGATTTACAATCTTTCTGGAGTTATAGAGTACTTCCAGAGTCCAGACCGGAACTATTTTTGTTATATAATTAATCAATTATAAATAAATCATAAATTAATTGTAATTAAGTATAAATAACAGTTCACAGTTGAGGAACACAAGCTTTCGTGTGTACTTGCATTTCTGTTCTCCTGCGTTTGAATGGAAGTGAATGAAGCACAAGGCTATACTATGCCCAATTCACCCTGTTACTCAACGACCGTGGCCCATTTTGTTGCACCGTCACTTCACATCCCATTTCCTGGATACTTTTATCCCATTCAACACCTTTATTTGCAGTTATTTTTACGTATAAAAGCTTGAGGCACATAATGTGTCTGTCCTCACTGCGTTATACAAAGTTCAAATCAATTTCCAATCTATAGCTTCCTAATCAAACACGCTCTCTTTTATATTCCACTCAAAAAACCTCTCAGGTTGTTATTATGGCAGTGTTTTATATTTGAGGAATGCTTGAGTTTATATTGAGAAACTGGTATTTAATTGCAGAATTTGGTATTTGAGCACAGTTCACAGTTGAAAAATGTATATGTAGTTCACGCTTTAGTCATTTTCTATGAAAAAATATACTTAAGTGTGCTAAAGCAGTGGTTCCCAATTCCAGTCCTCGTGACCCACTGCTCTGCACATTTTGTAGGTCTCTCTTATCTGACACACTCAGTTCAGTTCATGGAGTCTCTCCTAATGAGCTGATGATCTGATTCAGGTGTGTTAAATAAGGGAGACGTACAAATGTGCAGAGCAGTGGGTCACGAGGACTGGAATTGGGAACCACTGTGCTAAAGTGTACTTTTTTGTGACAGAGGAAGACAGATTAATTAAAAGAACCTGGAAACCTAAGATAAATGAACAAAACTCACTCTCAAATTCAACGTAATCTCATTGCTGTACTGTACAGGAGAATCTTTTTTCACAAATTAAATGTTGCTGTTTCTTTCGGCTGTCCTTGAGAATCAACAAATATGTGTCAAAAATAATAAGCATCCTTTGCAGTGTAAAGATAGCACACCTGAGGCTAAAATTATCTACAGGTTTGAAATGATTAGAAAAAATAGCATAAAATTGCACTCTGATAAACCCACAGCACTCAGCACTACACAAACCTCAATACTGAACATCTCCGAGCTCCTCCATCAACATTACACACACCCACAGGAGTGATCTAATTCTTTTGTGTCTGCAGTTTGGTCCTTCTGCAAATCAAATCTGAATGCTTGAAGGCATTATCTAAAGTACTTTTCAATAACAATGGGCGTCAATCATTTCTCATCATGTAGATGTTGTCGTGGGTTGTTGGAGGTATTAAACCAGCATGAGAGAAGTAATTTCAGTGATTGTACTGGATGCTAAGCTTCTTTTCAGCACTATATGAGGAAAAAATATTTATTTTTATGTGTTGCTGGAGCCATGGTGTGCTCACATTTGGCCTGTTTTCGGATCTGTCTGTAGTTTCCCTCTTGGCAAAGTGATAAAGATAAATCTGTCAAAGATCATATTGTGTTTTTCACCATTTAGGCCAAAGGCTGTATATTACAAAAGCTTGGCTGTGGGTTCAAGAGCGAGGGCCATGTGTTCACTGTGTTGCATCAGCCATGTAATGCACAGCAGCAGTTTACTTAAAACAAACTATAAAATGACTGTTTAGGGTGTCTGTAATGTTCTCAGCCCTCTTACAGTACATGCAAACACATACAGAACACAAACACAGAGTCAAATGACTGCAACATGTGGTTCTGATCAGCATATGGCTAATAGCCATTAAAGGGATAGTTCACCCAAAAATAAAAATCAGCCCATGATGATTTACCCACCCTGAAGCCATCCTAGGTGAATATGACATTCTTCTTTCAGACAAATACAATCAGTTATATAAAAAAAATGTCCTGTCTCCTCCTAGCTTTATAATGAGAGTGAATGTTTTTGAGAATATTTAAAGCCCAACAAAGTGCATCCATCCATTATAAAAGTAATCCACACGGCTCCGGGGGGTTAATAAAGGCCTTCTGAAGTGAAGCCATGCATTTGTGTAAGGAAAATACCCATATTTAAAACTTTATAAACTATAGTCACCAGCTTCCGACAGACGGCCGTACGCATCGATTTACTGTGGAAGACTAACTCCTGACCCGACGCACAACGTAATGACGAACGCGGAAGCTCAGAGGAAAGAGCAAAACAAAACACTGGTCGCGAATTAGCCATTTTGAAGAGAAATTTTGAAGAGGAGCTTGTTTAAACCGCAAGACCAAAGTGATAAGCTTATGATACTCCTGCATCGTAAGTCATACACGCGTCACAGGTTACTCTTGTGGTGCAAGTCGACCTGCGAACGGTCGTCTGGCGGATGCTATTTTAGATTATAAAGTTATAAATATGGGTATTTTTCTTACAAAAACCCATGGCTTAGCTTCAAAAGGCCTTTATTAACCCCCCCCCCCCCCCCCCCCCCCCCCCCCCCTTCACCAGCCATTCACTCCCATTATAAAGCTTGGTTGAGCTAGGACATTTTTTAATATAACTCCAATTGTATTTGTCTGAAAGAAGAATGTCATGTACACCTAGGATGACTTGAAGGTGAGTAAATCATGGGCTTACATTTTTGGGTGAACTAACCCTTTAAAAGCTCCAATACACTGTTATTGTTTTCTGCTATTAATTCTACATGGCACAATATACCCAATCGCCTACAGAATCCTTGACTGTTATTAACCTAAACTAAGAGAAATCTGTCCACATATTTCTTGTAGTCTGATGCTGCTTTCATGTCAGAATGTTCATTTAAAGCTGAAATGAAATACAATATAAATAGTAGATGAACATCTTTTGCTTTGGTGCCTAACTGAAAATAAGCTGAAGTTGAAGTACTAAAATAACCAAAGCAAAAACTAAAGCTTTAAGGAAATTAAAAATTACTATTATTACTATTATAATTTAAAATGTGCAAACTTCTTTGGACTACTTGAAGGCAGAATCATTAGAGTAAAATACTTTATCCAGAGTAGATCTGAATGACTGTTATGTTCAAAGTACTTCTTTGCACTTTCATTTCATGCTTAGTTCTTGCACTTATACTTACAATTCTGGCAGACTGCTGACACCAGCAAAATGAATTCTTTTTACAGAAAAAAATCATGAGATGGTGTTGTTATCTGTGTTTGTGGCATTCTGACAATTTGAGTCCAAAATGAGAAGGTATAAGGAGAAAATATATGAGTTGGAACTGATGCATTCTGGGACATGTCATCCACAAGTTCCCTGTTACTGTCAGAGAGGATGTCATCCTATGGTATCTCACCCGAATTTACCTCTCATCTGACTCCACAGCCCACAGCGTAATGACAGAGCCTGTGAATCCATTAGGGCTGCCGATACCGATAGACTGCACTGACAAATGAGCATGTGCTTGATATGAGCGTTTGGATGCCGGAATCTGTCGAAGTGAAACACTACATTTCATCTGTTACATTTGCATTTGCATCCAGCATCATTAACTGTGGAGGTTTAATTCTCCATTCAACTTTCTTTTAAAAGAATGTTCTAGGTTCAATACAAGTCAAGCTCTGTAGATGATGTCGATAGACGCAGGAAACCACAGAAAATCAAATTGTAAAACCAAGCACAAAACCTCTTTTTGCAAAGTTCATGACATCATGCTTTAATAAACACTTTAATAACTGTTTTGGAAGAATCACAAATGACCAGACTTGTCTCTTAAAGTTGGCAGATGCATGAAGCATGAATAAGGGCCGTTTGTTTCTGACCAAACTCGCTCCGTGTTCACATGTGCTTGTTAATCTTGAATTAGCTCAAGTCCAAGCATACCGTATATTAAATGATTGTTTAGTAATATTACTTAACATTCTTAGGAAATTAAATAACGAAAACAAAAATATCACATAGCTAAGTAATGCCTTTTTTTAAGTTTTTGAAAGAAGTCTCTAAAGCTCACCAAGGTTGCAAAAGTACAGTAAAATAGTAATATTGTGAAATATTATTATAATTTAAAATAACTGTTTTCTATTTTAATGTATCACAGGAATGAGTAATTTATTCCTGTGAGGCAGAGCTGGATTTTCAGCATCATTACTCCAGTCTTCAGTGTCACATGATCCTTCAGAAATCATTCTAATATGCTGATTTGCTGCTCAAAAAACATTTCTTATTATTGTCAATGTTGAAAAAGAGTTTTGCATCTCTTATTTAAAGCATCTTTGCCGAATAAAACTATAAATTTCTTTTTTTTTTTATCTTACTGACCCCAAACTTTTGAAAAGTAGTGTAAATAATATTCTACAATTTATGAGGAACAATAAATACTTATACAACAGACTGTAAAAAAGGGAAATTAAATAATATTTATGGCACAGGGTGTATGCAGTTCTTCAAAATTGATGCTGTTTACATTCTGAAGTCTTGAAGTATAATGTTTCCACTTGAGTCTCCATTAGCTTCTCTGCTCATTTTAGAAGTTGGGAAATCATCATTGCAAAGAGACGTTTGAAGTGATGGCGAAACCCAGTCAGATCTTCTGGGTCTTTGTGTACGCTTGGACCGTTGGCTGCCAGCAGTTTGTTAACAGGCATATCACACAGTCAGGGACAGGCGGCCACAGACAGCTGTCTCATCCGTCTTCAACACTGTTCCAGTACACAACACTGATGTCGGATCTCCCTTTTCCCAGGACACATGCCTACAACTGAGGGAACGGCTTGTTAGACCGGTGTGTGAGACAATCTGCTGTGTGGTAGAAAGTGAGCGGGTCAAAGGGTCAAGACCTTGTGGCTGACCAGCAAGTGAATGATGAGTTTTACTCGGCACAGTTGGACTCTCAGCAAGTTTCATCTCTTATCTTTTGCACTTTCTCTGACACACTCATTTTTAGGGACCAGGTGGCTGCCAGAAATATTGTCTTTCCTGTGTCCCACTGTGGCATTTACATTTGTCATTGAGCACAAAGGTTCAGTTTTCAAGCATATTGCTGTCTTTATAGCTATTAGGAATAAACTACAAATGAAGGATGCAAATCCGAGCAGATCTCACATGTACATTTTAGCCATATTGAGGCAAATTAAAAAAAAAATTAAAACATAAAATACTTAAGAATTGCCACAAGTGTTGAAAAGAGAGTGGCTGCATCCGAAATCCCACACCCTCTTGAGTATAGGTACTTATTTTGAATAAGCAATTACTTTGCCACAGCTAAAAAAGTATGTTCTATATAGTATGAATGTAATCTGGACGTACTACATTCATCATGTTGTCATTATCATGTGACCTACCACTTCACTGCCATTCATAAATGATAGTAAAGTGTCCATTGTATGCACACTTCAGAATCTCGCCGGAACTTGTAGGTCATACAGGTACGTTTTCCTACTCTTTTATGAGTAGCCTACTGTGAATTTGGACATACAGTACTACTTTTGTCACATACTGTTTTTCACCTACTATGTAGAAGATAAGTATGCGATTTCGGATGCAGCCAGTGTGTCAAATTCCCATGAGAGTGTGTTGAAAAGAGCCTTTCTGAGTGACAGAAAAAAAATGTGAGATGCAGGGCAGTGGAATGAAAAAAAAAGCAAATGATCTATAGAGGCTTTTTATTTTTTTACTTAAAGGTGGGGTATGTGATTTGCAAAACGGCCGGCAGATTTTCAAAATACTCAACTCAAATGGTCCTACCTTCTTTCCTTTGACTCCACCCATTCGAAGAACATGGACGCGCGTGAGGGGGATGGGGGGAGGGGGGTATGGTACAACCGTTTGATTGACGCACTTACTGTCCAATGATTCTAGTGGTCTTGGAAATGATTGGCTGGAGTTTTTCGAGTCCTGCCCATTCCACAGATGATTAAATTGCTTAATTTTCATTTCAGTGCTTCTAACTCAGTGGCTGTAAGTGGGTTAGGAATAGGATTTCAAGTGATTTTGAAAAAATGGGCAAAAAAGAGAATCACATACCCCACCTTTAAGCACCACATTTTTAGAATGCATGTCTTGCGCAAGACGCCGCAAAAGACGTGTGCACAACAGTCAAACGCGCCTGTTATTGTGCATGTTTACATAGAAAAATAATCGGAAAGCAGCGCATGTGTAATGAACTAACTGAACTATTTAATCAATGATCGTGTTTTTGCATATTTACTGAATATATATTCTGCAGTAAAAATCTGTTTAAAACATAAACGTTTTGCTTATGACTATAACAAATTTAAAATGTTCACTAGCTTTACACTTGAAATGGCTTTACTGTATGAGTTTTTAATTCGTAGGCTTACACTTCTACTTTTTTTCCTTTCAGTATTATCTAAAAATCCTTAACGACTGATTTAATGAAGAAAAAATCCCTGAAAAAAATCACACGCAAAAAAAAAATCACAAATAATTGCAGAGAATTGGTAAACACATTGAATTAAACATGAAATTTTGAAATAGATTTTTGAAAAATGTTTGTTTTTATTCTTAATCGAAAAAAGTTCTTAATCGGCCTTGATGGTTCCATGAAGAACCCTCTTTTGGAACCTTTATTGTTAAGAGCATAGATTTTTAACTGAAAAATAAGACAAATATACTAAGAGGGTTTTATTTGACATTGTACATTGTGTACAGTGTATAGTAGAGTTAATGGGAACATAACGTCTTCTAAAGACAACACTGTACATCATCAGATGTTCCCCTGATGAGGGTATGGATGGTATCTAAACAGTGTACCCTGTTTTGAGAAATGAGACAGTGATGTCTGGGCAAATACAACAACTCAGTCTGTCTATCCCAGTTTTCCAGAGTGTGTGTGGGAATGCGGGTATGTGCGAGCGATCACAGACGTGGTCGCTGATACGCCTTGACAGTGTTTTGGCAGAACTGTTCTGCCATGAGCAAACACATTGAGCTTCAAATGCGGGGTCTTTGTGCTCTCTGCAGGGCCGTTCCTCGCTTTTTTTGTGTTAGCTAGTGCTACAGGCTGTTCAGGCCCGTCGAGATGTGCTCTCATCAGCAGATCAGGCTCATGCTATCAGTCCAGCTCCTTTCAATTCTGTCTCTGTTTTTCTCATCCGTCGTAGGCCTCCAGCTGATTCACAAAACTCCCGCCCACCGGTCCCAGCTTCGCCAGCACGAGCGGCCCAATAGCCAGAGGCCCAGAGGCCCCGAGGCCCCGAGGCCCAGCAGCCCTGCGGTATTTCCGCCCTCTTTAGTGAGGTATGACACATGTTTTTACATACTGCATGAGAAAGTGCTCGGCTCAGTAGTGGGAAACACACATTCCACACCCTGTTGTTGACCTGCATGAACTCACACACATACACATGTCTCAGCATTGACTTCAGCCAAAGGAAGAGGAAGTCTGACCTGCTCAGCTGACAAGGTCAAACACACACACACATATATATATAGACACACACGTGTATGTGCTGGGAACACAGATGCAAAATCCCCTGGACACATGTGAGACCGGCCATGTGTTCAGTGTGGAACATGATACACAAAGCGTGAGATTGACCAATCTAGACATCACAAAGCCTTAGGAGACACCGGATTTCAGAAATTGGTCTTGTTTTTTTTGTTTTGTTTTCAGAAAATTGTACATTTGAATTTTGTTCTCTGACTGAAAAAAATATAGAGATTTTTTTTTCTTCAAAAATACAGTAAAACAGTGAAATATTATAAAAAATTTAAATAACTGTTCTTTATTCAAATATATATTCAAATATAATTTATTTCTGTGATCAAAGCTGAATTTTCAGCATAACTCCAGTCTTCAGTGTCACATGATCCTTCAGAAATCATTCTAATATGCTGATTTGCTGCTCAAGAAACATTTCTTATTATTATCAATGTTGAAAACAGTCGTGCTGCCTAATATTTTTGTGGAAACTGTTTTTGTTGTTGTTGTTGCAGGATTCTTTGATGATCAAAAGCATTTATTTGAAATACAAAATCTTTTGTAACATTATAAATGTCTTTACTGTCACTTTTGATCAATTGAATGCTTCCTTGCTGAATAAAAGTAATAATTTCTTTAAAAACAAATCTTACTGAATCCAAAACTTTTGAACGGTAGTGCCATGAACATTATGGATTGTATATTTTATAGATTTTGAACTAGCCAAAAACAAATGAATTTCAGATTGTTTTTTATGCATATGATATTTGTTAACCATGTAAAAGACAAAGAAATAATTGTTTTGTTTTTTATACACGAGCACATCAGTTTGTGTTTGGAGCAGAATGAAGGGGGTAATACCCGTCTCTGCAAGTATTCTCGTAAACACATTCGGTTATGTCTTAAGTGAGCGTAAACAGTTGAGAAAGAATTTGGATATGCATCATTATATTGGATCCGTGTGTTCGGTCTTAAAGTGACAGCAGCCTATAAATACCTGCTACTGTCTGAGTCAATAATGTTATTCAAACAACAAAATACAGCTTACAAAAGAGCAAATATTAATCTATATTTAATTTATACAGTGAACACTAAGTGTTATTTTACATTTAGGTCTAATTATTACATTTCTGTACCTGAATACTACAGTTAGACTTAACTTTTTTTGTAACTTTGTTATATTGTATTTATCATTTTTTTATTGCTGATCCGAAAAATAAACCGACCCGTGACTCAAAAACCATAATATCACCCGAACCATGAGTTTTGTGATCCACTGAACCACTACCACGAGGCGAAACTCTTGATCGAATCACCAAGCACACTCTCTGTGATTTTAGGTATCATTCATATCTGTATCACAAACAATGTGGACTTAATATTTAAATGCAAAAGTTTGTTCAAAGCTAAGTCAAGCAACAGCAAGCAAATTGTGCATGCTAACAAGCAACACTAAAACAGTTTTAACTGACTAGGAAAATCATAAAAGTTTCATTTCTTATGAAAACAAATAATCTTCATGAGTTATTGCAGAATGCGTGCTGTTAATGCAGCCATTAATAGCAGTGCATTAAAGCGCTCAGTCTCGTCATCATTTTGGCTTCTGAAGGCAGGCAGATGGACTCTGAATGACTGTAGGTGATGATGCACTGAAATGAATCTCACCCTCAACGATACTGGAAATGAACAATTGGCCAAGACGCTCTCATATTTTCCCTTCTGTGACAGTATATCAGTACGCCACTTATAATCTGCAGCAAAAGGTGTCAACGGATAATTTCAGAAGTGTTTTTATTGCACCTTTCAAAAGCTCCAGTAAGAACAAAAGCTCTGTGGCACCGAGGGGTGTTGTTGTGTAACGAACAATGATGAATTAGACATTGAATCAAATGAATCAAAAGTGAATTAAATACTGACAGCCTCAGATAGAGCTGTGTGCATTAGAATGAGGTCATTTCTGGCAGAGGCACTAATTCAGATATGTTCAGTTGTGTGATGGGTGGAGAGAACTGCACGAACAAAACTTCACACATAAAGAAACGCTCTCTCTATTCCTCCTGGACTCACGCTGTGCATTAACCAGCATCTGGCCTTTAATTAGACCCGTCGGCCAGATGGATCCAGGTAGATTCATTAATAGGGGGCGAAACCTGCCTTTACTGTGATCTTAATGCAATTATAACTGACAGAAGCACTTTATCGCAAATGTAAGAATGACAGAGGCTGATGCAATAACTGCAAACAATTAAAGGAACAGTACACTCAAAAACTAAACGCTTTGGCAGGCCCTGGAAACTACATGCTTTCATTATATAGAAAAGAACAGTACAACACTTCAGCATAAAAAAATAATATACTTTAAAAGAAGTGCGGACTGAATGCAATGTCATTTTGGGCACTTAAATGCATGTTAGCTGTAATTAAATACATTTAAATACGTTTGTAATTACACATTTGTAATGATGAAGTTGCAATTAGTACATATTTACTTTAAATTAAATATCAAATTGCACATTACAGTTACACATATTACACATTAAATTTTTAACCAAGTACTTTTACATGTGCTTTATTATGTTAGTCAACACATAAAAAAATGTATTATTTAAAGAATAATTAAAACATGATTTAAAATGTACTTTTAATTTTACATTATTACAAAATAAATTTTTTAAAGCAGAACTTGGTAACTTTTTTAACTTAATAAAACTGTCTAGAAATCATTTGGATGGTTAAACAACCTGTTCTGGTTATATTGGTGACTTTCCCTGCTCCCCCCAGCGTTCCCAGGCGGAAAACCAACCTTGCAACTTGGGGACTACCGTCCCGGCAAGATAGAAATTGGAAGTCTCGTGAGAAGCGAGAACGAGAACGAGCGCGAAACACGAATTGCTTTACGTCATGTCAATGTTCTATGATAATGTGTATGATGTATTACCCACCTCGGTAGGCATAGCTCCACACGATACAGTTGGCTTGCTCCGATCAAAACAAACGCACATGAGCAGCGGTAGAGAGGGGGAGGAGGCCGCCCCAAGTGAGTTTTTTACGACAGTGTTGTGAAATATACGCCCCACAGCTGTAGGGGGAGCTCGTGGGGAAAACATGCGACAACAAAAGGGAAAATCAGCGAAGAAGTGACTAGAGTTCGCTAGAGTTGCCGAGTTCTGCTTTAACTGTGTACTTACGGGCTGTGTACACGACACCATTTTCAACTAAAAACAGAAAAGAATGTATGCGTTTTGACTCGTTTGGGGGCCTGAAAACGCAAACTTTTGAAAACGGATTTCAAAGTGCAAGTTTTTTTTTTAAATGCCATCATCGTCTCTGTGTAAATTACAAAAACGGGAATTTTTGAAAACGGTGACGTCATATGCATGCGTATTATGTGTTCAGTTCAGTCTACAGGTGTGTCTTCACAAAGTGACATCGCTAACTACTGGTCTGGCAGCAGAATACTGCATTTTTAGTCTTTTTCACGGATCTGTGTGAACGAGGATTGTTTTGTCGTCTGTACGCTAAAACGCAAAGTAAAAACTTAGCATTTTTTAGTACATCATTGTCGTGTAAACGTACCCTTAATCAGAAACTGAATACCTATTTATACACAAGTGAATAGAAATAAAATGTAAATTAGTTAGATTAAGAATAAAAAAATCACTTGGTAATAATATACATCTAAATGCAGGAAGCAGAATATGTTAAGTTAAGTAAATAAAGTAAGATAAATTAAGTTATCCGCATTGTCATTACAATCAGCACTTTTAGTTTGAGTCAGGCTCTTCTCGTTTCATTATTTTGCACGTAAATAGGAAAAGCTTTCATATTAATTTGCCAAAAAAGATAAACCTTTACATAAATACATCTGGATGGCGTCCGGGCAGAACGAGTGCATATGTGAGTATGAGGAGAGAGTTTGGCAGCAGGCCCTGATGCCTCCAACTGACCTCATTCATCAGCGCAGACAGCAGACGGGCAGCCGAATGCATTAGTGATGTCATAGTGGTATTACGCATCACTGCTGCAGGGAACCAATGAGGCACAGAAGTAAGAGGAATGAGATCATAATCATGGATAATATATGATCAGTCCTCTTTCTTTATTCCATACTGTGCTCTTTGACACTGAATGTGGCGCATTAGGCATCTTAACCAGCTGTGGAATCATTCCTTGACGTATGGCTCCACCTGATGTGCCTAATGATGCAGGACTCCTAAATTAGCCCTAATGCAAAAAATAGGTATTTTTCATTGGGTCTTTAGGCAGTGTGGGAAGAAAAATTGTGATTTGCATTGCTCGGAATTCGTTTTCTTCAATATTTCAAGAAATTAGACATACATAATATGCATTTTTTTTTTTAAACATGAAATTGCCTAACACAGTTGCCAAACTGTGCAGTATACAACAGAGAAAACAGTACTGTATCCCACAATGCATTTGGTATTGCATTTTTAGTAACACTATATATATATATATATATATATATATACAGTATATATATTACATGGCTTGGTTGAATTCCAATGTAGAATGCGGTCTGTTATTTCTTGATAACACACCGTTGCCATGAAAAACAGAGCGTTGCTATGGACGGAGGATTCTAACCGTTGAGACGGAACGGACTATTTTCTTTAGCAGAAGCAATACAATCATTTTTAAATCAATAAACTCCTTTTTAAATCAATATTTTGTGTCAAATTATTGATTTATTTGGTGGGTAGGCATGTAATAATGCTTCGCGTCGGGGTCCTGATCAGCCTGTCGGGG
This sequence comes from Rutilus rutilus, assembly GCF_951802725.1. NCBI lineage: Eukaryota > Metazoa > Chordata > Actinopteri > Cypriniformes > Leuciscidae > Rutilus > Rutilus rutilus. The sequence goes on from NC_140223.1 coordinate 14,858,057, forward strand.
TTGTATTCGCTATAACAACCGCCTCGCTCTACATTATCCCCTACATATACAGTAGTCAACATTTTAAGTGGATCAAAACCTTTCATCAAAGTTTTGAACAATTTTGAACAATACCTGTTCTTGTCTTAGGACAACTTTGATTAACTTTTTTGCTCCACTTCAAATGTTGACTCTATATATATCTATCTAGTATATTATATATATATATAATTTCAGATCTTTAGAATTTTCTATCCATCAAGGAATCCTGAAAAAAAAAAAAAAACTTTTTCATGACAATATTAAGCAGCGCAACTGTTTTCAATATTGATAATAATAATAATAAATGTTTCTTGAACCCAAATCAGCATATTATTATGATTTCCGAAGGATCATGTGACAAGTAATGATGCTGAAAATTAAGCTTTGTATCACAGGAACAAATTACATTATAAAATATATTAAAATGAAAAACATTAAAAATAAATATTACATTTAATTATTATAACGTTTTTTTAAAAATAGTATTAATAATTTCTGTTATATTTTCCTATATTTTTCATAAAATAAATCTAGCCTTTGTGAGCAAAAACATTTTAAAAAATTTGACCCCAAAATTATAATTGAATTATAACAATATTATTTAAAATACATAAATAAATAAAAAATACGTTTTTAATAATAAACATTTATTTATAATAATAAAGAGTATACTTGCTGAATTAAATGTAAAGTTGCATGATCTAGTATCCGTTTCTAAAACAGCCTCTGTTTTTTAAAAGGGCACCCACAGAGACATATAGCAGATGCTCTCTTTTCATCTTTGGGGCCCCGTTGGGGGTGTCAGGATGGAAGGGGAGAGTGAGAAACAAAGCATGAGGAGGGGGGGATGTATGTATTGTGTCATGGCGTGATGGTTGTGGGGGTAGGATATATTTTGATGATAATGTGGCACACTTCTTGTATGGAGCGACCCCAGTCTTAGATCAGTACAAAAGGGGCCCGAACCCCACCGGTCTGTGTCTCTCAGACCCTTTACAGGCAGAGGGCGGGTCACAAGCCAGCCGGTCCAGGGCCCAAAGGCACGGAGTCCCACCGCTCTGCCTTATGGGCCTCCACGTGTCTCTCTCTATGTGATTTGCATCATAGCTTTTGTTTGTTGCTCCCCCGTGTATAATTTGTGCTGCCATTATTCAGCGTCTAGATTTTGGTAATTCTAGAACACAAGCCTGTTAGTGTAACAGACAATCGGCTGGCACATGCGCAGGTTTCACTAAAGCCTAAATGTATCTGAGTGCAGTGTGGTATGTAGACCTACACTCTTAAAAATAAAACTTCCAAAAGAGGGTTTTCACATGATGCTAGAACCTTCCGTTCCTAATAGAACCGTTTTTCTTTCTTTGTACGGACGTTTTATTGATCTAAAGAAGCTTTTCCCACTGCATTTCCACTTTTGTGCAATAAAAAGGTTCCATGGATGTTAAAAGTTCTTAATGGAACCACAGATGCAAATAAAGAACCTTTATATTTAAGAGTGCATGGCGAACGCATATATGCATCTGACTACTTTTAAAACAGATGCTGGATATACTTCAAGCAGTGATGTCATTAGTGGCTATGTTAACACTTCAAAGACCAATCAATGGTTTTAACTAGCATATGCCAACAAAGGCAAAACTAGGACTGAAACTTAAACAGCACACAGTGCAAACAGCAATTTGCATAAAAGTTATTAAGCGTCATATATTGGGAGTCTTTCTTTGTTTGGAAATCAATAGCGCGGCTCTAAGATCACTCTTAGTAGCAGCTGGTAAAAGTATGAAACCTGTCTCTGAGGATCTCCCAGCATCCCACTGGGAATGCCTGGTGCCAACCGCCCTCTCTATCGCCCTCTTGTGGCGGGAGGAGATAGAGACCCTGTAGAACAGAGTCCAGTTCTTTGTGTGCCTTTATTTTTTATCATAATGGGATTGTGTCTTTTCAATGATTGTCTTTACCATATGCTCTGTGGTGGAAATAAAGCTACATATTTGTTGTGTACCTACTTTGTCACAACGAGTGGTGCAAGATCATCACCTAGTGGTGTGAGATTGAAAGATTTGAAATGTTAAAGGAATAGTTCACTTAAAAATGAAAATTCTGTCATAATTTACTCACCCTCAAATTGTTTCAAACCTGTATGAATTTCTTTCTACTGCTGAACGCAAAATAAGATATTTTGAAAAATGCCGGTAATCAAACAGCTGATGGACCCCATTGACTTCCATAGTAGAGAAAAAAAATACTATGGAAGTCAATGCAGATGGTATAATATTATTGAAATAAAAGGCCACTCAAGTGTACTTGAAGAGAGTGCACCTCATGACTGTTTCTTAACACAGTAGATAATCTGTATATAAGTTATATATAGTCTGTAGTTATATATAGTTATATATATAGACCCTCTGTATAGATGTATAATACTTTTCAACTATTGTTTTTCATTTATATTTTTTTAATTCACTTTCAGCTTAAGGAAATGATGGTGTCACACAAATATTGTCTGTTTCCCACAGACAGTAAATATGAAACTACACGCTTCAATAAATGAGAAACATATGACTCAGCATCAGTGTTCTCTGCAGAGAGTGAGTGTCGATGAGTGTTCTCTGCTGAGAGTAACCCGGATGCCACGTGAATTTAAGAGTTGAGGAGGTAACAGTTCCGCCATGGCACATGGGAAACAAAGGGTACTTTCTTATGCACAAATTGCAGAATAAGAACATATTTTCTATGCGAAGTAAAGCCGAATCTGAATCCTACAATACTGTGAAGATGAACTTCCTTTATATAGTGGAAGGGTGTGTTGGTGGTTTTTGGTAGTGTGTGAAACCGGGTTAGCATTAGCCTATGAGTCTAGCTGTTGTGGGCAGGCCACAAGTTTCTGTTTGTTTTGCAAAACATGATGTTATCATCATCATGTAGAAGAGTGGTGAAAAAAGGAACTATGCTTGACCACTGTCTAGTTAGTTTAAAAGTGTGGAAATCATTTGCTAGACAAATATGTGTAATGGAGGAGGACCGTGGTGGCTTCTGGATAGTTTAATATGAATTTTGGAATGCTAAGGTCATTCTTACGAAATGTTTTAGTAATCAGTAATCACAGGATTTTACTCATTTATCTCAATTTTTTTCTTTTCAGATCCCAGTTCAATGTGAAGACACTGACAAAGTGCGTATGATTTATGCTAATAGAGAACTCTTACATTTTTGCTTGAACGCTATAGACAATGTGTTATTACTCTGCAGATTTCAATCCAGTGTCAGGATGACCAATTCGGGTTGAATGCTGAAGAGGTTTATGACAATGAATCCTTTCCCTTAAGGCGGTGCACTCCATTTGTGACTGACTCATATCATGGGTAAACCTTTGACATTTACCTGACGCAGATACACATGCTGTAGTAGACGTTTAGTTTTAAGCCTATTGATATTGTATGATATAATACAGGTGAAACTCGAAAAATTTGAATATTGTGCATAGTAATATTAGTTATAATTTTGATGATTATGGCTTACAGCTTATGAAAACCCCAAATTCAAAATCTCAGAAAATTTGAATATTACATGAAATCAATAAAAAAAAGGATTTTAAATACAGAAATGTCGGCCCTCTCAAAAGTATAATCATGCATATGTATATAGTTATATATATTAGTTTCACCTTTTAATTTGAATTACTGAAATACATGAACTTTTGCACGATATAAAATTTTTTAGAGTTTCACCTGTATATTCAAGTGTAATTCGTTTTTTTTTTTTTTTTTCACACAATCATTTGTAGGGTAAGAGTTACTGGGCAGAATCACACTGGTAAGTATTCAATAATTAATATTCTCTCTCTCTCTCTCTCTCTCTCTCTCTCTCTCTCTCTCTTAATTTACATGCCAGTTTGATTACTTCAAAGTAAATATTAATATATTAAATCATTTAAAACATGTATATATGTTAAAAAATAATATATTAAGTAATCAAATTGAAGTAATCAAACTGGTGAGTACATTAAATATTTAATATTCAATATTATAATATATATATATTAAACATATATACTGCAGTAGCCTACCGGTAAAAAGTTTGGAAACATTACTATTTTTATTGTTTTTGAAAGAAGTCTCTTATGTTCATCAAGCCTGCATTTATTTGATCAAAAATACAGAATTTTTTTTTTATATTGTGAAATATTATTACAAATAAAAAATAATGGTTTCTATTTTAATATACTTTAAAATATAATTTATTTCTGTAATGCAGAGCTGAATTTTCATCAGCCATTACTCCAGTTTTTTGTGTCACATTCATCATTCTAATATCAAATGTCAGATCTTTATATATATATATATATATATATATATATATATAGTTTTAAAATAAGATATTTAATATATTAATATTTAATTGAAGTAATCTTGAATTAAGTTAATTTATAAATATATTGTTATAAATGTAATGTTAATTTATACAACTTGAAATATTAAAGTATATTAACAATTAATATTAACAAATGCTATACAACTATTTTTCAAAGTTAAATTAACTAATGTAAAAAAAAAAAAAAAAAGTGTTCTATACAACATATTTTATTGTATATTTTGTGTGTACTATAAGTGTTCTTGTGGTATGTATTGTTTCCATTTGTTTCGTGTTTCCTCAGCAGCTGGTCAAGTGCAGGATTCATTTGCTGTGAATGGACAAATCAGTGCAGCTGCAGGCTTTTCCACAAGCACAGATGATATGAGTACCGACAGCCTAACGTTCACAGATGGTGAGAAATGTCTCAAAAAGTCCAAACTATCAAAACTACACACACTTTATATTGATATGATTTGTTCATGATTCATTAACAAAAGGCTTGATGTACCTTGATGTGGGAATCTGTGCAGGATTCTTGGCATCCGATGGCATGGGAGACAACGGCCATGAGCTGATGAATGGAGATGAACGCTATGAAAAAGAGAAGCGTGTGTATCCAAAGGGAAAGAAGAAAAAACCAAAGAGATGGGGGAGAATGTATCAAATTCACAATTAGAGTGAAAAAAAAAAAAAACTAAACTTAATGTAGCATACAATATGTAGGCCTACTCTATTTCTATAAGCTTAAGTAGTTCTAAGAAATCTTTACAAACTATGAATCTATAACTCTATGCTGTCTAAAATTCTTATTTATAAATAAATAGTAAAATTGACAATACGTGCTGTCATTCATTATTGAAAAAGCATGAACTGATACATACAGTCAAATACATATAAAAAGACGATGCACTCCTGTTACTTATGAATGGGTGAAACTACAGCACGCAATATGGCGTAATACATCCCGCCGTCTAAATAAAAGAGCCAGTCACCATTGGCTGGTCTAGCCTGAAAATAAGCTTTTTAACACTATTTAAGCATAAGAAACAACATTTATGGGACAGTTCATGTCAGATTTTATTGCTGATTTGAAATATGTTATTTATTAGTGAGTTTGGAAAGCAGATTTTGAGATATCAGGATTCCCCCATTCAAATAGATAGGAATTGGTCCTGGATGGCCTAATTTGCTGCCAGAGGCATTGCAAATATGGCCGCTGAGTGAACAGACTTTCCTTGAAAGGGACTTTGATAAAGTTCAGAGTGGCAGCAATGCAGAAAATCTTGAGTGAATCAGATGCAGGAAATTGAGTAAAAGTGAAGTAATGATGAGTGAACATAGTCAGAATTCATGGATAGTGACCTCTAGTGGAAGGATGATGGAATGACAGGCTTAGATGTGGAAAACAGTGAATGTGCTACATGGATCAAGCATTACAGGGTTTTGCAAACATATTTGCAGTCCTACAATATAATTTGCTCAAGATGACTTGCATTTGCTTCTAAATGTTTTTTCAAAACATCAAAGTCATGCTAGTTTTGGTGTGTGGTGGATTTGAGAAGATCAGTTGCATAGTATATAAGCATAGAGGCCTCCTCAGTGGCGGTTTCTATGGGCTGTTTCAAAGCCTGTCCGTGAACACTGGAGAGCAAGTTGCATCTACTGTTGCATCTACTGTGCATCTACAACTGTAGTCAGAGGCATGAATGAATATCTCTGCAATAGACTTCAGCAGATGATTTTGCAAAACTAACACAATACACCTGGGGTGCACTTATAATGTAAGGTTTTTTTTTTTACAAAAATTGGTATAATTTTGAAATAAAAGGTATTTTTCCTACCCTGATTTTAGCTTTAAGGGGCATGTCTGCTGTGAGACTTCAGTGTAAACGCCCACTGCTGTGATTGGCTTACATCTTTGCATATGAAATAAGTATTACATGTGGAACTCTCTCAAAAACGGTTAGCACGTTTGTACTATTACAGCTCTCAAGATTAACAAATCGTGAAAAGTGTTGATTATAGCATTATAAATCTATAGCATATCTGCTGAACGCATGAATGCAGTGAGCTTGCAACTCGATTCCGGCACTAACGAATGCTTTCATCATAACTAACAGTGCAATGTGCAACACATGGTGCAAACATTAAGTAAATAACAGATTCGTTGACTGTAATGGGAGTTTTGGCGAGAGTCCAGAACAGCTCCAGCTATTGTAAGGGGAGCGTTCTTTGATCACTTTTTATAAATAATTTAATCACAATTTAAATAACAGACTATATTCATGCTAAGAGAAGACAATGTGAAGTCGACCGTTTATTTACTGGTATGATTTACTGACACATAGGCAAAGAACATCTGGCTGTAGGCTACATGATTCATGACATATCAGAAATCACTGGTCACAGATCAGGCTTTAGAATTAACACAGTTACTTCCAGGTTGTGCCAATACTGTTGAGTCCATATCGTAAAAGTCTGTTTGCAAAGCTTGTGCCGAAATTGCAACTGTTTTACCAAACAATTCACAGTGAAATGTACCAAATACAAATAAATAATGCGCAACTGAGACATTATGACTGTCATAGTTGAAAATAAATAACCACATTCCTAGCATTAGGATCCTTTGGAAGGTAATGTTATTTATAGTCCAGTGATCCTGTATCGCTCTTCTCTCCTCTTCATCTCATCACTAACACGTCAGTGGACAGGGCAATGATGAAGTAGGTGTATAGTAGTTTTATAGTTTTCTTCTGCAGATGCAGTCTTTCACTTATCAGTCAAATTCCACAATGAATCATTCACTGGGCTTAAATAAAAGCTGTTTTTGGACTAACAAGGAAGTTTTCAGTTCTCAAAAAAACTTACAGGATATTATTATAGTATGATGACCTTTTTATATGTCAAAAGCTCAAATAAAATTTGATTGCTCTTTTCATGACCCCTTTCAGAAATAACTCAGCAACATGGGTCTACTGTTAATTTAATTGAACTTTTACCAGTGTAAGCCTGTCTAGATCTGTCCAGATGGGGGTTTCCGACATAATGGGTGAAGGTCTCTGCGTGTTACTGTCTTTCTGTGTGGCAAAGAAATTTAAATCCATTTAAGCTTTTATCTGACTCCATTTTATATCTGACTCCATTTTATCACGACCTCGAATTTAGGTTAGATTGCCAATTGGGTATTGGTCAATTATATAATAGTTTAGAAATACATTTGATTGTTCTATTTAACTCTTTACTTATATTCTACCTGTTCATATTAGGAAGCTATTTCGCTCAGAGGTCCTCACGCCTTGTTTAACGCGGGTCTCACGAACACAAGTTCGCCAGCTTCAGTCATCAAACAGAGGTAATTGCTGTATACCTGAGATCGATCGCATTCATGCTTACACAATCAAAGATACTTTGGTATAGCCACCGTGATTGCATACACTTGAATTTAACGTAACGTTTACTTCAGTAGAGGTATGGCCACTACTACAGATATAAGTCAACCAACTTTACTTGTCTTATAATAGCTTTGGATTGGCCATGCCGTGGTTTCCCACGTACACTTATCTAAAGTAACAATAAATTAAAACAGAGGTAAAACACACCCAGATTTAGGTTGGTCAAGCAGCATTTTTGCTGCCCTAAACAGAAATTCACTTCTTGTCTTTGCAAAACACGTACACTTGAATTAGTGCCAAATATTAGTCGTCACTAATATAGCGCAAAACTTGCGGTAACATACAAATCCGTTTAATCTACTTGGGAAAACAATTTCAGAGTCAGTTGGAATAAAATCAAATGTAAAAATGTATAATGTCAGGTAAATGTACCATGCCAATTTCATAATTAGTTTAAAGATAATAAATACAAAACATCAAATGCTCTGGAATAAAGAAAAAATATGTGAACCTTTAGCTGGACAATAACTTTATCCTAGAGCTGCTGTAAAGCCCAAACAGTCTCCGTTACTGTAATTTCCTATTATCACTTTAAAGCTGCTTTGAAAAAATTCATATTGTTAAAAGCGCTATATAAATGAAGGTGAATTGCCTTGACTTGACACTCCACATCACGGGCTAATTTGAGTTACAAATCGCCACAAGCCTTCTTCAGCATCTCCCTAAATACTCAGACCAAGGCAGAAACCTCTTTTCAAATGTAAACATGAGTTCACGGTGGGAATTTGCATTAATCACCGTCCCAGACTTACTGGGGACAGATGTTGATATACATGGGGGCACACCCACAGCAGTTAAAAAGGTATCTCTAAACTCTCCACACCTTATTACCCTTTTGGTTTACTTCTGTGGGAATGAGACCTTTGTATCAGTCGCACTGAGACATTTCAAATGATACCAAACATGTATAATACTGTATGATAACTGTTCATATTAAACCACATAGATTTATGGGTGAATTCAGGTAGGGATGGGTGAATAATGTGTAAATTGGGAAGTGATCAACTCAAGTGTGATCATGTCTCGAATGGGGATGGTAATATAGCAAGAGAGTTCAAATGTTAATTTCTTTTGTTTTCTGAGTAGCCCTCTCTTCCAGTTCTTCCAGTTTCTCCAATCGTACACCTGAAAAGATCTGCACACTGCACACACACAGTCAATAAAGTAAGTCAATATATAGATCACTTCATTTGTCAGTCAAAACCATAAATGCAAATAAGCTACAAACCCAGCCTAACATTCTCAGATGAAGCCATCTGCTGTTCGCTGGAAAGCCAGTATTATTGATTGTAAGAGTACAGGGCATATTTCAAGCAAAATTGTTTATTCTATTTATTTCACAGTGGTTTGATTATACAGGAAAGGATGGGTGTAACAGGAATGTTTTCTTTCCTGCTGGAAAGGATGCCCTCTATTCCACAGCATAAGGAGAAGAGGAGGAAGAGACCGGCACGAAGCGAATTTCAGTCCCGAATGGACGTAACTTTTTATAGAAGTGAGTGAACTTTTCAGAAAAGTTACAAGAGAAAAACAAATTCCGTTTTGTATTTGTTTTGGAAATGGAAGGCTGTTTGTTTTAGATATGAGAACTTCCAGTTATAACACTTGTCGCAAAAGGTAGGAGAAAACACAACGACAAATACTTCTTATTCATTTAGTGTCATTAGAATATGAAAAGATAACACTAATTTCCTATGTATTGTAAAACAATGTATATAATATAATATGTTGATGAGGGAATCAAAAGTTAAAGTTAAATTTGTACTTGACGTTACACACAACGTAACGTGTAACGTCATACATACGTATCACGCAGATAGTCCAAGGAAAAATGGCCGCAAATGACCAGAAAGAAAAGGTCAAATTTGAATACAATCATGTAAGTTTACAAATTTGTTTGTTTTTTCAAAATTGGAGGAGGAAGGCCTATTGTAAATCTGTTCTTAAACACATGTAGGAAATGGTCGACGATATTTTACCGTTAGATGACTTCAGCGTGGATATGCATGACCTTGATTTCAGTTGGTTCAGTTAGTCTTAACTGACTTAGTCTTAAGTCTCTGGGTAATGATTAAAGTGATAACTATTGTTATGAAGCCATTTTGTTTGTTATAGTCAAGACGTAAGAGGTTAGTCATATTGTGGTAAATATCACATAGCGGTTCATCTGCGCTTTACAAAATCAGCTATGACTGGACATCCACTGTACTAACCACCTGTAAATAAAGCAATAGAAAAATTCTTGTCGAAGCTAATCATCAAACATTTTTGAAAACCACTCCATTTGGTTAATTTCCTTCTCTTTTATCCTTCTGAAGCATCACAACATACATAGTTGAAAACATTGTAGCTTTAGCATTATAGCATTTTTAGATGTCAGAAAAAGCCATGACCTTCGAATGACGTTTATATTTAAGGCTCCTATTTTTTTTATTTTTTTTTTATCTTTTCTTTAGGGCCCGAGCACCGATGGTGTTATTCCTTATTGAAATTGCTTAGTTTATTTATTTATTTTGGCTATGATGTCTTGGATGATGTCATTGCAAGCTCAAAAATTGTCACCTGTAATAATAGGGCCTCAAATATTAAGAGCAACAAGTTTTGGAAATCATAAGAGTAATTCATTTTTAAATATCTACTTTTAATCAACTTTTTTTAACTTTAAAGTTTTACTTTCTGCTTCAAAATGTTCTTAAATGTGTCTTTGTGTTATGTATACATTATCTATTATTTATTGTCATTATAGTTAGTCCGTTAGTACTGAAAACAAACATAATTCCATAAGCTGCTGTAAACTGAAGGGCTTTGTATGTTTGTGTTTCATTAAAGGTATCTGTACAATGTACAGATAATCCATATGGCTGTGGTGGGGTGGTGGTGATTGGAGACGAAACCTTTCACATGACCTCAAGCTGTATCCCAGATATGACTGGGTACAATCAATACCTAGCCAGGTAAGCCTTTCAAAATTCATTGAAAGAGATGTCTTAAGGCCTGTTCACTCCAATAGCGATAGCTATAAAGATAACTATATTAGCATCCGCACCAGTGGATAATAACATTCTGTTTATTGATTATTACTGTCAATGTTTTTATTGTTCAACAGTTGAAAAAAAAAAAAAGTGATTCCAACAATATCGTTTCTGTGCCGGTTTAGTTGTGGTGTGGACTCTGCTATTCTTTTATATTTAGAATTTTTTTAGAACTAGATCTTTATTGTTATTGTTATAGTTCTCTTCCATTGTGTAGTGTAAATGAGCCTTCAGAGATTAATCTGATGCAGGCTACTGTACAAACCACCATAGTATCATGTATTACAAACAGTGCTCAAGTGTTTAAGGCTTTATGGTGGGATATGCAAAAGTCTAAAAAGCAGATGTTACAGTGTGCAATCTATGCTAATTGCAAAACATCTGCTTTCTGATCCTTTGTTTTCCAAAGAATGGACTTTAAATGAACTTATTTTTTTGTGTTTGCAACAGGAGTCGAAATCAGTTCGGTGTTGGAGTTATTAATGCAGAGAATTGCAATGATGGTAAGATTGTCATTTATTTATCGGTTTGTTGTCTATAATGACTTTAGCTTTTAGAAATGTCCCAGTCATTTCAAGTGCATGTCTGTTCACTATTTATTTGTAAACACCTGTAATGAAAAGGACCTTATCTGTTCCATTTCAGCTCGAGCTTCTTGCAATGACTCACATCCAACTAGGTGTTCGTATGGTCCCTCTTTTATGCTGGAGAAGAACTTACGACTGAAGGGGGGAAATAAAAAGTAATTTCAATAAGAATGCACACAAAAGATTCCCTGTGCAGATCTCAAAGTACAGCCAACGGTACGCAAGAAAATTGGTTCGGTACAGATTCAAATATAGATGTGCTGTGTACTTTGAGCAATGGATAAAAATACTATTAAAACTTTTAACTTAAAAAAATACTTTGTGAACTGTCTTTCTATTAATGCAATGCAGTGAATGACAACTATCTGTGGTCTCCCATGTGGCTTATTACACTATGGCAATTTAGTGTTAAAGTGATTTTTCACACAGAAATGAAAATTCTGTCTTCATTTACTCACCCTCAAGTTGTTCCAAACCTGTATAACGTTACATGTCTTTGTTCTGCTGAACACAAAGAAACTAAATGAGACTGAATAAATAGTTTAGTCTTTACAAGACTAAAATCTAATAATTTAAGAAGTTAAAGTTCGAAAACATTGTGTAAGCATAGGCTACATATAAATAGTCTGACATACAGCTTGGTTCGTATCATACGTCGTCATCAGCAAGATATCCATCAAAACGACGTAGGCCTACTTAAGAAGACCTACTGATGGAATAGTGATGAAGCTGAAAGATCTGGGATGGTATTTGTACTAGTGTGTGTTGTACAACAGTCTGGTTGTACACCCTGCAAGTTCAAAGTGTAAGTTTGATAAGTACACACTTGAAGGGGACTGTAAGTAGGCTACTAGAAGGCCTTTTTGACTCATATATGAAATAAACAAGTGCCGCGTGCACGCAGTCTGTCCAGGTAACGTATCACGCAGGTGCCGCTGGGGGCGCTGTTGCAAAAAGTCATTTCCCCTCCTCATGGGATGTTCATTGAACTGCATAGAACGACATAGAAGTGTGTGTTTACATTCTCAGTCCTAAATACAACATACATTTTGTTTTTACTGATTCCTTTTTTTAAAAATGAGGCTCAATCCCTGTAACAGTTGAGTTGCATTCATCAACAGAAAAAAAGCCTGATAAACATCTCAACTGCGCTAAAAACGACATCAAAGAAGAGGAAGGTTGGACATTTTTCCTGATCAGACATCATCTGCAGCATGGATCGTCTGACGTCTTTTGGAAGTAAGTAGCTTTATCGAGGGTATACAACTACCTACGTTTATACGAAAAAAATAAATAAATAAACAGTTCGTTCGTTATCAAAATTACTGTGGTACTACCATTGTTGTTGGTAGCTGACAATACCGTGTTTTTGTACCATGATATTGTTTGAAATACCTTGGAGTATGTAAATACCATGTTTTATGAATATAGTAATCAGCCACCACGGTAACTTATATATTAATGTACCAATGCTATCTGACACCATCACTGTACCATGGTGACACCCCAGTATTTGCAAGATAAGGTGTAACGCAAAAAATGTAGTGCATTAAAATGAAAATTATATAATTATAAAATTAAATTCCCAGCAATTCCATATAAGTTATATTGTATGTATGTATACACATACATACACACACACACACACACACACACATATATATATATATATATATATATATTAGTAATTTATTTATTTTTTTTACATATTTTTACTGCTATAGGTACAGGTAGATATAGGATATAGGTCTGTTGATAACTTCATTCTGTGAATCATACAGATGATCCTTTCGATAAGCCTCCCTGTCGTGGATGTTCATCATATCTGGTGGAGCCGTACATTAAGTGTGCTGAATGTGGACCGCCACCTTTCCTCCTGTGTCTGCAGGTGGGTCACTGGATCGAGAGTCCCACTACCGTCTGACTGCATACATCACATACTCTCACTGTTCATTTATTATGTACTTTATGATTTGCTCTTTCTGTTGCAGTGCTTTACAAGAGGATATGAGTATAAAAAGCACCAGAGTGACCACAAGTACGAAATCATGGTAAAGAGAGCAGTTTGGATTAAACTTATTACACTGAATATAAAAGGTTCATATGTAAATAAACATTTAGATTTAAGATATAAATTATTAGTTGTTTTTTAAATGTTGGTTAAACCATATATGTTCTAATCTTTTTTTTTTTTTGATTTTTTTTTTTAAGTTTTAAATGTTACATTCCGGCCCCCATAACTTGTATCCTGTACACTCTTGTGTCCATAAATGACATCTTTACTGTGATCTGCTTTCTTCTAGACCTCAGATTTCCCTGTTTTAGAGCCTGGCTGGACCGCGCAGGAGGAGATGGCTCTTTTAGAGGCCGTCATGGACTGTGGTTTTGGCAACTGGTCAGTCTAGTTATTTTTCTTATATCTCCAACTCTACTAGAGTTCATTTAGGAATTTTAGATCAAATTGTGTGAGTTATTGTTAACTAACACTATTAAGTACTACAAATACTACTACTACTAAAAACTGTTAAAATGGTCTAAATGAAAATGAGAAATGTTGCCTTGGCAAATATCTAAAATAAAAAAAGTTGAAGTACTAAAATTACTGAAACCGCAATAAAAATAAATTAAAGATAAATACACTACAAAATTATGACAACTGAAAATTAAAATGAAAACTGAAAATATAAAAGTTAAATCTAATTCAAAATGCTATAGCCTAATAGTATATACATAATGCTAAAATAACACTGCTAATGACTAGGGCTGGGTTGAAATGATTGTTTTTATGATTTTAATCGATTCTAATTTTGCTGAACCGATATCTATTATTAATCCCCAGAACTGATTTTTTTATTCCATGCTGTTTTTAGTTGATGCATGAACAAAACTTCACTAAACATTATTTGTAGTGCATCTTCCATCTAAATAATTGCAATATGCTTTGTGCTTTGTTACTTTTGATATGAAGCGAAGTCTCAGTTTTCAAATTTTGACAGTTTTATCACCAAATTTGAACAATAAATACAGTTTCTACACTCTTTATTGTGGCTTGACAGATTGCTGTAGCCGCCTCAGTCTAAGCGCACGCAAATCTCTTCCTCTTTAAAAGTGCTGTATGTAACTTTTTTGCTCTACTAAAGCATCAAAATACCATAATATGTTTGCAGATATTTATGAAACATGCTAAGTTCACATACTCGTTTCTCTGAAAAACACTTCTACAGCCAGTTATTTTACTTATTATTTTACACGCTCCGTGTTGTCAGTCGGTTTTTGTTTTGGTCTGTGTGATCTCGCCCACTGCCAGTTTACCCAATAGTATTACTACACCCTGGGATGCCAGTTGGCAGGAAACACAGCGTATTGCAACCTTGAAAACGAGCACACAAACTGGGTCAGAGATTGCAGATTCCACACAACCTAAAAAGCCTCGGTATCCATCTAAAATCGATATGAACGAGAGCATGTTAAAACGCGGATAAATCAACTCATTAACTTACAGTCTGTGTAAGTCTCCTCGGCTTCCGTTGTGCCAATTGCGCTCGTTCCTGTTGCGTGTCCTCAATCTGCCAACCCGTGTGAGCTTCGAGTCTGAGGAGGAGGGGGTGGGTGAAACAACGATCTCCGATATTTAAAATTTGGACAGCAGTACCTATTTCGACCACTAGCTGTCATTCTTACAGACAGCACCTTTAAATACTAGTTATAGCACAAAATAACCATGAATGAACATCAGAAAGTATGTTGAAAAATAAAGTACAACTTATCGAAATCAGTATCACGCTCAATCAACCACAGAAAGACATCATTAAAACAGCTTGTAAGCAATGTCTCATAACATTACATTTTCCTCAGAAAAGCCATTCAGTGACCAGAAACTCATGTTTAGCACAAAAAAAACTAACTCTAGAGATGAGCATTTTGATAAATATGCACTATATTACATATTCATATTTTTACTTAAACTTTTCTTCAGTATTTAATGTAGGTTTGAATATGCCATTAAAAAGTTATTAAATCATTATTATAAAAAGTGCAATTTAAACTGTGCAATTTTTAAATGTTTGTATACAAATTGGTGGTCAACCTTTAATATTATAATAATGTAGCCTACCAACAGACAAGGTTCCCTATATAGTTTACAGCTTTTGTTGAGAGAGATTTTTTTTCTTTGAGAAAAAAATGATGTAGTGTATCTGATATATTCAGATGAATCCGCATTGAACCAAATTGAACTGCAAGCTTGTGAATCAAAATCGAATTTGTGTCAGTACCCATGCCTACTAATGACCTCTCTGCTTCTTCAGGCAGGATGTGGCTTACCAGATGCGCACCAAGACCAAAGAGGAGTGTGAAGGCCACTATATGAAGAACTTCATCAACAATCCTCTGTTCGCCTCCACTCTGCTCAATCTCAGACAGATGGAAGATCATCTGTCCCGGTCCGCAGACACTGCCATTCCTTTTAAGCGTAAGTGAGCACCAGAAACAAGTTACTGTTGTGTTAAAATATGCACACACACAAGGTATAAACAAACTAATCAGTCTAATCAGTCCAGTAAAATTTCATTAAAGGTACACAACATACAAATGTCAATACGTCATCAGTCCTTATTCCAAAACGTGGTTTTGTCTTTACCCTGATTCACTATGGTAAGCCTATTGTAAGTGTTAAAATTTTATGATGGTTTCCGTCGGAAATTGTGTACACATGTCACTTGCCCATGTGTCTCTCGTCATATCTGTAATCAGAGAAAAGTTGCTCCGGCTACTTTAACCCGTGTATGGTGTGGAGCGAGAACGGCTGAGATGGAGCAACTAAATCTTGAACCTCTGGGGAATCACCAGTTTTAAACAAACGCCGAACAGAGGAGAGTCTGCTGGCAAAAAGAGAACATGACAGAGCTCGTAATAAAACAAGGATCAACATTGGCTTGGCTTAATCAGAAATGGCAAGAATTGAGGGATTTGAAACGTTGCATAAGCAGTGTGGAGATGCGGGTTTTTTTTTTTTTTTTTTTTTACTCAACAGGTTAGATATTTTATTGAACAGATAAATTGCCATATGTAGTTCTTTAACAGAGTTGATTGTAAAGCATTATCTATTGTGAAGGCTCATTCCATTATGGTTGTTGTAACGCTGTGCTGGAATTTATTTTCAAGTACAGTGTCTATTAATGGGTAAAGCTACAGTAACGTCTTCAGCTGGTCAGCTTGAGATCCTTTCCATCTAAACTGGTTTTATTTCTTAAAGGATAACTGTCGCCAAAATGCAACCTAGGGTCTTTTTGTTAATCTACCCGAGGCAAACTTTCGTTTAAAAGCATAATTAGACTGGAAATGCCACTTTTAAGTTTGACCATATTTTCATTTTCGGTCAAATTGCCTTTTGAATGGGAGTGCTTGGGGCACTACTATGATAGCACAAAATCGCTATTTTTAAAACACTAAGAAGGCTCGACACAGCATGAAACTTTGCTCGAAGTATCACCAGGGGCTCTACACATGAACTCCAGCATTGAGAACATTGTTTGTGTACACAGAGTTTACTAAAAAGAAAGATTTTGAACAATTCACTGTAGCTGTGTCCGCCGGCATTTTGACAGTCAAAAATAGTCAGTCTCCGAATGCAACGTAACAGGGAGGAGAGTAAAGATGGAAAGCTCCTAAAGCTTAGTTCCATATAAATTCACGGATAATATTTTGTTTTGTCGTTAGTGAGAATCAATATTGACCTTGTATTTGAAAAAGAATCCTCATATAAGAAGCAATACTAAAATTCAGAGTCAGTTCATTCGCATCCGGAGATCGACTATTTTTGACTACTTTATTTTTGAGAAAAAAGTAAGTAGGAAAAACACACGTTGTACTCTCAGCTGTTTTTTAATGTTGATGAATAGGTTACAACTCAATGGTTACAGGGATTAAGCATCATTTTTAGAAAGGAATGAGTGAAAACAAAAAGTATGTTGTATTTAGCACATTATTGAGAATGTAAACACACACTTCTATGTCGTTCTATGCGGTTCAATGAACATCCCATGAGCAGGGGAAACGAAATAATGATGTTTATTTATAATATATAAATATATTTTTAGGTAAGGGCTGTGTCTTGTCTCTTTCAGCCACTGATGATCCTCCAAGGCCTTCATTCGACTCTCAGCTGTCTAGAGATATGGCTGGATACATGCCGGCTCGAGCAGACTTCATGGAGGTGATTGATCTACAGTTAATGTGCTGTCTGTTGAGAACAAATTCATTCATACATTATTCAAAGCAACCTCTCTCTTTTCTCTTTGTCTCTAAAATTAGGAGTTTGATAATTATGCTGAATGGGATTTGAAAGATATTGACTTTGTTGATGATGACTCTGATATTCTTCATGGTAAGTGCAACAATACAAAAATATGAATCAATGATCTTATTTTACTGAAATGAAATGTGGTTCTCACAGTAATGCACTGATACACTCCTTAGCGACTCTATCTATCTATCTATCTATCTATACACACACACACATACTAGATTTCAAAAGTTTGGGGTCAGCAAGCAGGGAACTACACTGCGACCAAAATGGTCGCATATGCGACCTTTTGAAATGCCATTGCGACCAAAATTTTTAATGGGTCGCAAATGTATCACTGATTATTTTTGTACCTATGTTTTAGGCAATATGCTATGAATTACTATGAGCATTTATTAAAACAGAAATGTGTATTTTAAGAATACGTTTTATAACGTGCTCTGAGCATTCAATACATCAGTTGGCTTCAGCCCCGCGACCGTTACTTAGATTAAAACATACCATTGTATCTGCGCGACTCGCGAGCTCTCTCTCTCACACAAATACGGACGCGCGCGCGCACACAGAGAGAGAAGATAATTGTAAAATGAAAATTGACGCGCTATAGTTTAAATTTTGTTCTTGCTTGTTTTTTTTTCTGTCAAAATGTCGGAAAGCATATTGTATTATCCATCCATGTTTTTAAAATTCGTTAAATGACGGACGTTTTACAACACAGCCCTCGTTATATGTCGGATTCGTCAAACTTAGCCTACTTGATATTATTTTTAGAATACGTGATTCGTTACGCTATTATTGGACTCCTGTCTATTCATTGTCAACTGTTTTCTGTAAATATGTTTGTATTGGCTAACATTTATGCAGCTAATGCCTGTCCTGTTTAAAATGCGCAATGTTCAAATGCAAAGACAGCACGTCACAAATAGAAGCTCTTTTCCCTGTGCTATTTAGTATCATATTTGGTTATTGGAATAATAAATTAAGTAGCCTATCTTTATTGTACACCTGTTTTTTTTTTTTTTTTTACTGTTTTCTAGGGGTTTCTTAATTTTAGACAAGTTGACCAGCACACATTATATACAATTCAATGCTATATAATGCATGTGTGTCCTATGTGTGACATATTTTGCACACAGGTAAAGGTGCCCAACATAAGTCATTTCTAAAGTAAAAAAATAAATAAAATAAAAATAATGTTTCAATAATAATTGAAATATTATTATAAAAAATAAAAAATAATTTCCAAATGTTTTGGAAAATATCTCTTTATTTGATTATCAGTAAATTTGTTTTCTATACAGAGATATCGATTACGGCCATAACAGCAATATTAATATCGGTTATTATCGATATCGGCCACAATTTTCACATCGGTGCATCACTACTTAAGAGTTCAGGAGTCTGCCCATCTGTGCCAACCATAGCATGTTGAAATCCATTTTTGGCACTTTATTGTGTACTGTATTTTCTATTGCAGTAAATCTATCCCAACTAATGTTAAAGAAAACAAAAACAAGAAGGTATGTGGTTTAAAAGATGGCAAGTAAAAAAGCACATCTGTATGCAATACAGTTTCATTATTGTTCATTATTATCCAGAGCGGCTTACTATAAACAATTTGTGCGACCAAATCATGTTTTGCGCCAGTAACTGAAAAAGTTAGTAGCGCAAGTGCCACCAGTGGAAAAGGTTAGTGTAGTTCCCTGGCAAGATTGCACAAAAATGCTATAGTAATATATATCTAAGTAAAATGACAGAATTTGCATGGATTCATTAATTGATATTTTTGCAATGTTAATGAAATCACAGTGTAGTTAAAGCTGAGTTCTTGTTAATTTCTTTTTACCATGTTTGTGGTATGTTTTTTAAAGCACTCAAGGTTGCAGTAGTGGATATTTATCACTCCAGACTGAAAGAGAGACAGAGGAGAAAAAAGTAAGTAGGAAAAACACACCTTGTACTCATAGAACAACCACTAGAGGGCCACATTAGACTATTAAATCATATAAAAAATTCAAGCATTATTTACATTTCCATTTAAACGTATGTTTCTCAATAAACAGAATATTTATAAACAAAAATATATGCGATACTGTTACAAATTGAAGAATTGAATCAAATGATCACATGCGCATACAACTCACTGAAATGCATTCCTGGAAATTTATCTGGCGTTTTATTATGTAACCTAATCCATAGCAACTGATCAGCTAGCCTGATTCTTAGCGCAAACACACAAACAGCTCTAGTGGTAACAGTAAATCAGAATTAATGAGCCCTGAGTCGTGGTATGTGTGCGACTGCGAGGCGAGCTTGACCTCAGTTGTGTACTGAACTGGAGCCGCAGCTGTCGTCTGAGATCTCCTGCAGAGCGGCTAACAGACCAGTGACCCGCCGCTTCCACACAACATCTGAGACCACCACACCAGACACGCACCACGAATGAGATGCTTTTAATAAACAAAGCCCTCAGCTGATAATGCCAAGCAACCAATAAAGCAGCAAACCAAGGCTGTGCATTACAGTGATTTTACCATGGTTAAGTAAATTTGATTGCCTTCCCAATGCAATTAGTTCTTTGTGTCTGTAAATTCTGTGAACAATATACTGTACGTGACACTTTAATCAATAACAGAATGTATTTAGAAGTGTTTTAGGCACTAGGCACAATGTGAAGCTCCCTAATGATGGTAAAGTCACTAATGCACAGCGTAAAGTGGCGTGTTGCTTTAATAAAATGAAGGCAACACCAGCATTGCATTTATTAATTTTAATAACAATAAACAATTATACCACTAAGTAATATACAAAGGTGCCAAAAACTGCAGCATGGCATCATCTTTTAAAAGTAGGAATAAGTCAAATAAAATATATTTTTTATTATGATGTTAACATCTACAATTACTTATATGAAAAATATGATTAATTACTGAAAAAAATCATTATGTGTATTGGGGTTGGGTAGACTTTTTTTATGTTTTTGGAAGAAGTTTCTTCTGCTCACCAAGGCTGCATTTATTTGATCAAAACTATAGTAATATTGTGAAATTATTAAAATTTAAAATTACTGTTTTGTATTTTACTATATTTTACAATGTAATTTATTCGTGTGATGTCAAAGCAGGATTTTCACCATCATATACAGTTACAGAGGGATTCTATTCAGAGAGTTGAATAATTCTGAGACTGCAGAAGTCATTCAAAGTTGCATTTTCAGTTGAATTTGGGGAAACTACTTGAAACATTTGTTGTGTTGAGCTATTTCTATTACTTTTGTTTGATTTGTTCACTGCACAGCTGAAAGTCTAATGTGGGTTGAATGATTTCGATTACAACTGTGTAATGTTTAAATTGTTGTCTTTTAGGATCATTCGAGACCATGGCCTAATCAACCTACGCAAGTTTCAGAGTAAGACTTTTTTAAATTCATGCTGTTGTGCATCATATTAACCAAACGCTCTTGCCATCTCTTGTCCTCCATTTATATGATCAGTATGTGAGGCAATGTTCAGAAGTATCTACCACAAGATAACTCTCCCTGACCCCCAATTACATGAGCCCATCTGTGTGAAATGTTTACAATGAATGTCCGAAATACTGCGATCCCAGATCAACACTGATCCCAGAGCTGTTTTTGCCAGCTGTGATTGCTCCCCTATGAATAGTTTGGCATGAAATGAACATTTCGAATGTAATGACAAAGGAGATTGCATCTTTCGAGTCTTTATTGATCCAGGCCCTCTGGGCACTGTGTCGTTTCTCTCAGTAAATAGAAGCCCATCCCTGACTATTTCCCACTGGACATTACGGTTGGCCAGCTGGTTTTCGATAGGAATACTCGACTTATCCAATTATTTCCTCTTCATGCAGCGAAACAAACTGGGAAATCCAATCGGGTTTGCGTGTTTTCCTGAGACGTATTGAGTTTTTGCGATGCAAGGAGAGCTTTAAGTCGTTTTTATTTATCTATCGGCTCCCAGACGCCCTCCTCGTCTCCCTGCACTCTCAAGACAAAAGCGAGGCGATAGCTACCGTGGAACTGCAGCCTTGTTGTCATGGAGACTGCAAGAAAGTGTGTGTGTGTGTTACGAGTGATAATGGAAGCAGTGGCCAAGACCTGATGGCTCGCAGCGGTGTTGGTTTATCCCCAATTCAAAAGAGCAAGACAGCTTGACCTGGCTGTGCGCACACCAGCCAGTCTCGTATCCCATCAGCCACTGCTGCATGGAGGGCACTGATATTGTAGTTTGATACATCTTTAGTGATGTATATACGTGTGTGTGTGTGTGTGTATATATATATATATATATATACACACACAGTGTATATATAAATGACAGGCAGAGGTGTGTGTATGCGCTTGTGTTTCTCGGTAACATCACAGCATAGTGGAGGCAGAATATCACACCTCACGCTCACCCACATAGCAGCTTTCTGTTTCTATCGCTCTCACTCAGTAGCAGCAGGGTTGATCGCTGATAGTGCTGCTTACTCAACCCCTTCCATGGGAGCTGAGCTTCAGTGGTGGGTGAAGAACCATCAGGGAGACTTTCACAGGGCCGCTTGGCACAGCTGGACTCTTGATACATTGCTGTTGGCATTTGCTTCTCGAAGAAAGCCAATCAAACGCAGTTTTTCTGGTGTAGCAGATTTGCTCTGTTCCAAAACCACAAAGTCCTAATAACGAGTGGGAAAACCTGGATTGTCTTTAAACCTTGAGTTTCCGAGTTGGTGGCATGTCTGTGAGAAAGCATATTGGACACAATGGATGCAGTGTCTGTATTGATGGTAAATTTGTTAAAATTTGTGATTTTTTTTTTCAAGTTGCATGTACAGAGTACTATAGTATTGTACATTGTAAGACAATATATAGCGATTCAATTTACAGCACCTTCATAAATTGAATAAAAACATAAGCAAAAACACACCTGGCCCAATACGCATTCTTCATACATCATTTTGTAGATAAAAAAATCTTGCTGAATTTTATGCAGAAAAGGTACATCGCCATCTTGCTCCAACAAAAGTCATTTGAACGCAACAGACTTTCTAATTAAGACTTCCTAACTCATAAATACAAACTTCCCAGCAGGACTCGAACGCACTGAAGTTCACAAACTAGTCAAACTACATTGAAAAAATTGTGCTTTACATCTCTTGTGCTCTTCGTGTAAGGGTGCAGTTTTCCAAATCAATCACTTCCATTCAATTTAAAATGCTGACTTACAAGGTAGCTGCCTATGTAGACAGCAAGGTAGCTAATAAGGTTTTAGAACAAAGCCATTGTGTTTTCTCGACTTCATCAGATTGATTTTGTGCATCTTTTGCTTTGTCAGTTCTGGAGAGGCGCTATCCCAAGGAAGTGCAGGACCTTTATGATGTCATGAGGCGCTTTGCACGTGTGGTGGGACCCATAGAGCACGACAAGTTCATCGAGAGTCACGCCTGTGAGTATTTAATCCTCTTTTTGCACTCTTGATGTATAGGATGTCATTAATTTGGTCTATACTTATGAGACTCTCTAGTTTTCTTACTCAGCTGACCTAGGATCAGTCTAGCCCTGTGTTTTGTGGTTTAATGAGCATGTGCAGGACAGTTGGGGTTACATGAACAAGCCCGCATGTCATTCATGAGTTCAGTCTGTCCGCCCAAGTATCTGAATCAGCCAGGGTGAAAAGTTCACAGATCCATCTGCTCTGTTTCTCTCTCTCTCTCTCTCTCTCTCTCTCTCTCTCTCACACGCACTTGTTGACAGTGGAGTTTGAGCTGAGGAGGGAGATCCACAGACTGCAGGAGTACAGGAGAGAGGGAATTCAGTCCTTCTGTGGTAAGATGGGCCTAAATCTAAAGGAAGTTCATTCAAAAGCAACATAGCAAGAGAATTTCACCATAAAAATGACAGATCCATCCAAATATGATCCACATTAGCTTGTCAGATTTGCAATCTGATCTGACCCGTGTCATCTGGACTGCAGGTGCTAAGGTATATGAGAGAGTGAAGCGCACTCGAGAGGACGAACGCAGGAAGAGGAACGTGCTGTGTGACGTCCTGCAGTACATTCACGATGCCCGTGCTTGCCAACAGTGGCTGCACAAACAGGCTGCCATGTAAGATCACTTCCTTACTGCCACCTTACCCACTCTCTATACTTCTCTTATTGCAATACTTTATTACAATGTAGTATTGTAATTATTACAATTATTTTACAATTCATTCAGCTCCAAATTAACTTAATGCTGGGCTACTTATTATAACAGTATTCTTTAAGAAATAATAAAAAACTATTCTGCTACCAATCCAAAATTTATTTACATCAGATTTTTGTCCTGTCTGTTTATATTTTGTTTTAGTATCAATTTTGTACCAAAGTACTTGTTTTATTCTCTTATTATCATGCTGGTCGGTAAGATTTTTAATTGTTTTTGAAAGAAGTCTCTTATTCTGACCACGGCAACATTTATATATTTTAATGTATTCCATCTGCCTATTCTTATATGCATTTTGGGATTTTGCATTAAAATACGCTGGAAGGAAACGCCATGATGCGCATAAATTCTAAAAATGTGCATAATAAAAAGTACGCACTCAATTGAGTCGGATACATTTTTCATCCGATTAGAAGATATGCGCAAAAAACTACAACGGACACACATTTACCAAATAAATCTCTCAACGTTCAACAAAAAACTTTGCCTCAACTATGGATGTGATTGGATAACTGGACCAACCAGTTGACCAATTTCATGCACATCATCTCAAATGATCATTCTGAAATGCCTGAACCAAAGTCTGTCATCAGAATGATTTGGTTTAGTTCCCTCCTAGAAGTGCCTTACCAATTGAGTTCACAAACACCATCATCCGAACGCAAGATAACACGACAGCTTTTATTGTGTTTCGTCTACGCGCTTCTAAGACGCAAGTCTTTTAAAATGGAGGTGGAAAAAAGCCACAGCGGCTTTCTCGATTGCAGAAACTTGCATTTTTATTGCAGATATTTTGCGGCAATTTCCCTGGAAGTGACGATTTTGGTCGAGATTGAAACGTGAAATGTTTTATACAATATTTTGCACACTAGTTCAATTCGCAACTTTGAATGAATAAGTAGCTTGTGATGCAAAGCAGAATTTTCAGCATCATTACTCGATCCTTCAGAAATCATTCTAATATGATGATTTGCTGCTCAAGAAATATTTCTTATTATCAATGTTGAAAACAGTTGTGCTGCTTAATATTGTTGATACAGAAAGTTCAAAACAACAGTATTTCATTAAAATAGAAATCTTTTTCGACATTATAAATGTTTTACTGTCACTTGTGATCAGTTTAATTCATACATTTCTTAAAACCTTACTGACCCCAAACTTTTCAACAGTATTGTATGAGACAAATAAAACCACACTTGTAAATGTATAATAACTGTCATTCCAGCATGACACAATCACTCATACTCAGTTCTACTATTTTATTGCTGCCATGAGGGCACTGCTGTTTATTTCTAGTGTTCTTTCTTCTGCTGTTTTGTTGGTATCACATATGTGATTCATGTCCCTACCTGCCTACTAGTCCACAGTGTATTCTCATTCAAACAGCTTTGGCTGTCAGTTTGTTTGTGTTTTTGTAGCTCCAGCGGTAGCTGATATTCAGCAAAAGTGAATGATGAATCAGGCTCTCTATTTCTATTTTATTTAGCTGAGAACCCCAAGAGCCCCGGCCCGTCTTTCAGAGATGTTTCAGAAGCATTTGTGTGAGAATGTTTTGCTTTGACTGTGTTTCTCTCTTACAGCGACGCTGGAATCACTCCTGTGGTCACCACTATCACTACCTCAGGTACAGTGCTGCCTATTTCCTCCATTTCCTTCACGCTATGTCTCCTCTCTTCCACTCAGGTCTCTTGTTGCAATCTTTGTGATGTCCTCTTCAGCCGTGAAGCCGCCGGCTCAAACACATTAATCTTTTCTCTGAGATGCACTGCTGTAAATGCGCTCAACAAAAAAGGAAGCCACTCACATCTCTTTGTATTTCTCTCTCTCTCATACTTTCACATTTTGTCTCCTTTTGTCACTTGAGTGCACAACTAGGACATATTTAAATGCATATGAATCTGATCACGCTCTGACTGCATACAACGTTGGCTGATTCTGATAAGTTGATAAATCAAAGCATATTTCTGATTGAGCAGACATTAGTTTATTTTAAATTAATTTATTGAATGATATATGTAATGTATTTAATATTGCTATACACCACCAGTCAAAAGTTTAGATCTTTAAAATGTAACATTAAAAGTTAAAGAATTTTCAATGTTGTTGGAAGAAGTATCTTCTGCTCACTTACTTGATTAAAAAAGACAGTAAAAACAGCAATATTGTAAAAAAATATATATTTCTATGATAATATATTTTAATACGTAATTTATTTCTGTGAATTTTCAGCATCATTACTTCAGTCTTCAGTGTCACATGATCCTTCAGAAATCATTCTAATATGCTGATTTGATCCTCAAGAAACATTTCTTATTATTGTCAATGTTGAAAACAGTTGTGCTGCTCAGTATTTTTGTAGAAACTGTGATACTCTACCATTCTAAAGTTTGGGGTAAGTAAGATTTAAAAATAAAAATTGACATTTAAACATTATTAAAATTACATAAGATTTATATTCCAAACAAACTTCCTGTTCATCAAAGAATCCAGAATTTTTTTTTTTTTTTTTTTTTATCATGGTTTCAACAAGGTTATTAAGCAGCAAAAACTTTATTCAACATTGATAATAAGAACCATTATTAATAACAATAATAGAGTTGAGATTGATTGATTTGTTATTATTATTGTTGTTAAAGGCACCACAACGTTTAATTAATCCGTGGTATAATTGCTGTAACGCACAGCCCATTGTGGCTTATTGCTTTATTGATTATTTCTTATTAGATGATTGCAACACATCTGTTGCTAACAGTGTTAGCTCTGAAAAGTCTCGCTCCTCTGATCCACAGGCAGAAGAAGCGCACCTCCTCTCAACCTAACAGGGCTGCCTGGCACTGAGAAACTCAACGAGAGAGAGAAAGAGGTTTGCAGCTCATGATTTTGCTTCTGGCACAAGCTCATTTTGAAGACATCTGCCTAATTGATGGGATATAATGGATCCTAAACGATTCTGTCATCATCTCTCTCAGTTATGTCAGGTGGTTCGTCTGGTGCCTGGAGCGTATCTGGAGTACAAACAGGCCCTGCTGAACGAGTGCCGGCGGCAGGGGGGTCTACGGCTGGCGCAGGCCCGATCGCTCATCAAGATAGATGTCAACAAGACGCGCAAAATCTACGATTTCCTTATCAAAGAGGGCTACATCAATAAGGCTTAGTGATGATTGAACTGCTGCAAGGACATCTGATAAATGAAGAATCATGCTCATTGTAGATCATTCATGTTGAGAATGAGCAATGAGAGATTTTAAGAGTACTGGTTGTTTGTAGTTCGTTCAAAGTCATTAATTCCTCACACATCTGCAGCTGTTTGTTATTGAAAGACTGACCGGGTGCTTCTTTGTTGCGTGTTCTGGACTGTATAAGTTGATAGTTGTGCACAAAGACTGCTGCTGTTTGTGCCAAGGAGAATCTGACAACACGACGCTGTAACATTAACACGTTTTATTTACTATTTAATCTACATGCCTTTAAAATTGTCGAATCATTTTTTTGAAGTCTGGGTTTTTTTTTTATTGAACATCTCAAAGTCTTAGAAGAAAATGCCTGGATCACATTTCACTCCGAATTTAACAAATAAATAAGAAATTATATTTTTCTTAAAGAAAATTAATCCGATTTTTATACTATTAAATGTATTGTGATTTTTTTCATTTCTTTTTTTCATGACAATTCAATACCCGGCACTATAAAATGACACATTACATCAATAGGGAGAAATTGTCTTCAAAAATGTATTTATCCAAGTCTCTTCAGTTTCTTAATGCAAAGTGTAATGTCTTATTTTGTTCTTGTTATTATTGAGGTGAAACATGATCCAGGCAGGTTTTGTGAGACTCACTCTTTTGTGTATGCAGAGTAGGCTATGTTGACTTAATTCATTACACTTCAGTTATTATTTTTGTGTGCAACAGTTGTGTTAGAACTACTATAATATTTCAACAAAAAAAAGTTCTTTAAAACTTGTGGCTAGTTTTAATGTGAAGGCTGGGGAAAAAGTGCTCTGAAATCTCGAGTGCAAAATTTACACCAGTTGAGTGTGAAATCTATTACTGTCGCCTCTCGCTCTAGTGAAACGGCATGACCTGCGAGAACCGTGACTAACGCTAGCAGCATTAGCACACGGGTGACAGAAGCAGCAGCAACCACCAGCCTTTAGAAAGCTTATCACTACAGCGTAGAGCGACCTGATTAATGCTCCAGATCCCACCTTTGATGATAAGCCCCTGCCCAAATGAGAATAAGCCCCATGGAGAAATGCAGGCCTGTTTGATGGCTGGAAGGTGTGGGGTTTGGAATTGATATTTTTATTTGCGTCCTCATTCCTCTAGGTGACATTCCATAAAGCATGGAGGTCTCACATTAAATAGTTTCTCAACCTGAACTGCTTTTGACTGGGTTTGTCAAAGTATGACGCCGGCACTCTTGTCACAACGTGAATTTTGTGTCTAGATTCACATTTTTCCATCTAAATTTTGTTTGACTTCCATCTCGTTTGGCATTCTAGGCAGAAACGGTCCTCGTACAAGAGCGTAGCATCAGACTGGGAATGCATGCTATAATGTCCCTGATCCGTAAAGCGTTTGGCGTGTGAGAGAACGGCCGCTGACTGGCAGCAGAGCAGAAAGAGAGCAGATTATGGCGTCGGCTCACTGTGTAGGAGGTAGATCATGCTCATTCCTTCATCAAACCACACTGGCTTGTCTTTAAATGAGATCTGATGCCTCCTCATGCACTCAATTTTCACCCACAGTTCATAGTCATCTGCATTTGAGTTCATTTCCATCCTTTAAAGAATAATTCACCTATTGAATGGGGGCTGAAGCTTTCAAACCAAAAAAAAAAAAAAACACATTTTACCATAAAAGTATCACAAAAGTAGTCCATATGACTACCTACTCTTAAAGAGTTTGTTCACCCAATGAAAATTCTATCATAATTTACTCACCCTCATGTGGTTGCAAACACTTTCATTCATCTTCGAAACACACATGGAGATATTTTCAATGAAAACTGAGCAATTTCTGTCTCTTCATTCAAAGTCCATTCACCCAAAACTCTTGACGGTTCAAAAAAAATTCATAAACACACAATCCAAGTCTTATGAAGAGACACGATGGCTTTATATGATGAATGGTGCAATTTAGGCATTTATTCACATATAAACTTTGATCAGCAAACATATCTAGCGCTCAAACATGGTAAATGGAAGTTCAAACGTACTTGTTTGAGGTGTGAGAGAAATTGATGACAGGATTAACATTTTTGGGTGAACTATAATCTTTTAAGTTCTAAATTCTGACTTGATAAATTTAAAGTCTTACGATAGCTTTGTGTGACGAACGATTGAGTCAGTGAGTTGATTTGTCGGCAAATCAATTATTAATATGTGTCAAATTGATTAATCTTAAAAGATCTGACTCAGAAGAAGAGTGTATTCACAAACTGGACATAGCAGCTTCATGAATGCTTTACAGGATGGTGATATGGCTTATTTACTAAGGTTTGTGGGGATGCATGTTTCTGGCAGTGGTTTTGTCATCTTTTCCACAGCCCTCAGTCCTTGTTTTATAGTGATCACCACTTCCTAATCGTCTCATTTTTATGGAAATTACATCAGTCGTCTGAGGGAAATGCTCTTAGCGCTGTTTACCTCCCTCTTTCTCTTCTACTCTATTGATTTGAGGCTGTAAGTAAAGCACTGTGTTTCTACTAAGAGCTGAACCCCAGTGAATGAGTGGCGACGGGTGACTTCGTCACAACAAGGTACAAAATCACTTTCCAGACCCTCTCTCTCTCTCTCTCTGTTCCGCTGTAGTGGAATGAGCTTCCAACCTTCTGTGTCATTAAGAACTCAACCTGCTCATTCAATCAAGACTGCACAGGCACCCTAAAGAGATTCAGGTGACTGAAAAAGTGTGGGTACTCTATTCAGTGCCTGATTAGAAATCACTAAATCGTTTTGTCTTTCACATGTCACCTGACCTGTGATTATGAACATACATATTTTTTTTAATTGTGCATGAAAAAAAAACACTAAATTTTGAGTTGTGAATCGTACAAATCATGTTGTACAGTAAATTGTAAAATTACACATTTTTCGTTCTTTGTGTTTTTTTTTTTTTTACATTTTGCAAGCTGTGCAAAGCATACTAGCTAAGCATACCGCTAGCATTACACACTCTACACACAATCTCAGCACTCCTTCGCTGTTGCCCAGTAATTACGAATTGTCTGATTAATACCTAAATGTGAATGACTAAGTGCCATAAAAAGGTAGATCGGATTAGGTCGAAAGACCAGTTAAACAGAGACGCGCTCCGACTGGTTTAAGTGTTTTTTATTATGTCCCAGGCCAGAGGCAATTTGATGAATGATTGATGATAAATATATTTCTGTCTTTGGAATAACATGTAAAGCAAATACTGTAGATTCGGGTAAAAACGGGCGCCAAGTAGAATATCCTCTATTGGAATTGACAAAATTTTGAAAATTGGTTGCTATTAATTAAAGCAATATAGGTTGGTGAGAGTTAGAAGGAAAAGTCATTTCAAAGGTGAAACTATTACATTTTGACTTTTTGTATTATTTGAAGTAACATGCACTGATAAATCATTCACAATATAACCAAGAACGTGGTTAAGAAAGTATATTTCAGCTTTTAAGGAAGTGTCCGAGCCATTGGCAAATGCTTCGCCTTTATTGCTAGGCAGTGATTAACATGGATATAAACTCGTCTTCTATTGTCAACACTCACGGTTTCCTTGGAAACCAGGTCTGTGGCATTCTAGAGCTGTAGTCTGAAAGAGGATCGGCTCAAGGGAGGAGGGACGGCGAGAGAGCGGACACACACACACTCTTCATACTGTTACATGCTCATTGCTCGGCTGAGGAGTCATGACTGAGCTCAGCACTGAAGCTCTGCATCTCTCCTCAACGTCTTTTCACCCGCCAAATCCTTCTCTAACTTGAGAATAAGCACCTTAATCCTCATTCAGACATTCAGTCTGTTCAATGTGTACTTGCTAAAACGAAACAACAATGATGTTGTTGTAACTGAGCTCTTAAAAGCACACTTTAGTCTGTACACAGCCAGCGTTTGTTGAACTGGTGTGTGTTAATCGGCTATACGCACGCAGTCCTGTATAAATCCGCTTGCTAATTCGTTACTTGGAGGCGGAGATGTCTGACATGCAGGGACAGCTGGAGCTGAGGACTGTAGTAATGTCATGGAGTCTGTTCACCGCTGCTATCACAGCTGGAGAGACACAGGTGCCTTTGGGATCAGACACCGGACTGCATTAGCAGCTCTCTGTGAGGGAAGAATTGCGTCAGTAGCCAAAAATAGGCTTCATGTCTATTCATTGTTAATCCAATTCTGAGAATGAATATTTGTACCACCAGCAGGAACGCTGCATTAATTGGATTGCAAATAGGCTCCTTCTTACAGACATTGAACACTATAGTTTGTTGGGTATATTCTCAACCCATTTAACTTCTGTAATGTGACATCAAACGGGATGCTCACAAGAAAAACATGCAGAGCTGGACTTAATTTTGATCATTATGGCATTGATTGGATTGTGAAAAGTGTCCATACTTACCAGACACCCATCATTTGAAACTTAAGATGTCCTGGTGATGTCAATGGAAAAGTCATTATGCAGATTATAATTGTTGAATTACATGTACTAATGAATATTTGACAATAAGACTATAAATGTGTTTTAGAGAGAAAATTGGGTAATTTGGGATTTTATGTTGACTTAAAGCTGTGGTTCTCAACCTCTTTGACCCTGTGTTAAACACCTTACAATATCCTTATTTCAACACTACTATTGCAACTCAACCAGGCCTCACCCTTCTTTTATTTGCCTATGCCTTAGGTGGGAATTATTTTTATTAATCGGTATCAAATGATTGATTTTAAAAGATCTGACTCAGAAGAACAGTTATTCACAAACTGGAATAGCAAGTCGCGCTGGTATATTTGTGGCAATAGCCAACAATACACTCACCTAAAGGATTATTAGGTACACCATACTAATACTGTGTTTGACCCCCTTTCGCCTTCAGAACTGCCTTAATTCTACGTGGCATTGATTCAACAAGGTGCTGAAAGCATTCTTTAGAAATGTTGGCCCATATTGATAGGATACATCCAGGGCACGAAGCTCCCGTTCCACCACATCCCAAAGATGCTCTATTGGGTTGAGATCTGGTGACTGTGGGGGCCATTTTAGTACAGTGAACTCATTGTCATGTTCAAGAAACCAATTTGAAATGATTCGAGCTTTGTGACATGGTGCATTATCCTGCTGGAAGTAGCCATCAGAGGATGGGTACATGGTGGTCATAAAGGGATGGACATGGTCAGAAACAATGCTCAGGTAGGCCGTGGCATTTAAACGATGCCCAATTGGCACTAAGGGGCCTAAAGTGTGCCAAGAAAACATCCCCCACACCATTACACCACCACCACCAGCCTGCACAGTGGTAACAAGGCATGATGGATCCATGTTCTCATTCTGTTTACGCCAAATTCTGACTCTACCATCTGAATGTCTCAACAGAAATCGAGACTCATCAGACCAGGCTACATTTTTCCAGTCTTCAACTGTCCAATTTTGGTGAGCTCGTGCAAATTGTAGCCTCTTTTCCCTATTTGTAGTGGAGATGAGTGGTACCCGGTGGGGTCTTCTGCTGTTGTAGCCCATCCGCCTCAAGGTTGTGCGTGTTGTGGCTTCACAAATGCTTTGCTGCATACCTCGGTTGTAACGAGTGGTTATTTCAGTCAAAGTTGCTCTTCTATCAGCTTGAATCAGTCGGCCCATTCTCCTCTGACCTCTAGCATCAACAAGGCATTTTCGCCCACAGGACTGCCGCATACTGGATGTTTTTCCCTTTTCACACCATTCTTTGTAAACCCTAGAAATGGTTGTGCGTGAAAATCCCAGTAACTGAGCAGACTGTGAAATACTCAGACCGGCCCGTCTGGCACCAACAACCATGCCACGCTCAAAATTGCTTAAATCACCTTTCTTTCCCATTCTGACATTCAGTTTGGAGTTCAGGAGATTGTCTTGACCAGGACCACACCCCTAAATGCATTGAAGCAACTGCCATGTGATTGGTTGATTAGATAATTGCATTAATGAGAAATTGAACAGGTGTTCCTAATAATCCTTTAGGTGAGTGTACATTGTAGGGGTCAAAATTATCGCTTTTTCTTTTATGCCAAAAATCAGTAGGATATTAAGTAAAGATCATGTTCCATGAAGATATTTAGTAAATTTCCTACTGTAAATATGTAAAACATTTATTTTTGTGAGTGAATACAGCACAATCGCAAACATAAATGGACAATTATAAAGGCGATTTTCTCAATGTTTTGATTTTTTTTTTGCACCCTCAGATTCCAGATTTTTAAATAATTGTTTCTCTGCCAAATATTGTCCTATCATCAATGGAAAGCTTATTTATCCAGCTTTCGTGTGATGTATGAATCTTAATTTCAAAAAATTTACCCATGTGACTGGTTTTGTGGTCCAGGGTCACATATGGTTTATTTACTAAGGTTTGTGGGGATGCATGTTTCTGGCAATGGATTTGTCGTCTCTTCCACGGCCCTCAGTCCTAGTTTTTATAATAATCACCACTTCCATTTTTATGGAAATCACATCAGTCGTCTGAGGGAAATGCTCTTAGCCTCTTTCTCTTCTACTCTATTGATTTGAGGCTGTAAGTAAAGCACTGTGATTAAGAGCTGAACCCCAGTGAATGAGCGGCGACGGGTGACTTCGTCACAACAAGGTACAAAATCACTTTCCAGACCCTCTCTCTCTGTTTACACAAAAGTTTAAAAAGTAGCACAACAAGACTTAAACATTAGAACATTAATAAAGCTTTAATAAAACTACAAGTTGCACACTGCATTGAAACCCTCCAAAACGCCATAGACTTTCATTGTATGTTCATAACTGTAACTGCACTTTTATTTGCTAACAATCTGAGGGCCAAGCCGAAATGAAATGTGGTAATTGATCACGGCGCAGATGCTGTTGATAGAGCTTAACTTGTTCTGAACCCGGTACATTCAATTAATCCAGAGATCTTGTTACAGCTGTAGGCACTGGATCTGTGTGCTCATGTGCAAGATATCTAGATGTGTTAACAGATGCCTGAGGCAAGGCCAAACCACCCAACTTCAGCCTGTCCATCTGAAGGGAGATTTTGGGAGATGGGAGAGTGTCCGTCTCTGGAGAGCTGGGATACTCTGGAGCTCTTCCAGCATGCTTGGCACACCACATCTATTTCTGGTCCAGCTCCCACATAAGGGCAGTGGAATGGGTTTGCTGCCAGGTTCGAAATACTTTTCCAGTGATTTAATTAAATATTGACTAAATACATAGAGATGAGTTAGCGTTGTCTTGGTGACAGGGTGGCATCTGAACTCTGAGAATGTGTCACGGGCTTTTGTTTTCAGTAGGTCAGATCTATATTTTTATTCTCCTCGTCGAGCATGGTGTTGAGAGGCTCCATTTAGATCAGATTATGGCTTGTTTCCCGACAGTATCACAGTAATTTTTCTGCCTCCATTTAAGCCAGTAGAAACATATTAAAGCTCACAGTCTCACTGGAACGACTGTGACTCATCTGACATTTTAGTCTCATTTTAGTCTTGTCTCTGTGGCTCAGCCCTCTCTCTTTCTCTTTCTCTCTCTCTCTTTGTCATTTTCTTCATCTATCGCTGTTCCTTTTTTTAAACAATGATCATCCTCATGCCAGCGAGTATCACATTCCTCTCCAGCAATCATGTTTCCTCTAAACTGATTCTTATTAATGTAGTTGGCTTCTCAGATGCACATCAATTACATTGTTTAGTAATATAATTATTGTTGCAACATAGAATTCTGGATGTCATAAATAGTTTACAAAAAAATATGCTCAGTTTCACAGAAACGTGACTATCGAAGCACATAGAATATTTAAAATGGGGAACTTATCACCTTGGAATATTCTGGATTGTGAAAGTTTGTCTCTATGAGAGCTAAATTGTTTTAGCAGTGGAGAAAAGTAATGTTTATGAATAAAAAAAATGATGCGTTGTTATAAAGTAAATAAGGGTCCGTTTTGATTTCATGTTGACTTTAATGTCAAAAGTGTAGGACTGTTTTGTGTATGTTAATTTGTAGCTTATCCATGTAGGTTAAAATTAACAATATAATGCGGTTTTATAATAATGTTATACTTTTTTTCATGAAATAACATTAAAAATATAATAAATATGTAGTGCATAGTGCATATATTTAGGATAATGCTACTCTCTAGAGTTGATTTTTCTAGCTAACTAACATGCTGGTTGGTTGGCTTTACGTGACGTGTTCACTAGCTGATTTAATCACGTCTTTCTACAGTTGAAACACTCATTGAACAATTACTTGAGACATGATGTATTTCAGTAAGCTGTATCTTTCAACATTCCTTCTGATGTTTATTTATGTTTATTTGGTGCTGTAACTAGTAATAAAGAAGAAGACAGATTGGCACGCCACATTAAAGAGCGCCAAACAGTATTTATTGTTTGAATTTTGAAATAAAATTGACAGAATTTGAAAGCTGAGACTTTTTCAAGTAACCTGCTCTGTCTGTCAGCGCTTTGTCAGTGTAATCTTTGCTCTGCGATGTTTTTTTAGTGCACAAGAAAATGGATATGTGACATGAGAACCATGTCTATTGCTGAATGTCTGAGCATTGGCAGCAATGTGTTATTAGTTAATTAGTTATTAGTATAACTAGTTATTCAGCCTTAATAGACATGGATTTAAAGCCTTTCCTACACTTTCAGAAAAAAAGGTACAAAAGCTATCACTGAGGCTGTACCCTTTCAAAAGTTACACCTTTGTACCTAAAGAGTGCATATTAGAGTGTATGGTCTTGAAAAGAAATCAAGGAAAATTACATTATTCTGCATCCTTCTTTACACAAGCAGTTTATACCAGTAGTCGCAATGCCTGCATTGTTCAGAGCAACAGGAAAGCAGTGACCCTCCCTTGGGCTTGAGCTCTCTCCCCAGCCAAGAGTATCAGGTGTTTGTTTCATTGACTCTTTCAGTCTTTGTCCTCTCTCTTTTCAAAATGGTCCTGCCTTTGACGCCACTACGGTTATCCTGGAAATTCAAACAGTACAGCTCTGTGTTTGCCTCTGAGGTGAGGTATCTCAAATAAAGAGATTGAGTTCTGTGCCTCAAATTCTTGTCAGACTGAAGCTTAGCATTCTTGACCTCGATAAGCATGACGTTTGCGTTTGAGATGTGCCATTCCAGAAACTGCTCATGCCAAAATGTTCTGGCTTAAGTGTTATTATGGTGATTGTAAAGTGTATGACTCCCAGACATAAATCAACAGATGAAAATTAAATTAATTAATTTCAGGTCAAAATGATCTTTATTCAAGTCCTCATGATTCAATTGATAATCTATTTGTATATGAGTCAAGATTGATCCATTCATCAGATGGGTGGGCAGAGAAATAGAAATAACTGAAAATTATGTCATCATTTACACACCCTCATGTTTTTCCAAACCCGTATGACTTAATTTATTCCATGGAACACAAAGTAAGATGTTAGGCAGAATGTTCAGGCTGCTTTGTTCCAAATGTAACGGATGTAGGCCAGTAAGAGCTGTGTGTGTAAACCTCACTCCCCTAATCTCAAGAGGCGATGCTAGATGCATCTGTCTGCGGCCTTTCGCATTCTTGTTAGTGCGCCCGTCTCCCTTGCCAGAGACCCCGGTTCGAATATGGCTTAGAGTGGGTCAAGTAGGACTGGTTACATTTGGTGCCGTGACCCGGATGGGAGTGAGGTGTAGGGGGTTGAGTGTAACGGACGTAGACCAGTAAGATCTGTGAGTGGAAACCTCACTCCCCTGGCCTCAAGAGGCACACTAGAGGCTGCAGTCTTTAGTGTCCTTGTTAGTGCACCCGTCTCCCATGTCCGGAGACCCCTATTCCAATCCCACTCAGAGCGGGTCGAGTAGGACTGGTTACACATAGCCTACAATAAAAATGTTCTCAGTAACACGTTATAATAAATTTCATTAAAGTGAAATTTAATGGTATAAAGCCCTATTATGCTATTTTAAAGTTTCCTAATGTTGTTTTTGAGTCTCCTATAACATGTTTACATGCATCAAAGGTCAAAAAACTGTTTAATTTTCTCATAATATACATTTGCACATCACCACATTTTCAATGATTCTCAAACGACTCGTCAGATGAATCAATCTCTCTAAATCCCTCCTTTCTGCGAGTTACTCTGCTCTGATTGGCCAGACAGCTCAGTCTGTTGTGTTTGGCCTACCACGTACTAAGGCGTGTCGAAAATAAAAACGGCAATTGCCATAACAACGTCAGCTATGCTTGTCCATATCAATCCGAGCGCGAGTCCGATGATGAAACATTGGAAGAACTACTTATTCAACCCGAACCTTCATCACAAGGACACCTCGAACAGGACATTTCTCAGTGATTTGTTTGCGAATCCTGCATTGAACACAGAAATTTGAAAAGCAGTCGTCAGTAAAATAAAGGGAACACAGCAAAAGTTTATGATTATACTGCTGTGGTATCGTGGTAAAGATGAATGTTAACCACTGATTCTTCACGTGCTCGTCCTTGGGCAGAAAAAAAAAACTGGCTTACCTTCACATTGCAAAGCACAGCATCTTCTCGACATCAGGAATCAGCTGCAGGTTTGAGGTTTAAGTTTTACCAGGTGTCTGCGCGCGCAATAAGTGGGCGGACAATATGCTAATGTTTCGTCTTGACGTCACAACGAAACGATTTATGACTCGTATGAAAAACGATTCATTTCATTGACTCAGCGTCGACTCTTACTTTTGAAAGACAATAACTTTATATACAGTGAACTTTCAGATTTAAAACTTTGCAGGATGTTTTCATTCACTTAAAGCTGTTACACACTACATGAAAGGTCATTTTAAAAAATTCACAATAGGGCCATTTAAAGTTGGTATGAAACGGACGATGCGATAGTCTTTTCTTCCCTATTGTGACATCCAAATGAAACGGCTCCTTGAACAAGAAAAATGTAGGCTGGGACTTGATTTTGTCTCGGTGGGGAATTGATTGGATGGTTGTGGTTTATTAGTGGTCGATCTCATGTGACTGACAGGTTGTCCTGCCTTCACGCCAGTAAACGCATCATCAGAGAAGAGATGTTGACTTGTTTAAAGATTATGAGGGCACATGGAATTTTAAAAGTATAATGATGTGCACAGATAAAACGTTTTATAATAAATACTGCAATATTCTGTAAAAAAATTGAATTGTCCATTTTGATTTCATGGTGACTTTAAAGAAAAAACAATATTGCTACATATAAAATGCCCAAAAGATCATTACTTAGAAAGTCATGACAATTCAAGACAATTTCATGTTTTATCGGCTATATGTTTTATGCAAAATACTCATTTTATGTTCCAAAAGAAGGTCATTGAGCAACACGTAAAGCGAGTAAATGACAGAATTTTAAATCATGAGTTAACTATTCCTTTAAACGTCTTTATAATTTGACAAAATGAGATGTACAATCCACAAAAAGTTATGATTCGTTGCTAGCTTTTTATCTTTTTAGTGGTTCCTTTTATATTGACAAACAGCTTCTAAACTACTGGAAACTGGTCTAAAAATACAATTAATCCAACAGTAATTACTAAATGAGTTTAATATAGAGATTATATTCTGAACTCCAGTAAAATGCAAATATTTGCACCACCCCCATAAATGTGATGTGCCTGAGGCTCTTTACATTTATTATAGTGGCGTAATTCTCATGTCCACATTATGTTTGTTGCTGAGAATGTCTTGTCATATTTGTAGCTGAGTGTGGATCGCGATGTGACAGTATGAGTACTGACTGGCTGTAGTGTTGGACGGGGGAGGCGCTTCTGTTCTCTTTAAGCTTATGTTTTCCCAATAGAAAATTTCCTGTTGTCATACGCACCATAGATACGCGCGCGCGCTCATCTCCATCACGGGGAAGTGCGCGGAGTTGTCAAATTTTACGGAATATTCCCGAAATATCAGATTGTTTGCGTGATAGAGATAGCCTACATTCTGCCATCAAGTGAATGTGTAACCCGTGTATAATTTCAGAGGACAATGTTTTGTGTGTGAGGTAAGTTGAGTCTGTTCTTTGGTTCAGAGGAACACGAGTAATCTTGTCAAACAGAGTCTACGCTGATGTTGACGCAACAGTGTAGTATGTCGCTTTTGTAATGTTTATGGCTTTAAATCTCGGAATGTAACGTATTTACAAGTGTGTTTGTCCGACACAAGTGTTATGCGTTTTCTGCTTCTAATGAAAGAAAAAGAAAATGCGCAAAGTGAAGACAAACAGTTCGCGTGCGTGGAGCTAGTTGTAATTTTGCGCGATGTTTTTGTCATGTTTTCAACGATGCTTCAATAATTTTCCGTCACTAGAGTTTGAACTACACTTAGTTTCTTTCGAATTGAGCGGCCAACAGGGTCACCGTCGTATTGTAGATATTTAAGTATTATTTCTCTTTCAAATGCTTTTTTGAAAATGTGTCATGGATGCCATTGATGGAACAGGTTGCTGTGCGTGACTGAGTCAGACATGAAGCGCTCAATGCAACAAAATACGATCTACACTCCTTCACTGGCATTAACCTCTTCCTTTCACCTCAGTGTTGACTTACACATTATATTATTATCGCTAAGGTTTTGCCAGCTTTCTTTAATGATTTTTTTTCCAACAATAATGTTGTTCACTCTTAACAAACTCGCAGTTTTTACACCTGGATAAAATTAAATACAAAAATGAAAATTTACAACTCAAAATCCTTGTAGGCTCTAAAAGCTATATCTCGTTTGTGAACAAATAAATCTTTGTGTTGCATCTTTTTAAATAATTCTGTTCATCACAAATCTGTCCAAGTGTGTTCTGTTTTATTGGTACTTTAAAACAAACTATATCGTGTAAAATTAATATTAATTTTAGTAATTTTGGGATTTCATTTTTATGTATCGGTCACCTTGCTGTATGGGTATCGGTCACTGAAAAACCTATATTTGTCGACCACTTAAATAATAATTGGTCGACCATAATAATTAGAAATACACAGAAATGTAAAAATGAACAGTGTGCAATAGTATTGTATTTTCTTTTAAGATTCTCTTAGAAAACCCATTATTTAAGGTGAAAACAGGACTGATTAGGCAGAATAGGTCTATTTTATCTGCAGCATATTCCAATTTAAATCTTTAAAATATGTGCATTTAAAGTGTCACTAAATCTTTATGTCGGAACCACTTGTTGAATGAGCATGGATTGTTTCATTAGGCCATTGACAAGATTAAGCTGGTAGAGTAAACACGGCTCAGATTTAGTTTCCTGTTTTCCACATTTGGTGTGGAAGAAGGGCTGCCATTTTGGGGCTCGAGTTTCTCAGCAGGTGTCTCTCATTCCCATTAATGCTTGCGGAGGTGGAATCAGACTCTGGGAGTATTTCCACACACAGCATCCGAGACCTGCGGCACTGAATCTGTGATGTGCACTAGTGTTGGCAGGTCCAGAGTCACACACTGAGTGATGAGTGCCTGTATGTGAGCGTATGAGGTTGACATAGCAGCCCATTACTGTCATGCCATGAATATGTGTTCACGCCACTCCACAGGTGGAGAAAATGATTTACTGCGTTTGTGGCAAAATTGCTTGGCGCCCAGTGGAAAATACATCAATTTAAGATTGAGTGGTTGCTTCTTATTTACTTGTAATGTACATGGGGATGGATTTTTAGTGCCTTTTGTGTTTTGATAATAAAATAAAAGAAGCGCACTTTTATTTTTGAAGAAATAGTTGCAATTCATTGATTTGTGTTCAGTGTAAATACATGTCATTCCAAACCTGTATGACTTTCTTTCCACCATGGAAAACAAAAGAAGATATCTTGTAGCTTTTTTTCCCCCAGCCTATATTTTTGTCTCATACCCCAACCACTGCAGAGAGACTTTCATATTGAGTCATATGAATATCTTTTATATAGATCGTTTGTTCTTTTTTTGAAGCTTGACATCCATCGCCTGGTCATTTTCTGTTTTTTATTGTATCGTTTTTCAAAATCTTTTCTTTGGTGTTATACAGAAGACATGCAATGAAAGATTTGGAATGACATTTTCATATTCCTACAACTAAATGCTTTATATTTAGAAGCAATGCATTCAGCAAAAAGTAATGCAAATACAGCAAAAAGAGCAGGCCTATATGTTCCTTCATTTCCTCTCTCTCTCTTTCTTCTCTTCCCACTTCTCTACTCACTCACTTGTATAAATAGCTGTGATAGTCAGACTCAGCAGTGAGGCCTTTGACTCTATCAGCACTTCATCTTTGCTCTTATATATCAAGCCTTTATTCCTCAACACCTACAGTAGTCATGGGTCACGGCACCAGAAATTAATATTTTAAAAAAAAGTTCCGCTTCCCCTCCACAATAGTTCTTAAAGGGGTCCTATTATGCTAAGTTCATAATTTTGTTTATCCGGTAATATGTTTACATAATTTATAAAAAAAAAAAAAAAAAAATTTCGTACAATTTACATTGTTGCCGCACCTTTTTTCACCTGCTGCTTTGCTTTAGTTGCGGTTTCTTTGTGATTGGTCTACCGCTTAGAGCGTGTGTCGGAAATGTAACGCCCCTTACCATAACCAGAGAGTATCAGCTCTGAACGTTTCCTGCTGTAAACACTACTGTAATGGTGTCAGTTTGGCAATATCAGTTAGAGTCTGAGTTCAATAATGAAAGTCAAGAAGAACAAGATGAACCCAAACCACCTTCGCATGCACTACTTGTGCAGGACGTTTCACTGTGGTAATTCTTTATTTTAGACATCTCTTTACATTTTAGATAACGGTGTCATCTGACCTGCATCACACTGCATGGTTCAGAAAGCAGAAAAAATGGTGAGAACAACAATAGGTTGTGGTTGTATACTGCTAAAGAATAGTGTTAAGAATACATTTTAACCACTGTTTCCTCAGTTCGTCCGCCTTAGGCAGGCCAAAAATAGGGGGTTTAGATTCGGGTTGGAAAAATATTGTCTCTTAGACATTGTGACAACTCACTACTAATGCAACTCAACCAGGAATTATTTAAATGAGAAATATTGAGATGTGTACATTCCTGGAAGAAAACTCAAGGCTACAATCGAGGCATTTCGGGGAGTTCAGAAACAGTGCGCACTGATATAGAAAATATCTCCCTTTGGAGTGACTTTGTGCTTTGTAACATTGCAGACCTTTTTCATGCTCAAACAGCAACATTGCAGTCTAAAGATTTGAAAGTAAGTTGAAAATAAAAAAGCACAATAGTCAAATATGCACCAATGACATTCATTCACAAAATAAGCTAGAACAAATTACATGATGACATCTGAACTGACATCCTAGACAGCAAAATAGTGTCGGCCCAGATCCGGGTCACATCTGGTAAATTCAACGCGTACCAGATGTGAGCCGGATCTGGGCCGACACTATGTTGCTGTCTGGGATGATTATGATGCCATATTTGATTCGAAAGCTACAAGAACACTTAGTGTTAACAAGCCCATAAGCTGTGAAGAAGCGTTTGTGCGGCACCACACGTGGCATCCCAACTCAGAGATTTCAGTGTGAGAATTGAGTGACAGCCAGAGAGAGAGATTGTGTGCCCCGTGTGAAAGGATGGTAGAGACTGTAGATGT
Source organism: Rutilus rutilus (assembly GCF_951802725.1). Lineage (NCBI taxonomy): Eukaryota > Metazoa > Chordata > Actinopteri > Cypriniformes > Leuciscidae > Rutilus > Rutilus rutilus. Next base: position 14,900,792 of record NC_140223.1, read on the forward strand.
TATTGCGATCAGAGTCCCTTGAGAATGGCAGGCGGGCTGTTTTTCATTGATGTAGAGGAAGGCTCAGGGAGACAGCCAGCACAAACTGGGGCAGATGGGTTTTATTAATGCAAACACAGGATAGCAGACTACTGGGCACAAGGGCACTGCCATAAATTGCTGGTCCTTTTGCCACTGTGTGCATTTCAGGAATACTGTCAATTTACTGCAATTAATTAATACAATATTTATTACAATTATTAGATCATAATCATAATTAAAAAAAACAATTAAAATAATAAAATATTAAAATATATAAAATAAAAATATGGCTTTAATAATATATTATTAATATAACATTGTCAATTCGATTCAACTCAAATAAACTAAACTAAATAAAATAAAATATGTGACCCTGGACCACAAAACCAGTTACATGGGTCAATTTTTTGAAATTGAGATGTATACATCACCTGAAAGCTTAATAAATAAGCTTTCCATTGACATATGGTTTGTTATGATAGGACAATATTTGGCCGAGATATAACTATTTGACAATCTGGAATCTGAGGGTGCAAAAGAAATCGAAACATTGAGAAAATCACCTTTAAAATTGTCCATTTATATTCGCAATTTTGCTGCATTCATTCTTATATATATATATATATATTTACGGTCAGAAATTTACAAAATCTTCATGGAACATGATCTTTACTTAATATCCTAATGATTTTTGGCATAAAAGAAAAATCAATCATTTTGACCCATACAATGTATTGTTGGCTATTGCCACAAATATACCCGTGCGACTTGTGACTGGTTTTGTGATCCAGGGTCACATATATGGTGAAATGCACTGCAGAAATGGCCACATGATGCAAAGCATCAAGCCATCTGTAGCTCTGAAAAACGGTGGGGAACTACCACACCACAGCTGCTGTTTGCACAGACATCAGATGTAATTCTTATTTAACATGATTGGTTTGATATTTGTGGCATACTATTAAGGGCCAGTCCACTGCAAATTATATGAATGTTATAGAGCCCCTCAGGCATGATGCAGCACAAGACATAAGTAGACCGTCTGCCCTTCAATAAAACATGTTGATGTCTGAAAGGTAGGCTGTAAAAACAGATGCTCTGCACTCAGTAGTTTTTCATGCCTGCCAGCGACTCGAGCACAAGAAATTGGAGGATGCAGATTAAAGCACACTTGGAATCCACAGGGGCTTCTGAGGGCCAAAATTGCCGACTGAATGATTGTGTTACCTGAGAACATGATCGTCGGGTCCAGAACACAACCTTCAGCTGTGTGCTTCAGTCACATTATCAGAAGACAAAGAGTTTTTTCAGCCATGATCCAATCACTTTACTCCAATCACCATGAAATGTTTGTTGGTTAACCCCCCTATAGGCATGCTAGAAATGTACTAGTTCTAGTGCATTTTGAAGTAATTTTATATATTGTTAGTGTGTGATAGGGACATAAATTTGAAGGAAGTCTTTTAGCATGCATGCATCAATCTGACAAAGAAAATTCAGTGCATCAATTATAATGATACTTAATTATTAGTAATACTCTTTGCATTCATTAATAGATGATTCTTCAATTAGGAATCTTTAAAAATTTAACTTTTTCATCTATGTTAAAACATTTATTGCATATCCCTGAATAAAGAATTAATCATGGCCTTGGATCAACCTTAAAGATTTTGGCATAATGTAATGGGAATAAAAAAAAATTCTCCGAGGCAAAAAATTTGGATAACCTTGGACTTGCAATCACAACACAGGTTAGTTAGCAGTTAATTAACTTTGGGTAAAAAACAAAACAAAAAAAGAGATTCTTATTTAACCTTGATTGAGAGTCGTGTTTAAAGCTATTGTAAAATACTCTATAAACACATACCTGTCACCTCATTACAATAGTAGTAGTACTGCACCAAACATGCTTTCCATTGCATGTGTGATTCTTGGCAACCTTTCTGCTATTTGCTATCAATAAATGATTACATTTTTGTTGCTGTGTGTTTATTTTATACGAGATCTTGCCAGGTATGCGCAACACGTGGTAACCTTTTTATAGGCAGTAAGTCCACGAAGCTGTGAATTGCAGTGCTTCTCCGCTCCGCTTCGTGCCTAACAATGCCCTTCAGCTTTTATAAAATCACTGTAAACCACAACTTCTTGGGGCTTATTGATTCATTAGATGTCTGCAAAGCAAAATCATTTATTCAGATTGAACCAAACCATGACCAAATTTAAAGTTTCATAATGTATGGGGGTTTTTTAAGTAAAGAATTGTTATTCAGTCGAATCAGTCAACTCCAAACTCCAAAAGGTGTTTTTCCTCTAGAATACTGAGGCACTTGGCTGCCCTCTTGTTCTGTGCGATACATCAAGCGTACTGTCAGACAGTGTATTCGCGTATAACAGGTTTCGAGCCTTGTTTTTGGTTTGATTAATAAGGGTCCTCCAGGCTCCACTAAACGCTTGCTCCGTATGGCCCCCACACTCTCAAGCACAGCTCAAGGGACGCGAGTCTGACAGAAGGGCACATCTGCTGGGTACATACAGCAATTACGTCCATTAAACCAGCATTCAGCCACGCTAATGTTGTTTTACCATCGTCGAAGAAGCTTCAGTCATCGACTCTTGTAAAGCACCTCTCTGGACTCTTAAAATGTCTTCAAATTAAAATGGACATATGATGCTTTGACATTTTTTAGTATCACCTCCAAAGCGAGCCGTAACAATACTAAAATGTGACGTGTGAACACTGCAGATCACTGATTGGCCAGAGAGAATCGTCACTACCAGCATCATTGGATTTGCAACACAAGACACCAATCCCACTAGATATAAATAGTTGGCAACAGCCACCCCAGTATCATTTGTTCACACAACTTTTTTTAAACGACTGTTTTTTTTTTTTTGCGTTTACGATGATGTCACGGCAGTATAGGCGGGGCAACTATAACGATCAGTCTATTATCCCATCCACTTTAAAGCAGTAATAAACTGCAGTGGAAGCCGCGTCGTACCGCGCAGTAGAAAAGCGGCTATACAATACTTGTTTCCATGGGACAGAGTTCTAGGGCCTCATTTATAAAGACGTGCCTATAATGATCCTGAATGTGAATGTACGCCAATTTCTGAAATGTTCCTAAAAACGAATCATAAAATGTCCAAATACAAAAAAAATAAAAATCATAAGCGCATCCCATTTTATAAATCACAGTTCTTGAGTCTTAAATTCAAGCTCCATGTGAACAAGCGCCCCAATTTCACCTTCATGCTTTTCAGTTGGCGTACACATAAGAACATTTTCATATCATAATTTTTGCCTTTATACATCCAGATGTTCCTAATATGATGTAATCTGATCATATGTGCTTTTTATTAAGGACTAACCAGAAGGTTGTAAGTTCATAACCCGAAATGGACATACGATGTATACATTCTGTGCGTGTGCAAGGCACTTGTTCCAGAGGTTGGACTACTTGTTATTCCAAACCAACTGACTTGTGTTGCTCTCGGTTTGTTTTAGGTGCACCCAACGGTCTGTGAGATCTCATCATTCACTTTGAGATGACAACGGAGAACTGAAAGACATCCTGGCGCCACCTCAAGGTTTCTATTTCTCTGTCTCCTTTCTCCGCTCCTCTATGGGTTCCCGAAGTCAGGGGTTCTTCCACCACCAAGATCACCATCACCACCACCATCACCGCAGTTCAGTGGTGCCCACGGCTGTCCCCCGACTGGTGCCCGAGACCAGCAGCCTGTTGGGGGGCATCGCCCAGATCACTCCTTCCCTGTTCCTTGCGCGGGGGAATGTGGCATCCAACCGCAGCCTCCTCCTGTCCAAAGGGATTACCTGTGTGGTGAACGCCACCATCGAGCTGCCCAACTTCAACTGGCCGCACATGGAGTATGTGAAAGTGCCACTGGCCGACATGCCTCACTCGCCGATCTCGCTTTATTTTGACAGTGTGGCTGATAAGATCCACAGCGTGGGCCGCAAACGGGGAGCCGTCCTGGTGCACTGCGCGGCTGGGGTGAGCCGCTCCGCCTCGCTCTGTTTGGCGTACCTCATGAAGTACCACAGAGTTTCCCTGGCCGAAGCTCACGCCTGGGTCAAGGCCCGGCGACCCGTCATTCGTCCTAATGGAGGGTTCTGGCGACAGCTCATTGAGTACGAGAGGAAACTGTTTGGCAGGAACTCTGTGAAAATGATCCAGACACCATACGGTGTCATTCCTGACGTGTACGAGAGGGACCGCAGGAACTTGGCACCTTTCTGGGGCTTGTGAAGAGGGGTTCAAGCGTAGAGGACAGGTCCAATAACCCATCTTTGACTCTATTGTCTTCCGGGCTCTTTCCGTACGTCCACGTGTCCCTTCTGCCAGAGTATAAAGCGAGACGGTAGTGCTTATGTCCATTTTCAAGAGGAAGAAGTCACTTTGACTCCATATTTTATGAGGTCAGGAGTGACAATTCATCCTTGAATGCTGAAATGAATCTTGGCGATGATAACAGGTTTTGGAGCACTTTGGGAACCAAGTGTAGTGCTGAGAATCAGAAATTCAAGACTTACAAAACGTAATATTCTGAGGATGTTGTTTCACTTTTGGCTGTCGTCTTTGTTGAGGCAGCAGTCTGATCTTGATAACTGGTAGCATTTGCAAATAATATATATATAAAAAAATATAATATTCCAAGGTGTATTTAAACGTGTGCAGAAAAAAAAAAGTAAACAAAAAAAGATACAAGTTTTGGAAGGTTCTGTGAAGAGTTAGAAAGAAGCTAAAAAGTTGAACACCTTTGTAAACTATTTGTGTATATTAAAGGAAAATTGAATGAACATACCATACACCCTGTGTTGGGATTTGTAACATCATTGCGAATACAAAACAGTTGAATAAATATGGCAGTCTTAAGCAAGTAATATTTTCAATGAATTATATTTTGTCTATTTGGTCTTTTTGCAATTCTACTCAGTTTTGAATTTTTAACTCGAGATGTTTCTTTAAAATGTTTTCTGCAGTGAAGCGGTAATTATAACCGGAGGACATCAGTCACAGAACTCCTAGCAAAGCTTTTACTAATTAATATTAAAAAGAACAGAATTCATGTAAAAGAGTTCAGATTTAATTAGTGTGATAAAATGAATAAAGGGTGTAACATTTGAATGCTTTCCTTGTGCTTTTTTCAGAGTTCGTTTACTGTTTTTTTAATATTTACATCTTTACTGTGTTACAAATTACAGCAATGCTACATAGTTTTACTTGTTGATAAAGTAATATATCCCTACTGTATACTGTACATGACTGATGAACTGGCTGTTGTTAAATGGATGGTAGGCTTACACTCTTAAAATAAGCTATGGTACCTAAATTGTTAAATGTATTTTTCAGAAGTAATTTGAGACAAATCTAACTAATAGATGTATGTATGTATGTATGTGTATATATATATATATATATCCATCCATCCATCCATCTTCTACCGCTTATCCGGGGCCGGGTCGCGGGGGCAGCAGTCTAAGCAGGGATGCCCAGACTTCCCTCTCCCTAGACACTTCCTCCAGCTCTTCCGGGGGGACACCGAGGCGTTCCCAGGCCAGCCGGGAGACATAGTCTCTCCAGCGTGTCCTAGGTCTTCCCCGGGGTCTCCTCCCGGTGGGACATGGAAGGCGTCCAGGAGGCATCCGGAAAAGATGCCCGAGCCACCTCAACTGACCCCTCTCGATGTGGAGGAGCAGCGGCTCTACTCTGAGCTCCTCCCGAGTGACCGAGCTTCTCACCCTATCTCTAAGGGATCGCCCAGCCACCCTGCGGAGAAAGCTCATTTCGGCCGCTTGTATCCGGGATCTTGTCCTTTCGGTCATGACCCACAGCTCATGACCATAGGTGAGAGTAGGAACGTAGATTGACTGGTAAATCGAGAGCTTCGCCTTGCGGCTCAGCTCCTTCTTCACCACGACAGACCGGTACAGGGACCGCATTACTGCAGAAGCTGCACCGATCCGTCTGTCAATCTCCCGTTCCATCCTTCCCTCACTCATGAACAAGACCCCAAGATACTTAAACTCTCCACCAACCTGAAGCGGGCAAACCACCCTTTTCCGACTGAGAACCATGGCCTCGGATATATATATATATATGGGATAACTTCATGTGTAAAGCCACAGATCACTTTTGGTCAAAATGAACCCGAGTGCAAAAGGTTCTAAACTAAAACAATTTAGTTTAAATGTTATATCTAAAAAAAATCTGAAAAAATTTGAACAAAAATCTGAAAAAATAAAATGGTGTATTTTTAGTCTTAACACTAAAAATGGTGGTTCAAAGTTGGCGGTTCAAAATGGTGGTCTTAACACTTTGGTGGTTCAGAGTTTAATTTTCATAAAAAAACAAACTATGAATAAAAAAAAAATGATGTACCACCTCCGGGTCAAAACGGACCCAAATGCAATAGGAGGATGCTTACTGAAAGGTTCTTTGGGGAAACCAATTCTTTTTCTTCAATGGCATTTCTGCAAAAATGTACTTTTATAATCTTTATTTTTAAGTGTAGGAGCATGGAACAGAATTTAATTTCACTTCCTGTGTAGTCTGGAGAATGTCTGGATTAACAGAGCAGGAAGTCTCATTAAATCTAATCCCTGTTGTTCAGCGAAGACTAGGTGGATAAAGGTTATTAGTCGTGTGTGTATAAAGACAAGTACAGAACATCATCCACTCTAACCCTGTCAAAACAGCATCAAAATGGTGAGATAAAAAAAATGGATTGAAATCACTCTTCTTTTTAATGCACAGACTGGGACTAAATCTTAATGTATTTTTATAATGTTACAAATTCAAAGTCTTTTATCCTTGGAAACTGTTGCCACGGTAATGTTGCTGTGAATGGGAGAGAGTCAGTGTGAGGGACGTGTTGTCACTAGATACAGATGAAGAAACGCAAACTAATCACTCTAACGTGGGACACAGAAATTTCACATTTGTATTCAATACTAACATTCAAAGATTTTAATTTGCCCTTACTGGCTTCAAGTATTAACAGAAATACAGACATAAAAGGACACACAGGATAATTTTAGCAGAAAAGGCTCATAAATTAAGAAGAATTAATGATTCATGATACAATGACAATAAAGACCATTAAGACCTCAGTAAAAAAACTAACAATGACCATCGTGTACACAAAGCCATTTAATCGTTTTTGTATCCTCATCAACTCATTAATAGTGCCTCAATGAAAAGAAATGAATTCATTATGAAAGTTTATGGTCATTCTGCTTGAGCTGGAAGAAGGGGGAAACTGTACTTCTTACATCCCCCGACTTTTGAATTTCCTTCAAAGCGTCGCACAACAAAGCCCTTTAAAAGCGTCACATCTAAATTCAGAACAGTAAATATCGAAACATTTCAGAACAGCTCCCAGGCTTGATGCTTTGGAAAAGATTCTCAGAAACTCACAAGCATTCAAAGACCGTTTCCAGACCCACTACAAAAGTGACTTGTGTTCCAGCACAATAATAACAGAAAATAATGACACATAAAAGAAAATACCGCTATCTAAATGTTTCTCTGTTATGTCAGTAACATCTGCTACACCTTTTTGATGCTTTCCAATGTTTTCCCTTTGTTGTTTAATGGATTTTATATTACAAGTCTAATATTCATAACATGCAGAACAGCTCTGCAGTATTTACTTCATCACACGGTAGAGAAATCAACAGCAAAGAATCAACCAACCAGACACATCTGTACATGACCGAGTCAGATCCAAAAAGGTAAAGACAAAGACACATTTACAATATTTTAAATAAACTATTATTCAGTAGTATATCTTATCTGATCCTCCTACAGACAATGGCAGATCTAGATCTAGTTGCGTCCCAATTTCAAGTGGCGAGAGCTGTACCGGTTGAAAGGCAAACAGCGTTAAACAGTTAAAGTGACTCCCATGATCCTTCAGGCAGCGGATCAGGGTTCTAGAGCAGGTCGGGCAGGATGAGACCCGGCGGTTTGGGTTCCACGCAGTTGATCCAGAAGTTAGCGCAGCTGGCGTGGTACTGGTGACCTCCGTACATGAGCTTGAAGTTGTCCGTCTCCGAATTAAAGGCCTGCAGAGGATTTGTGCAAGAAAAAAGGTGAGAAAAAATATTTTATAAGATGATGAAGTAGGTTGGGGTTGATCTACTAGGATTTTGGCCTGGATTCACAGACAAGCCTTAGATTAAGCCAGGAATAGGCCTCATTTCAATTAGGGCATTTAAGTAGCTTTTATAAACGTGCCTTAGAATTAAATGTGTCAGTGCCATTGTTTTGTCTCAAGATGCACATCAGTAATGTTAGAATATGTCAGTGCAATTTGCTTTCAGTTAAAACAGTTCAAACATGGATTTTAGTCTGGGACTAGGCTTAAACGTTGTCTGTGAAACCGGGGGATTATGTTTTTAAGGTGGGTTTAAAAGAATGTTCCAGGTTCAATACAAATTACGCTTTTTTGAATCCAATATATATTTGTTTCATGTCGTTTATCTACCCTATTTTTACATTTAGATTAGCATTGCGGTCATCTAACTAATTAAAGGTAATCTTTAAAAACACTAAATTAAATTATTTCTTAGAAAATCTCAAAATGAATATACATTTTTTATACAGTACATTTAATGTTTTGATGTCTAAGGGCACTTTTACATGACAACGATACACTAAAAACTGAAAAGTTTTTCTTCGCATTTGTTTACACCAATGTCAAAACAATCCCTGTTCACACTGATCCGCGAAAATTACTAAAACCGTTGTATTCTGCTGCCAGGCCAGTAGTTGGCGTCACGATGTCACTTTATAGAGAAACACTAGGAGCCTATAGACCGAACATGTGACGTGACATGCGCAGTTGACGTGACAGTTTTCACAAATTCGTGTTTTTGTAGTTTAAACGGAGACGATAGATGGTATGGTTTTCAAAAGCTTACGTTTTCAGGCCCCCAAAACGCTGTTGTCGTGTAAATGAACGCCAAAATGCATAAAAAGGTTTCCATTTTCAGTTGAAGATAGTGTAGTGTAAACGGCCCCTAAATTCACTGTTTTTTTTTGTTGTTTTTTAGGCAATATACCAGAGAATATTTATATCAGTTATTTATCAGTTTTCGCCTATAACAAGAAAACATCACTTATCTGTATTGGCCAGAATTTTAATAAACTTGAACATTACACTTATTACTGTAAGACTAGTAATATTCATTTACTAACCTTCTCTGATATAATACAATATTTCAACTTCTGTCATGACCATGTAAAGCCACTAAACACTGTGACCAGAAGTTCAGCTCATAAGCAGGGTTATTACCATTACCTAATTAATGATATTATCATTAACTAATTTATTTTAGCCATAAAAGCATAAACTTATTTTATTTCAAGTAATGAAAATGTTTTTATGGATTTCTTTTATTTCTTTTATTCATTTAGTTCATGCAGCATTTCTCATATTCATTTAGTTAATGTATTAAAATGAAGTATTAATAACTAAAACTTAAACTATAGACGTATTTACAAAAAAAATAAAAAAATAAAAAAATTTCTAAAATAAAATCGAATTAAAAAATATGAAACTATAATAGTATATGAATGATTCTAAAATAACAACGTTGTACATTTCTGCATGGAAGAATTAATATAAGCAACTTAACAAATATAACCTGTTTATGCTGTGGTTCGTTTCTAAAGTGACATGTCAAAATGACCTTGTGGAAATGCTGCCGATTAGAGCTCAAACTGTATTGAACCCAGAAAATTCCTTCCGACTCGTCTCAACAAGTACTACATTCAACCTGTGTCTCTAAACTACATGTCAGACCGCACATTGAACTAGTCATATAGTATCTGACTGCAGGGTGGCATATCACCGCTCTTCATGAAAGAGACAAGAGCTCAACGGTGTACTGACATAATTTGTAGGATCAATAAAGAAAAAAGTGCGCAATCCTCCTACATAAGCTCTATATATAGAGAAGCGAAACAAGAACCCAGTGAACTTCACTCAATATATCGATGCGAAGCGTGCGAGTGTGTGCTTTCATTCTGAAAGTCACAGCTGTAGTTGTGCATTTGTGATAAGGCAGTGATGATATGGATGTTATGCAGAATGAAGCTCCCGATGCTGGAAGGAGAAATGACTCATGTTGTGAATCATGCCCTCCCACACTGATACTATGCATGCACGTGCACACACACGCAATTTCTTCTAAATTCTCTTGTAAAACAATATTGTCCTGTTTAAAGGATGTTTGTTGAAAAGCTAAATGAAAATCAAGAGGGGGATCTTGATATTTGTCTCGTGTCAATTTGTTTTTACTCGTGTACATTCCCGTTACAGATGTTCTAAAAAAGGACACTTGCGCCTTTATTTCTTGTAATTGCGATTATATCTAGCAAAAGACACTAATAATTGTGACCTTATTTCTTGTAATTGCGACTAGATTACAAATGACACTCAATTGCGACCTTATTTCTCATAATTGCGATTATATCTAGCAAAAGACACATAATTGTGACCTTATTTCTCGTAATTGCGACTATCTCGCAAATGACACTATTTCTTATAATTGCAACTATTTCTCGTTATTGAGAATTTATATCTCAATGTTTTTTTTCTAAAAATTTCGACTTTCTCGTAATTGCAACTATTTCTCACAGTGTGACTTTATATCACACAAATGACACTCTCATAATTGCAACCTAAATTTATTGTAATTGCAACTATATATCTCATAGTGTGATTTCATTGCCTTGTTTTACACCAGTATTATTAAATATAATTTTATACTATTATTAAATACTATTTCTAGGTCACTAATCAAACATACATGCGCATATATATATATATATATATATATATATATATATATATACATACACACACACACACACACACACACACACACACACACACACACACACACATATACATATAGTATATACATACATACTGCATATATAATATCTTACATTTCTATTATTACATTTGAAAATTAATTTAATCAGTTATCTTTTTATTTTAAACTGAATTCTAAAATATTTGTAATAAAAATAAGAATACAAATTACACGAAATACAGTGGGGTCTAGAATTGAGACCACTAGTGAAAATGTTTCTATCACAATGTCTACTGTATTGTAAGATAGTTGGGAATACCAAACTATAGTCAAAGATAAATGATATACCATCTGTCGGTCTCTCTGATGCACTTGCTCATCTCTGTACTAGGAAAAGAAAAGCAGACAGTGAGAGAGAATGTACGTGTCTGAGTGGACATCTGAACAATGCTGTGTGATGAACGGCTGATCCCGCGGTGTGTATACGTGTGTATGTGTCTGTGTTACACAGAGGGACGGCAGCTGCTGCACAAGCGCACTCTCTCTCCTCTCAGATGAACAGGTGGCTCAGAATCACTGAAAAGGTCATCCTAATTCAACCGACCTTGTTTAGCTGGCGGAAAGGTTAATTACTATCTGATTGCAAACACAGAGTGCATCCTACCTGCAAAGATGACAACCCTTCTTACAACAAAGTCTGAAGGACAGTGAGGGACACGTCAGCTTTAACCTACATTCACTAAAGTGAAGCTTTGAGAAAAACAGTGGAATATTTACCCTTAATTTGGAGCGACTGTCTTTTGTCAGTGCCTGCAAATAGCATAAACAAGTCAGCATCAGCGTTAGTAGCTTTTTTCTTCTCTTTTTGTTTGGTTAATGAGCAAAACTAAAGCACCAGAGCCCACAGTGGAAGAAAGTGTCCATTTAAAGGCGGAAGCTTGTTGCAAATTAGCAACAGTACAAGACAAGAAAGGGCAACTGTGAAAACAATGACATGTAACTAGAGTTCCTAAGTATCATCAAAGATAGCTTTGTTCCATTAATAGGTGTTGTGCCGAGCACCGGAAATGCATATACGACCATTTTCTAAAATGTTTTTAGGGTGCTTTCACACTTGGTTTCGATTGCCTGGTCTGAACCGGAGTTTGATAGCTCTCCCTCCCCCTGCCGGACGAGTTCAGATTATATTATTTGGGTCCGAACCGCGGCGCGTTTGCGTCAAAGCAGCAGCTCTTTACCCCCGTTGCTTGGGAATGACGGCAATATTAATAGCGTTGCTCACCTCGCTTTTTAGATTTTTGTTTTTGAACCATTGGTTTTTTTTTTTCAAAGCTTCTATCTGCTGCGAATGTACTACAAATGCTCTAAAAGCGCTGAAGGCGAGCAGAAATCTCTCTGCTTGTATGCCAATCACGCTCTACAGGAAAGTGAGTGAAACACAAACACACATTCTTATGATTATCAAATCATACGTCATTAATAGCGAATCACTATGGTACGTTTCGCTGATGATATGAACGCAATCGTTCTGAGTTCACATGAACCGGTTTGCAGTTGCGCACCCGAGTTTGGAAGACCGTGTTCACATCATCCAATCGAACTGAACTCTGATATCAATCAATCCCAAAAGTGCTAGTGTGAAAGCACCCTTAGGGTGTGTTCACACTTGTAGTTCGGTTCACCTGGTCCGGACCCCAAAAAAAACATTTTTATCACCGAACCAAAAGATACCGAACCTAAAGTCATAGGGATTTGTTCACAACCTGATTGGTCGGCTTTTGTGATGTACTGCCTATTTTGAGACGGAGCTTACCAAACGTCCAAAACAATGCTGTGTGCTGGGATATATGCGCTCGTTGTATGTGCGTAGCCTACATGTGATGGTATTTTGACCAGCTGAGAACTCGTGAAGAGCTTATAAAATGTGTAATGGAGTCAAAACAGCGACAGGAACCTTTCCGTCACACACAAACTATGATGACGGGCAAACTTGCGACTATGACGAGAAGAAAACTGATATTCGTGAGCATTCGTGACGGGTCAAATCTTCCTGTTTTTGGTTTGTTTACATGTATTTGGTTCTTGTTGCGTTCATATATCAGTCGAACCGCACCAGAGTTTGTTTGGAAGCAGACCGAGACCCATCTTTTCAGGGGTCTTGGTCTGATTGTTTGGTGCGCACCAGTGTTCGGATGGCAGCGTTCACACTTATTCAAATGAACCGTACTAACAGAGCAACCGCACCAGGGTTCATTTAAACGAACGACACATGCCAAGTGTGAACACACCCTTAAAGAAGTCTCTTATGCTCACCAAAGCTGCATTTATTTGATCAAAAATACAGTAAAAACTGTACTATTGTGAAATATTTCTATTTAAAATTTCCACATAACTCCAGTCTTCAGTGTCACATGATCCTTCAGAAATCATTCTAATATGCTGATTTGCTGCTCAAGAAACATTTCTTATAATTACCGATGTTAAAAACAGTTGTGCCGCTTAATATTTTTGTGAAAAGCATGATTTTTTAAAAGAACATTTATTTGAAATTCAAACCTTTTGTAGCATTATAAATGTCTTTACTGTCATTTTTTATTAATCTAATGCATCCTTGCTGAATAAAAGTATTGATTTTTCAAAACATAAAAAATAAAACATTTATTTCTTACTATCGATTCACTATTTAATTGACCATGACTTTAAGACTGTGGCAACCGTTTCTAAATGCAAAACTAACAGGTATGTGTGTAAGACTTCCATTTAATTAGCTGCAAGGGTACTACAGTAACTAGCTTGTTTGTTTACCAACCATGTCATGGGAGGACGTTCAAAACAACTCAAGACTTCTTACAGGTTTTGCTTCAATGATTTTGCATAATAATAAAAAAAAGCATAGAGGCCGAATTTCTATCAAAGATCGATGACCTGCTGTTTCTGAAATCTGAAACATCCCACTCTGCCAGAATTCTTATTACATTTGAGACAGCTCCTGTATGGCATAATGTAAAAGGTGTGCTGGGCTAAACTTTGCTTCAGTAGATACAGCATAAATACAAACTAATGGCTTCCTTTCAACAGCTACTTGTTTTTGTTTTTCACATTAGGGGCAACCAGCTGTGCCACAGGTACTTGAATTAAATAACCTGGCATCTATTCTAATTTCAGCATGGATGCCCACCTCACAGAGTAAGGGCTTTTAATAGGATGCTGTATTAGTGTGACATTTAAGGCTGGAATATACACTACATGACTTAAATTCTGAACAGATTTAAAAACACTACACTTGTCGACTTTGTAAATGGTTACCGAGGAAAAGCTGGGAACCATACACTAAATGACTGAGGATCATACACTACCAGACTTTCAAATCGTTCTGAACACAACAAATTCATATTATATTCTGGACATACAGCATATCATCTAAATATTCATTCTGAAAGTTGCTTACTGCTCACAGTCTTTTGAGAATCTATAACTACTTCTAGTTAATAGCAATTATTTATATCAAAACACGTAATTCTCTCTGCACAGTTAACTATGAGAAAGTATTAAAAGTATACCATTCGCAGGTTGACTTGGTGAAGCATGTAAACAATGGGACGCTTCCTAAACGCTGATTGTTGGGAGTGGTTTGATGCATCTAGCTCAACAAACGGCGGGACTACATGTAATGAGAAGTTTCGCAGGAAACCGATTAGATGGTTTGGGAAACCTGATGGATAACAATCGTTATTTTTGCAGTTCAATTTGGTGATGCTAGTGTTGCCTTTACAGAGATCACAACTTGAGTTGTGTGGTTAGCTAGATACATTGGAAAAGCAAGTATAAATGTTATGTCTTATAAAATAAGTTTAATTTTATGATAATAAGTTATAATATAAAATGTAAAATAATTGTAAAATGTAACCGTTTTATATTAAAATTAACGTAAAAAAATTTGGGGTCAGTAAGTTGTTTTTTAAATTAGTACTCAATTAATAATCAGCAAGGATGCATTAAAATGTAACAAAAGTGACAACAAAAACATTTATAATGTTACAAAAGAATGTTTCTATGTCAAAACCTTTCTTTAAAGACTCCTAAAAATATATGCATCATGGTTTCCACAAAAGCATTAAGCAGCACAACCAAATATTGATAAGAATCAGAAATGTTTCTTGAGCAGCAAATTAGCCTATCAGAATGATTTCTGAAGGATCATGTGACACTGAAGATTGGAAAATATTACTGTTTTTAACTGTATTTTTAATATATTAAATGCAGCCTTGTTGAGCACAACAGACTCATTTACAATAAATAAACAAAAACTTACCAACCCCAAACTTTTGACTGGTACTGTATATAGCATTTTATTTTAGTTTGCATAGCGAATCTATGCAAAGTGCTAAGTTAATACACTGTTGCCCATTCCTGCAGATAAATCCTGTTAGCAGATGCAGCAGGATCACATCCTTCCCCGGCAGGGACAGAAACTGAATGCTAGCCCAAGGTCAGCAGAGTGAATCATCCACACCCCAGTGAAAATCTCCACCTGTAGCCCAACACCCCCACCTTTAAAAACATCTCATCTCAGAGATGCAGCTCCACCTTCAAAACCCTGATTTCATTCGCCCCAGACAGTGACGCTGCCTCCCAAACCCACCAAAAACGTAATTAAAAAAGCGGGCTATTAATCGGATGTCAGGAGCAGACGGAGACGGCTCTATTAATCTGCGGCGGGCTGGATGTGTTCGGCGGATCTATTAGCACCTGTGTTTTTGGTTGCCGTGACTGATGACTGAGCTGCATCTGCTCCTCAGACATCCATCCCATGATTCCTTGCTGCTCTGAGCCCCTCCTTTCCTGATTGCACTCTGAGCAATGTTTACCCCTTATTACATCAGCAACCCTTGACCATCGCATTAATGTGAGGGAGATTCAGGAGGGTTTCAGTGAGACGAGGAATCTTAATGAGCTGATTGGCCATTATATATGTTAACGGGGCGAGTGGCAAAGTGACAATTACGTGTTTAAACCAGTACAGGATTGGATTGTGCTTATGAATAGAGTGATTAATGATTAAAAGGGATAGTTCACCCAAAAAAATTTATTCTGTCATTTATTATGTTGGTCTAAACTACTTTGGTACCAAGTCAATACTAAAAAAAATCTTTTTAATGAAAACAGGAACCAAGTCAATTTGGTAACAGCTTACTGTCTGACTGACAGGTGGCTGCTTTTTAAAGTCAAAGTATTATTGATGTCAAACTCATGACCAAATATAGTGCATATGAAACACTTTAATGCTGTTTTTATGCCATCACTTTTAATTCACTTGCATGGTCTGGAAAAGAGCAGCTAGGACATTCTACTAAAAATATTTTGTGTCCTATATAAAAAAAAAAAAAAAAAAAAAAGGGGTTGTTGAAATGAAAGTGAGTAAATGACAAAAAAAATGTGTGTGAACTATTCCCTTATGATATTTAATTTGCCCCATACCACTTGTTCTTCACCGCCCCGGGGTGCCAAAATGACGAATACATCACCTATTTGCCGCCTGCCTCGTGCTTTTTGGCCGTCAATCAGACTTACTGGCCTCTTAGGCAATAGGAGCTCGACATGAAAGATTTCTGTAAATGCTCAGAAAACAGGAGCTAAGAGCTTATTGCCAAATTAAACACCTAAAGCTACTTGAATGAAAGCGTGGCCTTGACCGAGCGTCTGTAGATTTAGATGCATGAGTCAGAGCGCGCCTCTGAGAGCTGTTTTTGGCAGTCTGAAAGGAGTTGAGTGGCGAGAGGTGAGTTCTGGTCATTTTGGCAGCAACACACGGGTTTGTCTGTCTGACCCCTGCAACAAGCTGCAAATTGGAGTTGAGGCAGTTCAGTGAATCCTACTCTTTTAAACAGGCGTCCAAAAGTGTTCTCGTTTTTCTTCTGTGAAATTGTGAAAATCAAAGAAATAGTCAGGAGGGATTTTTTTTTTTTGAATGGGAAATTTAAAGGGATAATACACCCAAAAATTAAAATTCTTTCATTAATTACTCACCCTCACGTTGTTCCAAACCCGTAAGACTTTCGTTTATCTTCAGAGCACAAATGAAGATATTTTTGATGAAATCTGTAGATGAATTCAATTCGGTCCCTCCATTGACAGCTACGCAACTACCAATTTGACGCTTCGCTCAATTCAAATGGATTAGTTTTACGATCTCTTTATGAACTTTTTGTTTAATCCAAAATTTTCTGAAGAGACACGATCGCTTTATATGATGAACAGATTGAGTAGGCTTTTATACACATTTAAACATTGATTAGCTCAACTGATATATTTTCATGATGCTTTTGAATTCTCTCGTACCAATAAAGCTCTGGTTCCCATCCATTGTAATGATATGGAAAAGAGCAACCAGAACATACTTCAAAATTCCTGCTTTTGTGTTACACAGAAGAAATATAAGAGAGTTTGGAACAACATGGGTAAATAAATAAATCTTTTTGGGTGAACTATCCAACATAAAATAATATATTTGTGTTTTGTGTGTGTTGCTAATGACTGTATGCAGATGTGTGTGTGCTTGGTGCGTACAGACCTTGCTGCGCGAGTCCACGTTGAGCAGACACACCCCGCACGCCAGTTCTTTGGCATTCTTAATGCCGTGCCTCAATATACAGGAGGAGAAGTCCAGTGAGCTCTCATCGGGCTAAAGAAAAACACACACACAATCATCATGAATTCAGTTCTAAAAAAGCAATTGGGACCACATTGCATCTTCCACACAAATCACCAGCTGTCACTCAAACTTCAGATCACAGAGGCCACTGAACGGCTGGCCACTGAACAACCTCACAGCAGTTGATTGGCCCTGCAGATCAATACATCAGCCACAGAATCTGGCCAAAACAGCAGGATCCGTGCAGAGACAAACCCTCCACTCTCTAACCACGTTCATTTTTATTATGCTTCAGAGCGTTTGTGGGTTTTCGGCAGTGTGCCTAGACGTCATTTTTCCAAGCTGATATTATCTGACCGCACAACTCTAATATTATCTGCTGGCAACGATATTCTCCCATAAGCACACTGCAGAGAGCTTTGTCATGCAATTTGTTCACTTTCCACAAATAAGGTACACTTTAATACCTCATGACTTTGTCAGTATAAAGACATAAACATACAGATACCAGCATTAAAATGTTGATTTTCACTTCTCATTAACTCTTGATATATTTCTTTCAAACTCAAACTGAGGTAGTTACATTTTATATGATATACTTTAAAACTTTTTTTAAATGAATTGTTTTATGTTTTTGTTTACTGACCATCTGTTATAAAATAATATACTAAAATGGTTTAAGCTGGTTAAAGCTAGAGTAGGACATTTCGGAGAGGCTAGCAATAGCAAGCAACGAGCACAGCAGAGTTTGCAAAGCATCACGAGAGATGATGTTAAATTGCCTCATGTTTCAAAGCCCATAACACTACAATAATAATGACCGTAAACAACTTCGAGCTCTGACTTGTACCACCTGACTGCTACAGACTCATTTCAGTGTTGATGGTGTTGACATAGAAGCGCATAACTCTGAGCCGGAGGACGCGAACAGCGTCACGGCGGGTAATAACGACATGGTGTGAACGTAGCATAAGCTCGTTGTTTTGCGTCAGGAGGAACTGTAAAAGGTGTCTGCTGTTTGTTTGCGGCGCTAGGTGACTGACTACAACTCTGCATAGCCTCATGGGACACATTGATGACATGAGATGTCTGTTGGACCGAATGCAATGATTGGATAAAATCTTTTTTGGGTCCTGAGACTTCCACAGAAGATGTAAATTCTTTAATATTCAGACGACTTCTATTAGTGATTGCTATCAGGATGTGAAGAGTGATTAAACTAGCGTTATTGCCTACCCACTTCAAGTACCAACACTAAACTGGTTAAGCTCCTTCAGAGCACACCATTTGTTGAAAGAAAAAATAAATTAAATTCATTTTATAATAGCTTTAGGCTGTATTTTGTGCCCCATTTATAGAAGTGCCTACTGCTCCATTGCTCACCGCTCACATAAAGCACAGTTTACCTCAGTTATACTCATACTAAATTTTAAATCAACCAATCATCCGTTATGCATTAATCAATATTTGTGTATTACTGGACTTACTACAAGATCTGGTATTGTTTATTTGATAAACTCACAGTGAGGTTTGCCAGCGACATGAAGCCCATCAGGTTGTTCCACACACGGCTGATGTCTTTAAGTAGCTCCTGTAGTTTCTCCGAACAAACGGCCGTGGCTTTGATACCCAGCTCCACACGCTTGGTTACGCGATACACCTCCACCACACCTGATATATACACACAAAAACAACAACATTTATGTCATGTAAAAACCTTCCCAAACACATGAAGAACACAATTCAATGAAATGCAAAACCAAGAGTGTCAATGAATATAGAAATTTGCTATGATAATGATAGTTGTGATTGCTATGGCATGAGAAAGGCTGGAGGCTATTCATCATAGCAGCCAACTCAAATATGCTCTTCCTTTTGAGTCAGTTTTTGTGGAAACAGTATTTCCAGTTTTCTCTTGCCATCATTACTATAGCAACCAAAGTGAAAGTATTACAGATATTGATAACACTGTGTGGATTTGTGTGCAGTGCGAACAGACCCTGTGCATAACCAAACAGGAGAAACAATAACACGGCGGTGCCGTTCCCAGCACTCCCCAGTGCTGAATGTCCTTTTAAGCTGAACCCATAATAGCGTCCCAGAATAGTTGCTCTGCTCTGTAACACTAGACTCCCCCGGTCAGACCCACAATGCCCTGCTCTGTCCCCAGTCACAATCGCTAGAGCCGGATCAAAGAGCTTTAACGGTTTGTTTCTATGTAACAGCAGCACCCCGTGTTCCCTTCCCGCCAGCATAGTCACGTACAGCTCATTAAAGCCACCCTGAGTGTGTGTGTGTGTGTGTGTGACTACAGAAATAGGAAGCAGATAACCAGAACACCTGGCCTGTCTGTTTGACGGAAGACTGCATGGACGCATGAGGAGCAGGAATGAATGTGCATGAAGATATTGTGTGACATTGCTGATCTTATGAGATTTACTGATATCGTTCATGATGGGTAATGCTGGTCTCTGATCAGTAAATGAAGGCGTTGTCTCACCCAGGAGGTACTCCATCCCCTGTGCTGACTGGATGACCTCCGTGCACACTGTGGAACTGCTGATGCTATTAAGGGTGTTATTAGCAGTGTTGATGACCTGAAAGGGGAAGAAAAGACATGGCTGTAAAGTGGCCATATTTTACATTACCCCCCGGTTTCACAGACAAGGCTTAAGACTAGTCCTAGACAAGCACATTTAATCTGTTTTAAACGAAAGCAACTTGCACTAACATCTTAAAATATGTCAGTGCCATTGTTTTGTCTCAAGATGCACACACATTTATTTAAAAAAAACAATAGCTCCTTGAATGTCCAAATTGAACTGAGGCCTAATCCTGGCTTAAATCTAAGCCCTGTCTGTGAAACCAGGCCTAAATGTTTATTTGAATCCTGGATGATCACAAATGATTTCATATATCAATATTTCCTGAGAAAAGCCCCCAAATGAATATACTGTTATTCAAAGACATTACACTGAGGAAAGCAAGTATATTCAAGTAATAATTAAGTGTCCTCATCAGTGAACATTAGACTACTACTCCAGTCTAAACACAAGAATGCATCTAATGTGAATGATTTGAAATTGCTTAAAGGTAAAGTGCACTCAAAAAAAATTAACTTTGTAATCATTTACTTCTTCTGAGGAACGCAAAAGATGATATTTTGAAGATTCGTCTCTGTCATTACAATAAAAGTCAAAGGGGTACACTGAACTGATAATTATTCGATACCTTTATTTGTGTTTCGCAGAACACAGTAAGCCATAAGGCCCAGACACACCAAATCAACAAAAATCTAGACGCAATGAAAGCCAACTGCGGTGTCACCTGCATTTAAGCCAGCTGACCTTGAACACATCACAAAGAATAAAAGCCAACGGCCAACTAATGTACATTCTGCGTCTCTGTCAGAGAAGAAATAACTGTCTCCATTCCAGCAGGTGGCAGTAGACTTATCATCAGGACTGTGGATGAACAAACCATAAACAAAGCAGCACTTGTCGTCTAGACTTCATTGTCTAAATTACAACATTGAAAATTTTGTAATTTACTCACCCTCATGTTGTTCCAAACCTGTATGAGTTTCTTTCTTCTGTTGAACACAAAAGATATTTTAAAGAATGTTGGTAGCCATTGACTTCCATACTATTTTATTCCTACTATGGAAGTCAATGGCTACTGTCAACTGTTTGCTTAACAAAATTATTTAAAATATCTTCTTGTGTTCAACAAAGAAAGAAACTCATTCAAGTTTGGAAAAGTAAATGATGACATAATTTTCATTTTTGGGCGAACTATCCCTTTAAGTAGTAAAAAAGGGGGGATATTATGAAATATGTACTGAATTTATGTTAAAAAGATTTAAAATTTCCAGCCTGAAATATTCCCTTTAGGTTTCCCGCACCTAAAACAGTCCTTCTCTGTAAATCCATTAGCCAGCACTGCAACAACCAACAAGACATGTTGTCAATCAAATTTATATGTAATGATCGTAAATGCGAACAATAAACAGTTTCTAAAATGTTTCTATGAAAGGTTTATAAAATGTCCGTATGCACAAATTTATTTTCATAAATGTATCCCTCTTTATAAATCACAGTTCATCTTAAATTCACAGCAATGTGTACAAGCGCATCAACTCCACCTACAGAACGCCCACAAATATCCCTTTATGGTTCAGAAAAGTATGGCACTCATCATCAATAGGCAAGGAAATCCAAGCGCGCTCTCAGAAAATGTATGGCATGGCCTGGTTTCAGTATGTGTTTGTAGGCATTTATTATTGTTATGAATTCATTTCAGTGATGTAATAATAACAAAGCAGTTATAATTTGCACATATAATTATATTAATGCATATCATTCCATAATTATGAATTAATTGAATTACTGGTATACAAGCACCAAAAAGTTTGTAAGCATGCTCTTTGCTCTTCAGTTGGCGTACGCATAAAACATTTTCACATCAGTTTCTGCCTTTATAAATCCCTATTTGTTCCTCACTTAGGATGTAGGATCAAATCTATGGAATTTAGGATCAATTCTGATTGCATGTGCATTTTATAAACAAGGCCACAGGTTTATATTTGTGGCAACAAATTGGGTTCCAAAATGTTCCAAAATCCTACTCTGCATAACTTTATATTAAACATCAAATATCTTTTGATAAATCTTTTGACAAATAGCAGCTTTTGCTACTATACCTTTGAAACAGTATTTAAATGGCCTCTGATGATTGGCTATCGTTACTGCTTGTGAAATGAGCAACTGCTGAGGCCTCAAGCAATCATATCACACTTTTAGTTGATTCTGGAATTTTGATATCATGATTCTAAGTCTATCTAGAGACTGATAGAGTTTTACAGTGTATACAAAGCTCTTTATGAATGTGTGTCGAGGTATACGTTACCTGCAGAGCGCTCTCCAAACACCTCTGCCATTCGTACGCATATCGCTCGCTCTCCTGCCAGGAGTGTTTGGACGAGAGACAGTGGGAGAAAAACAATAAAAAAAGATGAAACCGAATGAGAGCTTTGTTCATTGAGAAACCTCAGGCTGTATTCAACAAGGAGAACCGGTCTGTGTGCTCAAAGAGAACGAGGGAGGAGAAGAACAGAGAGCAAGTGACTAACCTCCACCTCTCCTGTGAGGTCCTTATACTTGTCGCGGATGATCGGCAGAGCTGGTTTTTCATTTAGGGTGTTGGAGCGGTCTCTGAAGGGCTGCTCAGGGGCAGGAGAGGGGATGGACCGTATGATTTCTTTCTCTCCCAGACTGTGGCTACGCTTGTGGGAACCTTTGTACAAATACATGGGTCAATGACAAATGGGAATGTCCATGATAAAGAACATAAAACAACTAGGTTTAAAATGAGTGCCAAGTACATACTCTTTGTATTCTTGTGGGACTCATATGAAACTTTAAAGTTACCATTTGCAAGAAAGTTTCAATTTAATGACTGTAAAACATCATGTAATATAACTACCAAGTAAAACTGATAATATAGTAGAATGTTATTTAAAATAAAAAAATGTATATATATTATCCGAGGTAAAAAATAAACTATTAAAATGTTTTTGGTCATTGAAATCAAGCTGAAATAAAATATAAATATTAGATGACAAACAAATTAGAAATAGAAACATTAGAAACTGAAACAAGTTGGAAGTACTAAAATTACTAAAACTGCACAAAAAAAAGTACATAACATTATTGTATTTTTTCATATTTTAAAAGAGTTCATATTTAACAGTATGTAAATAATATAAAAACACATCATGAGTCATACCACAACATTAGCTTGTAAAACCTTGCCTTGTCATTTCCTAACATTTCCTGTTTTATGGGTATTTTTTATGCATGTTGATCGCACCACGTGACTTTGGCGGACATATATAATTATAATATACCTAATATCAAAAAAAGATTAATTATATAAGGTTTTGCTAAAACATTTTTTTTTTCTAAGAAATAATAGGATTGTCAAACTACTTTAGCGTTTCGGTTCAAAAATTAAATTATTTTAATGAGCTGTACCACCCCGACATGTCTTTTTTAAATCAAATTTTAGGAATTTTAAATCAGAAATTAAAAACATGTACTTCACAGAAGAGGTCTATTTGAATTGTATTTTTAATACATATGCATTTAAATATTTAGACAGATCATGTGACAAAGGGGGTGACACATCTTACCCCATACTCGCTCTATAATGTATGAGTTTAATTGTTGATCCTGCTGTATAATTAAAACTTTCCGAAGCACACAAACTGTCATTGCTAATCCACGGTGGGGCCACAACACAGACCTCAAACACCTCATTTGCAACAAATGATAATTATGTGCAAAAGAGCAGCATAGTAATACAGAAATACATTATTCATGAGGCATCACACAGTCAAACTGGCACGAAAAGCATGCCGTGCACACATGAGCAAGGAGACGGACAGCGGCACAACAAGCTCATGTGACGCAGCGACAGGTAAATCACCCCCCTCCCCCGCTGAGAACCACATCAGTCTCGGCATGGTTTCAGCCGCCAATCCATTCCTGCACAAACCTCACTCCTCAGATTAACTGTCTGATAGGAGGTCGGCAGAGGAGTAAACCCTCTTTTGTTTGAACAAATGAAATTTAGCAGATGTGGGTGGGGATCAATAAGAGGCAAATAAGCTTTTATCTCATTGAGTAAGTGCTAATGCATTATTGGGGAGCGAGGATGAAAAACCAAAGTGCTGAGGGATTCGGGTGGTAATGTTTATATATTGACATTGCCGTGCGCATCAGATGCCACTCTGCCATCTGTTGACTTTCAGAGAGAATGCAGCTGTGGAGACGCACTGGATCCAATGCACTCACTGGGTCTCATTCACAAATAATGGCGTATTGGTACGCACAAGAGAACTTGTTCTTAACCTCATTCTAATGTTAATGAATTTGGATTATAAATGAGCGACCGAGTGCCCAAGGTTAGTCATTTGCATAAAACGTGCTTTCGTGTTTCACAAAACCAAGTTTCACAACCTTTCGTCACTCTCAGAAAGCCTATGATGCTTACTCTAAAGACGCGTTTTCTTCTGAGCACGTGCAACAAGATCCTTGAAAAATGGCAAAACCAGTTCCAACACAATAAACAGATTACAGAGCTCTCATTTGCAGCTGTACATGCATGTATCAGTGTTGTTATACTGAGAGCTATGACGCAGCATTTCTTACTCTTTCACTGTATATTAAGAAATATTTAAGATTAAATATCCATGCATAAAATTCATCATAATGCGATTATAAAGTCATCTCGATTATGTGATTTTTGCATTCGTGTGGTTTAAGTTATTCCTACTGGTTTTGTATATTTAGAATTGTTATTGGTGACTCATGATTTGTTTGTATGCAGATTTCATGCACAAATTCCCTTAGGGAATGAGATCCATTTGCTGTGTCTCTCCGGAGGTCGCATTTGTCAATCGCATACGTCATTGAGGCTGCCTCATTTCAGAAAAGTAACTATTGCATTGCAAAGTCAAAAGAAATGACAACAATTTACGCTTTACAAGAAATAATGGTCAATTTCCTAATGGTTACTTTTCTGAAATGAGACATCCTTGAAAATGTATGCGACCGACAAATGTCCTCTGGAGGACGCAGCACTTTGAAATAATACAGCTACGGTTATGCTAATATTTTATGACACTTACCCTGCACAGACAAGTCAAAGGTGGCAAGTTCGTTCTTGATCATTTCTTCGCTGGATTTGACCTTGGCCTGTGTGCTGGCCTTCAAGAAATCTGACTTGCCAAATTTGGGCTTGTCTCCTTGGAAGGCTCCAAACTCATCTGTCATTTCGCCCTGGTTGCCCTCTGCTTCTGTGATTCCAGGAGGGGAGTCGGATTTCTCAGAAACCGTGCTGGCAAAGTCACCAAAGTCGTCGTCGTCATCTTGGCCGGCCTGTTCAACGGAGCCAAAGTCAGCGAAGGCTTCGAACTGGTTTTCAGCGGTGGAGCCACCGTCTTCGATTGGGAAGGTGGTCACCTTGGCAACTGTGGTGTGGGTGATGTTCTCAGAGCTCCCGAAAGATGTCTCTTTCCTATGGACGACAGCTGAAGATGGCAGTCCACCTTGAGACTCTCCCTGGAGCTTCTTTCCTTGACCAGATGGGAGATCGTCCTTGTCGGACCAATCGTAGCTGCCCAGACTGCTGACGGCAGATGTGCCAAAGGGGTCAAATTTCAAATCATCAGACTCTGTAAATGACAACATGGAACATCCATGAACTTTTAGGTTTCAGTGTCTTAAAAGGATAGTTCACCCAAAAATGAATTACTCACCCTCATGTCATTCCAAACCTTTAAGACTTCGTTTTATCTTCAGAACACGAATGAAGATCTGTTTGATGAAATCTGAGAGAGGGCAGCTACACAACTATCATTTTGACTCTAAAGCTTTAAACTAATCCATAAGAATTGAGCGGTTTAGTGCAACTTTTCTGAAGAGACTTGATCACTTTATATGATCAACAGTTTGAATTTAGACTTTTATTCATATATAAACATCCATCAACGCACATATCAGTTGTGGTAAACGGAAGCTCAAGCATGTTCACTTGACGTGCGAGAACCAATGAGGTTCATTCTCGTGTTACGCAGCACGTTTGAGCTTTAGCAAGAACCAATGAGGTTCATTCTCGTGTTACGCAGCACGTTTGAGCTTCAGCAAGAACCAATGAGGTTCATTCTCGTGTTATGCAGCACGTTTGAGCTTCAGCAAGAACCAATGAGGTTCATTCTCGTGTTACGCAGCACGTTTGAGCTTCAGCAAGAACCAATGAGGTTCATTCTCGTGTTATGCAGCACGTTTGAGCTTCAGCAAGAACCAATGAGGTTCATTCTCGTGTTACGCATCATGTTTGAACTTCTGCAAGAGGTTTGTTCTCGTGCGTCAAGCAAGTACAGTTGAGCTTCTGTTTATGTTTGCTGATCAATTTTTTTATGTGAATAAAAGCCTAAATTCAATCTGTTCATCATATAAAGTGATGAGTCTCTTCAGATAAATTGACTAAAACGCTTAATCCATAAGGATTAGTTTTACAATCTCTTTATGAACTTTTTGAAGCATCAAAGTGGTAGTTGCGCAGCTGTCAATGGAGGGACAGAAATCTCTCAGATTTCATCAAAAAGATCTTCATTTGTGTTCAGAAGATGAACGAAAGTCTTACGGGTTTGGAACAATATGAGGTTGAGTAATTATTGACATTTTCATTTTTAGGTTAACTAACCCTTTAACAAATTTTTGTACATTTATAGTTATAGTACAGTTTAGCAGTTAAGTACTTTCTTGTTGTTGTATAATTGTAGAAGAGGATGTTCTGGGTTCAATAAAAGTTTAGTTCTACTGACAGAATCTGCATTTAATTAAAGCAGAATTTATAGTAGTAATACACTTTCAAATGTATATGAAGCAAGGCCATACAAAAATGTGTATTTAGGCTGTCAAGTTGTCTAAATTGCCCATTTAGTGGTGGGACTACCGTTCTACTCTGATAAACTTCTGGTTCGGATTTTATTTAATCTACACCAGTGGTTCTCAACCAGGAGGCTGGGGCCAATAGAGGGTCTGAAATGACTGAAATGTATTTTAAATGAATCAATTATTATTAAAATATAAAAAAAATGACCAAACTCCAAACTAAATTTAAATGCAAAAAAACAAGATATAAAAATTTCTATTAGAATATAATAAAACAAATACAACAAATATTTAGTTTCTCTCTGAATAACTGTTGTCTTCAATTGAGCACAATTCTTGAATCATGGATGATTAAATATATCAACACTCCTAGTTTCGGTCAATAAAAAGTTTGAAAACAAACAGCTTTGAAGAAATACCAAAAAATAGCCAATATCGGGGGGCCTTTGAGTCTAAAAGGTTGAGAACCACTGATCTAAAGTCCCTTTTTGATATCCACATATGTGAAACTTACCATGTTTACCAGCTTTCCATGGTCAGCAGCTGAAAGACTGGATTAGAATAAGCGGCTTTATAACACTCACGTTAACGCACGTGTACGTTTTAGGGGTATATTTCTGAAACAGGTATTTAAAAAAAGATTCAGTGCAACCTTTTGCCCCACTAAAATGGCATTATAGTGCACAAGACTTTTTTTACAAACTGACGAATGAGTTGTAATTATTTCTTGTGGTGATAAACAGCAATACAGTGATGCTTTCAATACAGATTCAACTTGTGTTGAACCCTCAACTTTCTTTATAAAAGAAGAAAGCTTAAAATTAAGTTGGGCAAACAGTCTTTAAATCTCTCCCCTTTATCTAAATTTGTTTAAAGTTACAAATTATTATTATTATTTTTTAAGTACAAAATCAAGATTTGTAATTATTATTAAAGATATAGTGTACATATTATTAAGCCTTAGGGGTCTTTCAGACTGGGCACGTTTGCTGCGGTCCGAGTGCAATGGTTCCCACAGCGTTGGTCTGGTTTCACATTCAACTTGATTCTATCGAACCCTGTTGCAGGTTAAATCATCAAAGTTAAATCATCACCACGGTCAACCCCTACATGTGTTTTGTTGAACTGATGACATCATCATTGTCTAAAACGCATGCGCAGGTTACTTTACTTCCTGAAAAAATGCGCACCAGAGTCCGAATTGCGCCACATTTCCAGTCCAAACTCAGACCACCTGCTAGAGTTAATCTCGGGTTCGGTACCCTGGTGCGCTCCGGCATGACAGCTTTCACAATCCCAATTTTTGATACCCCGTTGCGAACTAAACTTCCACTTTATTTGTTTACTCCCTCATGCATTAGGTCAAAACTATCAAAATACTAACTCAACACTAACTCAACAAACACACAAGTTTGTGCTGTTTTTATGTACATTTACAAATGGCTTAAAAACCAGACAAATGAAAGTGTCATTTTGTCTACTGGTTGCGGATTCAGGATGGTCTCAAGTGCTCCCTGGTCATGATGAATTATTCCTGATATCGTCATATGATGAAGCCCTGGTTCATTAACTAGAGACTTCTGGCACTCTAATGATTCCTGAGTCCTTATCTACATCCAGAAGTCATCCTGAGCCGGGGAAGAAACGCTCAACTTCTTAATCACTAGATTGGGGTGAGTGACATCTGCATACGAGGATTGATGAATGCTTTTCAGATTTGTTACTAGAAGTAAAACTTCATTTTGGAAGGTCAAAATAACCATGTCAGTCATTTGTATAAAATGAATGAGTTTTGACTTTTCTTTAAAACACAACTAGACTGACTCACCAAGAGATATTTCTGCCAATTTTCTGGCTTTCAGTGTAGTGATGATGTGCAATCATTCACAATACCATACAATCATCCATTCCACACACTGACAGACCGATAAAAGAACTGCAATGCTGCACTGTGCTGTGCACTTTGAAGCTACTGCATGCACTTATTTCAAATACAGATAAATAAGCAGGAACTGGCTTCAATTTGAGGGTGTAATGTTGATTAAAATTAACAAATTGGAAAAAAACACCTAATTCTACTTAAAATACTGAAATTTATAATTGATTGGCAGCTCTAGAAAAAAAAAAAACAATCACATATGCATGACAATACCTAATGCCCTCACAGTTGAGCGGGGCACGACTGTTCACACACTCAATCATTTGTGAAATTGACAAGAAGCTGGTGCAGTGTGATAATTCTGATGACTTAATCTGCTTTGGGTAGCAAGATTGAAGGATGGAGAGAGAAATCAAGACGGCACGCATGTCTGCTGTACCATTGTTCATATTTATTACGACAACATTGGCAGAGAGAGAAAGAGAGAGAGGTCACAAAATTCCATGAAAGATCTTGTTACAATAGTCTTGCCAAACTAACAATTAAAAAGTTTTTTTTTTTTTTTTTTTTTGCATTATAAGAATACAAGGGCATGCAAAGTCAGAAAAAGCAGAAGTGAGAAGGAAACAAAAACAAGACAGAAAATCCCAAATCCAGATGCAGAACCCAGCATTGAGAAGGCACATTCACAGATTAAGATTAGATTAGTTCTCATTGGTCAAAGACACACTGTAGTTGGACTATAAAAGGAAAAAGCAACCAGAAATAAGGGAAGGTGATACAGAACATTTAAGCAAAGATCAAGGTGATGCTAATATTGGTTTTATGCAGCTTATTAAAACCCTTTGAGAACCTGAGAGCGTTTACGGAGAGACTCGTTGTTAAATTTAGTGATAAATTGGCAAGCCACCACCCGCAACAACTCATCAAAACTTCAAACGAGGGCTGCACAATTAATCAAAAAAATAATTATGTATCCGCTTAGGTCTGCCCTGATTAATTGTGTAAAGCGTCAATTACAGAGTTCAATTTGGGTCTACTACTATTGAGTACGGTAGTTTGTAACCAATCACAATGTCCACATGAATGAAGGGGCAAGTGAAGCAAGTGACAAAGCTAAAATGCTCCCATTTAATTAGTCAAATATTATTAAATGATTCATTAAATTATAAAATGATGTATTTTATCTAATTTTATTAAACAAATACAGTAGTCACCATTTGAAGTGGATCAAAACCTTTCATCAAAGTTATACATTTTGAACAATACCCGTTCTTGTCTTAGGAAAACTTTTTTGATCCACTTCAAATGTTGACTACTGTAGTTCTTTGATTTAGATGTGTAGCCTACATATAATCATTTTGTTTGGGGCAACGGCATGCCATATTTTTGTATTTTATTCAATTCTATCAATCAGAATTATGAATCGCAATTTCAATATTTTGTCATAATCGTGCAGCCGACTTAAATCCGGAGCCAATTCTTCTAAATGGACGTTGGTTAGCATCACTCTATTAGGTGCTCAAAGGGTTAAAAGAAACCAGATAAATCTAGCCTATCAGAGCATTTATTGGTTTGAGTGACAGGTAAAGAACGACAAAAAGAGACAGTACCCTTTTTCTCTCGCCATCCTGTTCATCTCAGTAGGAGCTATTTTTGACCCACACAAGTCAAAAAGGTAACAATTTCATATCACGGCAAGCAGTGTTCTCCTCATAAATACAAATAATATGCTTTCTGGCATAAATGCAACACAATCAGGAGTATTAATCAAGTCTATCTATATTCAAAATAAATAAGAGCTTATTTTCCTGTAATAAAAATACACTATTAAATTTGCATGTATATATTTCCATTCTTAATAAAAACAACCTATTTTGTTAGTATGCCAGAAAAACTGACTAATCCTACTAATTGTTTACTGCATGTATATACTTGTCAATTTCACAAATTGAAGGCTGGCACACACTGGAGCATAGAAAAGCAAAGTTAGAAAGAGTTCCACCTTCAGTGCGGTCTACGAGAGCAGACGCAGACTCTCACGTACCGCAACAAACCTGAAGTAAAGTCACCTTCTCATGGAAAGACCACGAGAAGCGCTCTGGCCTGGAAAAGAGATACTCTATGGTGGTTAGCTACACATCCAAGGGCGTAGGGCAAGTGTTAGGAAACATAACACCCTCTCAACCTGCTACAATATTTATGCTGGGGCTCTAGAGGTTTCCAGTAACTGAGCTAGAAGCATTTGTATAAGATCTAACTAAAATCAACAGTGTTTGACAAGGTTTAGGTACTGATGACAGAATTCATTTAGATAAGGCAAAAGGGATTCCTACAGACCTCAGTCGGAGTGGAAGGCAAGTTTAACACGACGTACACGAAAATGAGACCGTGTGAGATGGAATTACAGTTCATTTAGTATGTTATATTCTTAACATATGTGACCCTGGATCACAAAACCAGTCACATGTCGCACAGGTATATTTGTGGCAATAGCCAATAATACATTGTATAGGTCAAAATTATAGATTTTTCTTAAAAAAAATCATTAGGATATTAAGTAAAGATCACGTTCCATTAAGATATTTTGTAAATTTCCAACCGTAAATACATAAAACATTTATTTTTGTGAGTGGATGCAGCAAAATCGATTTTTTTTTTAGATTTTAAAATAGATATATATCGGCCAAAATATACCATGTATCAATAGAAAGCTTATTTATTCAGCTTTCAGATGTATACATCTCAAGTTAAAAAAAATTACCCATATGACTGGTTTTGTGGTCCAGGGTCACATCTGGTTGCTTAAAGGGATACTCCACTTTTTTTGGAAATAGGCTCATTTTACAACTCCCCCAGAGTTAAAGAGTTGAGTTTTACCGTTTTCGAATCCATTCAGCCAATCTCCGGGTCTGGCGGTACCACTTTTAGCATAGCTTAGCATAGATCATTGAATCGGACAGGACCATTAGCATCTCTCTCAAAAAAATGACCAAAGAGTTTCGATATTTTTCCTATTTAAAACTTGACTCTTCTGTAGTTACATCGTGTACTAAGACCGACGGAAAATGTGAAGTTGCGATTTTCTAGGCTGATATGGCTAGGAACTATACTCTCATTCCTGCGTAATAATCAAGAAACTTTGCTGCCGTACCATGAGTGCAGCAGGCATAATGATATGACACAGCACCTGAAAATAGTCCCCAGCTCAGTAACTTCCAACGTGAACGGGACTAAGTTTGTCTAACCTATTAAACCTATTTTCAGGTGCTGCGTCATATCATTATGCCTGCTGCACTCATGGTACGGCAGCAAAGTTTCTTGATTATTACGCAGGAATGAGAG
The DNA here is from genome assembly GCF_951802725.1 of Rutilus rutilus. NCBI lineage: Eukaryota > Metazoa > Chordata > Actinopteri > Cypriniformes > Leuciscidae > Rutilus > Rutilus rutilus. The sequence goes on from NC_140223.1 coordinate 14,933,002, forward strand.
TATAGTTCCTAGCCATATCAGCCTAGAAAATCGCAACTTTACATTTTCCGTCAGTCTTAGTACACGATGTAACTACAGAAGAGTCAAGTTTTAAATGGGAAAAATATCGAAACTCTTTGGTCATTTTTTTGAGAGAGATGCTAATGGTCATGTCCGATTCAATGATCTATGCTAAGCTATGCTAAAAGTGGTACCGCCAGACCCGGAGATCGGCTGAATGGATTCGAAAACGGTAAAACTCAACTCTTTAACTCTGGGGGAGTTGTAAAATGAGCCTATTTCCAAAAAAAGAGGAGTATCCCTTTAACATTCAGCGGACAAGAGACTGAAAATTGAGAGGAACAAAATTTCTTGAAAACACTGGGTTGTGAAAATAGTGATGCACCAATACTAATATTCTGGTCGATACTGGCATTTGATTTCTATGTTCATAGCCAAAAAGGATAAATAGCTGATATCAAAATTATATATTATTTTGCCTAAATAAACTGTAAACACTACAATCAATTGTTTAAAATACTATAAGTGAATTTATGCATCACAAAATTAGTTATTAAATTAGTATTTTTAAATATCAAGTGCACTGAAAAAATTTGCTAATAAATATCACAATTAATTACAAAGAAATGGGAAGTAAAAAATGTAAAGGTGAAAAGGTTTTTAAAGGTATTTTCTTGTAAATTGTTCTCCAATAATCTTCGTTTTAGCATTACATGATGGCAAAGGTAATCTACATGTAAAACAGGAAAAACGAGGATTAAATCCAATATCGACCGAAACCGATAAATTAAAAAATCTCTAAAATTAACCGTGACCTAAGACCTTTAGAGAATACAACATAATGAACAAACTACTTCCATCCCTCACGGCCTCGTTTTGCTCAAGTCTAAATACGGCTACTAAATATATCTACTCTGGCTAATGTCTATTGCTGCATTCATGTCATGTTGGAATTAGCGTAATTATGAGATGAAAACCTCACCTTCAAATATTGAATCTACAGTAATTTTAGTTGCTTTCATGTGAAGGTACGAGAGTCAAATCGGAGAAGTCAGAGCTTTCATTACATTTCCAACTTAAATAAGTCTGACATAAATGTAAATGGTTTCTACTAGTCAAAAACTAGTAAGAAACGTATAATTATAGAAATTCTGACAATATGTAGCAGCAGTCTATTATTTTCAGGTCTGGATGTTGGCTCTGGTGAGACCACACAAGTGTATGGGAACTCTTCCTACTGTGCTTCCTCAACTCCAACCAGTCTGTGCACACGAGGGCTGATATGACGGCTGTCTGAATGAAATACTGTGACTGTGTTCTCACCCTGATACATGATGACGATGAATGATCAAGGGAACACAAGCACACATTTGAGGGATGCATTTCATGCAGACATGAGAAGCAGAGAATGAGTGTAAATAAATGCTGACTGACTGACATTAGGAAAAGACAGCTGATTGCAAACAGGCCGATCAAGAGCTCCTGCCAGTCACCGAGGCCTCTAAGGGAAAATCTCACTAAATTGGCGCCCCAATGTGCACTCCCATTTCTCAGCATGGACTAGTATCAGATGCCTGAGGTATGCAGCTCAAGTACAGGGCAGCCAGTTCATGCTTGTGTGATATGACTCGTGGTAAATAAGTAGTGCTTTGTCATTTTTGCTTGTGTATGCACTGAGGCACGGCATCGAGGTTTCTCCATGCACATGCAAACACGGATAACCATCACATGAACGGATGAACGGTTACATGCAAAACAAGTGTATCCAAAATTATATTAACTATAACACCTGTTCTTTATAACCAAGAGAGGTTGTGATATGGTTTGATAGGAAGGTGGAACTGTGGATCAGATTAAGCAGAGAAATGTTAAGCTCATTTATCATGCTAAGAGCTAGTTGCCTGCAATGGAAAACCGGCTTCAGCGTCATTAGCATATTCATCTGGCAGTTTATATATTGCATTTGAAATTCTGATGAGCAAAAAATGGCTCGGAGTCAAAATTCTGAACGAATGTAAAGCCAGATGTCTTGTGTTTGCAGAATTTAAATGAATATTACTATCTTGTGCAATAATCTTTTGTCTTTCTCATAATCATCTAATCAAAAATTTGAATGTGAACATTATAAAGTCAAATGTGAGTTTGGCTTTGCGGCAAAAGCCCTTTTTGTTATATCCTACTCCAATCAGTTTAATAGTTATCTGAAAAGCATGAAATCCGATATTTACTAATCTAATCCAAACTACATGATACGAAATCTGATTACATTTTTGGAAATTAATTGTTGGATCAGATTAAAAAATATATATTTTTAGGAATTTTGGGGAAAATACATAGTGTCAAACACAATGTGCAATAATGCCTGTGTCAGAAATCACTGTTTATTTTCACTTATGTTTATTTTCCCACAAAGCAAACTACAGTATGTGGCATTCACTATATAGTTAACAGTATGATTTCAGACACAGCATACACTAATGCTTTCAAATTCATGTTTTAGACATTATCATAATGCCTCTGTGTTGCATCTCACGGAGTTCATTATGTCCAGATGTAAAGAATGGACATGTGAAGCAAAATTCCAAAATCTTTTCTTGCCACATTACCGTTCCAGCTATTCTCATTCTCTTGTCAATGTGTTACAGTAAGTCATTACTACAGCAACTGATGTAGATATTACTATGGCAACTGATGTAGATATTACTATGGCAACTGAACAAATGGATCTGATTTTATCAGTTGCAAAAATAAGTGGGCAATCAGTCCTAAACGTGAAAGAAATTTAAATCGTGAACAGTTTTTGTGCACTCTTCATGATTACATGCTGCTTTGGTTTGTGATTTGGATACAATGACAATCAAAGCAAGGGAAACTGGGTAACTAATGAGAGATGGCGACAGTGACAACATGAACAGACGGACGACAGGAGAGAAAACCAAGTCACAAGCTATTCGCATTAAATACTGTATAAATGTGCTTTCGTAACTGCCTGATCACTTGATAACACTAGGAGTTGATAAAACCAGTTATTGTGCTGTTAGCAATAATACTAATCTTATGAGATTCAAATTCACAAGCACAAGGTTTGACTGGTAAAAATTAATAATACATAAGCTAAATTAAATAAATAAATAAATAAATAAATAAATACATAAATATAAACAACAATAAATACTGTAGGTTTACAATTGTGCATGATTAAACTGGAAATGTATATAACTTTGATGGGAATGACGGCATGTTATGATGTGTAGCAAGTTTTTGATATGTAACTATAACTCAGCCGCACTGAACACACATACAGTGTTCCAACTGGGTGTCTGATAGGGCGGTTGTTCAGCCTTTGAGAGGCCTGAGCGGTCTGAGCATGTATGAAATAGAGAAAGTGGCGAAAGACAGAGTGGGCCAGACTTCACCAGAGCAAGCGTACTAATTCCTCACCTGCAGCTGGGGGTTGATGCGACGACAAACCAGGGAGATCTAGGGAGCTATCAGACATCACATGCTTCAGGTCTCCACCCATGTCTGATAACTTCATGTCTAGCTGTACTGAGAGTGTATCCTCTGAGTCCTCCTTCCCCACGCTGCTGCCCCCGATGGACGGGAGGTCAAGGGACTTCACAGAGGCAGAGTCCTCTTTGGCCTGCTTGAAGGCGGCCACTTTGTCCACCAGGCTCTTGTCAGACGCGCCCAGCGCCGTACAGAATTTGGAGGACTGGAAATCCGCAAAGTCGTCATTGTCACTCTTGAGCGACGAGAAGGAGCCCCCACCACTTTCTTTGTTATCGTCATAGGCCAGGCCACCTTCAAGTGAAAGCTGCTTGAAGACGTCATACTTATCGCCGCCAATTTGTTGCCGCTGCTGGGACGTCTCTGCCTGGCTCTCGCCGCCACAGTCTCCAGAGTCGGTCTCACTTTTCTGATCTCTTGAGCTCCCGAATGCCATGAAGTCAGCAAAGTCGTCCTGAACCACTGTCCCGGCTCCTCTACCTGCTACAGAGGTGGCAGGAGCTACTTCAGAGGATGATGAGGAGCCAAAAAGGGCAAAATCGCCAAAGTCATCACCCACTACACTGGGAGGTTTCGCGACTGTGGAGGGCAATACTAGGGATGGAGATGCTGAAGGGAACAGATTGAGTTTGGGGTCGGCAGTGGAAGTGGGAGCAGGAGGAGCCATTGTCGTGAAGAGGTCCAGGTCTGCCATGTTGAGAAGATTTCTAGGTTGAGCCAGAGAGGATGGCTGCGAATGAGACAGAGACTGAGAAGAAGTGAAAGGAGGAGGAAAAGTTGGCTGGAACTTGGCCTGGTCTGGTGGGTCTAGTGGAGAGACGGCGTCGGCCGTTTTAAAGTCTGTAAAGCCATCGTCGGCACTGACAGACTTGAAATCAGCAAATCCCTCCCCTGCGGAAAAACAAAAAGAAAACAATTGAAGAGCATGGCAAAATGCATTTCACACCAAAACAAAGGACAAAGAGGTGGCACGGCACAAAACAGAGTTTCAAAACAGCCTACAAGTCGCTCAAAGCCTCATTTCACAGGCCTTAAGGAAGAAAAACGGATTAGCAATGCTTAACAAGCTGCATTTGACTGCTGAAATGAAATGGTGGCACAATGAAACGACTTTTACTGTGAAGACAGAAATAAACCTGATAGAATATCTCACATATACTGTAACAGTATTTTTCAGTCTCAGCACATTAACACCACCATACAAACAAACACACTCAGGTGCAACCACAATCCATTCTCATTTCATTTGAAGTGAAGTGACAAGTGCAGACTAATTAATCTGAGATATTTGGCCATTTTGAGATTGCCCGCTTGGCCGATTAAGTAACTTACAAAATTTACAGACAGCCTAGGGCTGTATATATCGTGGCAGCAATCTATCAGATATTTTTCCATACCATGTCCATTGCAGCATGTAAATATATCAGCACACTGCAGGACTGCAGGACAGGTCATTAACATGTTTGCAGTCACTATATTACATTTTATCAAATACTGGCATGATATCAGTCATTAGCTCCCACGCCCTCTCAATATAGGCCAATGAAAACCCATTTTGATCGACCGCTAGAAGTGAACGACACGCAGATGACAAACTTTTCCATTTCAGCTGTGATCTACAGAATGTATCAAAGGCAGAGAGAGTTCAGAACAGAATGGGAGTTTTGGAAAAGAGATCACTGCAACCATTGACTTACTGGCTCTCTCAGAGCTGTCCCCACTGGATTCTGCTCTAGTGAGACAGGGACACGCACACATGCCTACATCAGTGTATGGAGCCCTTCATGAGACTAAACACACTATAGGCTGGTGAAATTGTTTTAAAAATCATTTTGTGAATGCAGATCTGTGTTGTATACAATGCTGTCAAACATGCATCTGCTTACCAACTGGTTTTCTGTCTGAAGGCTTCTCAAGCTCTCTGAAAACACTGTATTTGTCCCCTGAATCTAGAACAAAAGAGAAACACAGCGAACAATGGTAGTGTGTAGAGGCAGTAAAGTGTGCTTTGTATATAGCAGGAGCTGAAAGGTGGTGATAAATAGCAGGATAAATTTATGCAAAACACGTCTGTGAGCCACACAGAAATTCAAAGTCTTATCTCAAATGCATTTAGACAAGAGAATCTGTCTTTAAAGTTACACTGATATGACAGCAGTCTTCTGAGAGATCTGCCATCCTCAAAGGACTAATGAGGTGTATAGAGCTGTGTGTGTGTGTTTGTGTGTGTGTGTGTTACCTGAGACAGGAGCTGTGGGCTCTGCAGGCTGCTCCACTGACAGCTGTTTGAACACTGCATATTTATCAGAGGAGGAGGAGGATGAAGATCCTGACACTGGAGTCAGCATGGCAGGAACACTGTATGAAGCAGACAAAACATACACGAGTCAATACAAAGATCAAAGTGCTTTTACAAGCTACAAAGTTTTTAAAACGTTTACAAGTTAACAAGTTTTTTGTTCTTTGATGCTGTTAACTGTAGACTAAACATGAAGTCTTAGGGCACAATCCTAATTTGCATACAGGGATTTAGTGTCCAAATTCAAAACAAATTGAAAATAGCATGTCAAAGTTGACGGATACACTATATGGATAAGATTTTGAGAAATGAGAAAGGATCTCAACATCTTGAAAGTGAATTTAAAATAATACATTTAGCTCAATGTTAATGTTTACACATAAATTCAAACAGTTTGTGATATTAGTGTCTGTCTGATATCAAGACAATTCAGTGATAGTGTGTCTCAACTGAAAACCGTGTATATTTCCGTTCAAAAGTTTGGGGTTGGTTTTTAAAATAATTTTTCTTAAGGAACTACACTTCCAGTCTTCTTCAGTCACATTATCCTTCAGAAATCATTGTAATATACTGATTTGGCATTCAAGAAACTTTCCTTATTATCAATGTTGAAAACAGTTATGGCTTAATTTTTTTTTTTTTATGTATTTTCTTTAAAATTTAGTGACACCAAGCTAATTTTCCATTGTCATTAAAGTTTGTACTTTCAGCTCAAGTTCTCTTCTAAACAAAAGTCTGTATCTGCCTTCCCCTTCCCCTCCGTCTTGGATCACTTCCCTCATAACAGAGCGATATTCCTGGCACGGGAGAACACCGATGCGCTCACCCTCACTTCCTGTATTATTCTCACCATTCTCATTTCCACTGATTTAATTAGAGAGCTATCTGACACATCCAAGCACCAAAATATTCTTCTAAAACAAAGGATCTTTTGTGCTTAGTGAGGCCAATCGACCGGTGAAGGCCACCGCACTCAGCGAATACACTTTCCAACCTCTCACTCCCTGCTTTCCATAATTGCCTTTCGCCGTCTTTTCCCTGGGAGCATAAAATCGTGCAGATGTGAATAGAAATAAAATGGGATGAGATTATCAGCTGTCCATTGAAATGGGTTCATTAAAAAAAGAAAGCAGGGGTTTAATTGTTGCGCCGGGCGGGTTATTACAAGCTATTACAAAGCAGAGCGTGATTCCATGCTCCAGATGAGCAACCACAGTCTGGAGGAATCAACAAAGCATAAAAACAATATCATAAACTACTAAAGAGAGATGACAGGATGCTGTTTTACGATGCATTTCTCTGAGCTGTTTGCATTACGTATAAAATATGCTTTCACGGGCATGCAACAATATGCCACAATTCATAAGGAAGTAGCTTGATGAAAAGCGACGATCATACCAGCTCTGGGATGATGATTTCATGCTGGGGAACGCTCCCCCTGTATCTCCTTGGAAATCTGTGAATGAGTCATCTCCAGCTCCAGCTTTGGGGGCTTCCTGGAAGTCCTGGAAATCATCGTCATCAGGCTTGGTAGCCTGAAGTAAGCCAACGAAACAATCAATCAGTTTTGCGATAACAGCACACAGTTATTATCTGTAATAAAGTGTCTAATGTTAACCTGAACTGGAGGGAAGTTGGTGATGAAAGTGGCTGGTGGTTGTGCAGCCGGGTTAGGGGTCATTCCAATGACAGGTGGCGCAGTGACAGGCATGGCCATGGACACGGGCGGCTGGGTCATGATAGGCTGCTGGTGCTGAGGCAGGACAGCATTAATGGCCATAGCCATGGCGGGTAGATTGGGCACAGGCGGGGAGGGGAACTGACCCAGGATGTCCAAACTCATGACTGTAAGACCACTCTAGAGAATACAACCATAATATATAACAAAGGAGTTTAGTTAGTGGTAAGTCATTCAAAGCAGCTTAAACCAGGTTCACGTTATATTATTTGGCCGCAATTTTGTTACCAAAGACAAATTTCAGGCACGTCAGGTCAATTGTTTGTTTGTTTATTATATTTTTAACGCAATGTTAGCATTCGAGGCCATTTACATGGCAAACACGAGGTCAATATCACAATCCATAACATTTCACTAAAACATTTCAACTTGCCATAAGATAGAAATTCTCAAATACATTTGGGTGATACATTCTGAAATATTCCATGTAAACATGTTTCTGAATAAAAGCATTTTTTAGCAGTATCCTAAAAATTACAGTTCAACAGAATGTTTAACTGTCAAAGGAACTTGACACGAGACACAAAGGAGAAACTTCACCAATCAATATAAACCAATGTGCAAGTCTTGAGTGACCCAGTCTGCACCTAGTAAAGACGACTTGGTCGAACTTACACTATGTTCACTGTACGCATACCCTAGCGTACACAAAAACTGAAGTACACTTTGGGCTTAAGAGTGACACAGAGCCAGTTCATTACTTTTTTTAGGGTGTATTCACACCTGCCTTGTTTGGTTCGTTTGAATCGATTTGGTTCGATTTCCCCCCTTGGTGCGGATCTTTTGGGCAGGTGTGAATACAGCAATCGCACTCGGGTGCGGACCAAACAACCGAACCGAGACCCGGCTGAAGAGGTGGACTCGGTACGGTTCCAAACGAACTCTGGTACAGTTCGTTTACGGTGTGAACATGAACCGACCCAATTGCTGGAAATAACGCATAAAAATACTGATGTGTTCAGCAAGTTTAGCGAACGGATGAAGGAGAGGGGATATAAGCGGTCTCCCGCACAGTCCGGCGCGCTGTCTGTGCACACGATACTGTTGCGTGTCGTGTGTGCATCAGGACATTCACAGAGCGTTGTCTTTTGTCTTATCGTGCTTAAATGGTTTAAAAGCATTTGCATGAATAGGAGCGTGATCATATAATGTAACGGTAGTTTAAAAATCCTATTACAACATCGTATAGACGACATTGTATCATATGATGCTCATTAGATTCTTCATATTACGTTTGTAGAGAATAACACCAAATCAGTAAAAGAACAAATTTTGCATTACGAAATATCTCCATACTGAGCCTGTTTTTGCACTTCCTGCTTTTCCCTGCTCTAGAATTCCTGTCCAATGAATGGACGACCTTAGCCCACATGTGGTTTTGTTTACACATTTTGATTCACTTGCAAAAAGAGCAGTGTGAAAGCGAACCGTACCAAAAATAAATCAACACTGTATTTGGTCCGGACCAAAGCAAGTGAACTATCGGACTTTCCTGGTGTGAATACACCCTTAGACCCTGATGAATTTACATTTACATTTATTCATTTAGCTGACGCTTTTATCCAAAGCGACTTACAATTGCTATATGTCAGAGGTCACACGCCTCTGGAGCAACTAGGGGTTAAGTGTCTTGCTCAGGGACACATTGGTGTCTCACAGTGGATTCGAACCCGGGTCTCTCACACCAAAGGCATGTGTCTTATCCATTGCGCCACACCACCTCCGGTAGGTGGTAGGTACCAATTTCTGGTAGTGTCAAGAATTTTATGTAGTGTAACTGCTCCTACAAGCTGTCAACCGAATGATAGGATCAAAGTTTAGGCTAGGATCTATATCAAACAGTCTGACATAAGATTGTTGATTTTTGTCCAAATCCAAACACACTTGAACAAGCTAATCAAGGTTTTCATAATTACTTGAAATAACGGACAAGTGGGCTAAATTTGGGATTGGTAGTCAAGCCCTGCAGGACACTGGCCCTCCAGGATTGGAGTTAAAGGTTCCTGCAATACACCATACCATCCCCGTTAGTCAAATAACTATAAAAAGAAGCGTTAAAGCAGCATGATATCGTCAATGATAAGTAGCACAGAGATCTTTGAGTGCCGACTGATAAACGCTGATTACCGACAGTCATTAAGCTGAGGTATGAGGCACTGCTATAAACATAAGACAATCAATTAAAGCTGATATTCTCCCTACACATAACAATGATTTAGTGAGCCATTAGACAAGAGCGCTTTAATAAGCCTCGTACGGGAATGGTGAATGTACAGCACGTCTTTCATCAGGGAGACAAAATTAAAAAGCAGGGCTGTCAGACAATAGACCTCCTTCTCCATCCAGATGTCTATTTCTCCCTCTGCCAAGAGAACGTCTGAATTGTTTGCCTAAAAAATTCATTAAAGTCAACTTCCATTTTCAATGCCATTGCTGGCATCCTCCAGAGCTTTTCCTTTTTTTTTATTGCTCTTCAAAACAGAGGCTCTGGAAGAGTGGCTCTTTATTGAGCTTTTAAATTTGCATAACAAATGCATTAATACTGGAAGGGTCCCTTGAGTTGCTGAAAGAGCTACAGTATCTTTTCACGGGACTGTAGCTGCCAAGGGTAGCAAGAGAAGATAAGGAGATCCCAAAACCTCTGGCCTTAAGATCCACCGAACAGAGTATGCACATATTCCATTTTTGGAAATGTTGGACTTTCTGAGATAAAATTTTTTACCTGGGCGACTCCAATCAAAGCCAATACGGAGTACAGCTCTTCCTTGGTCAGCTTGCCAGGTGTGGTTCGGTTGGCCAAGGCCCAGATCTGCCCAAGTGCTTCTCGTGGCAGACCCGATGAGATCAGAATTGGGTAGAGTTTGGCTGTGTCAATGCCTGCTGGTGTCATGGTGAAGTCAAGGACCTTCTTGAACAACTCTGTGAAGAGCAACCAATTGCAATTAGATATTGGGATATAAAACTTACCTTGGAAAACCACAAAATGACACGAAAGCCAAAGATATCAAGAGCTTATACCTGGGATGAGCGAGTCATTGTACAACCAGGCTGGCACCATGGGTTGCATGTCTTGTTGGGGGTAGACGCCTACGCCTGTTTGTGATGGACATGGAGACAGTGAGATGTTGTTTTTGGACTATTAAGATAAGAGTGATTGATCAAGCATATATCCCACGTCATTATTGCACAGTCAGACGTCCCTCACACCTGCTGTCGGCAAAGCCCAGTGTGGATATACTACTGACACCATGCACAGATACACTAAAGACTCCCACTGTTTCTGCTGTCAGCTCAGTTGTCTTGAGCCGAGAGCTGGTGGGTTTGCAGGACAAACAGATTGACAAAACATACAAAGAATTTGCTTTGTACTAACATTGACACTGTTATTATCATCTCATTATTTGCATTGCCAATGTGTACACTATGCTAAAACTGTCCTGTGGTGAAATAAATTAGGGAAACAGATCAAATGAGGCTACAGCCATTAAGTCTCCAACTAAGCATCATCAGTAGTGAAACATCCAACAGGTCCCCCTTAACGAAACCAGTGGGCTCAGCTGACAGACCAAACCAGGAGTATCCAATCCTAATCCTGGAGGGCCACCTTCCAACCAAGGGTAGCTCCAATCCTAACTAAACACACCTGAACAGGCTAATCAAAGTCTTCAGGATTACCAGAAATGTCCAGCAAGAGTGTTGAAGCTAAACTCTGCAGAAAGATGGCCCTCCAGGAGCAGGATTGGACACCCCTGGATTAAACAGACATGTTACCCTGAAAAATCTAGAATCATTATTACGGGTAAATTGGAAAATAAGGAAGAGTGAAGAGGGGAAAATCCCATAGAAGTGGGGAAATATATATATAGCACCCCGCTAAGAGATGAAGCCCAGCATATACGAGTTAAATCACGCACATGCACAAAACATTTTTTTTTTTATTACGTGCACCATTAGTAAGATTTCCAGGACAGAAAGAAGTGCTGCGGGTAGAAGATTTTCAGAAGTTTTCTTCATTCAGTTGAGATTTTCATTAAGTCATCTTTATCTTATTCTACTTTCCCATTAGTCTTTGAACATATTTCATGCTCAAGAGCACATTGTCTTCAAAGGTAAAGCATCTAGGCCAATGCATTTTCTCCTGTTTAATGCCTTGGCTTTGCATTAACATCCAAGTAAAAGGACCAAATCCTTCATCTTACTTCAGCGATTCATTGAGAACTGTTAGGTATAATCACATTAAGATTTCAATTAAGACTTTTATAACAAGAACAAGATAAGAAATCAGCCCCTCTAAACCAAGCACATCTCAATGATTAGCAAACAGAGGCAGGGCAGGAAGTCTCGAGCTGCAAGCGGTGTTAATTTTGAGAAGCTCGGAAAAGAGGTGGGACTGAAACCAGATGTTTTCTCACCGCTGACATTAGTGGGCTGGACGGGCGGGCTGTCTGCCGCAGGGGGAGACTGAGCTGCGGCGAGAGGCTCAGGAGGCATCCCTGTCATGAAGGCGGAATTGAAGTCATCTTGGGTTTGGGCCCAGTTTCGGGATCTGGTACTGCTGTGAAACTGGGCTGTGACCTGAGCTCTCGGACTCAGCTCAGACAGAGCCTGTCGTGGCTTAAAACTAACCTGGGCCTTCTTACCAGATGTCAAATCGCATGATGAGAACATCTTCTCCTCCAGAGAAGGGCCTGAATCAGTTAGGAACAGAGGCCATATTGAACTGTAGTAACTTATATTTTAACCATGTACAAGAAGTTGCTGACAGTTCCATCCATAGTCACCGGATACAAGATATGTTCTATTAGAGATATGAGGCTGCCTAAGAGAGCATACAACAAGGAAGCTGGGTTTTGAAACAGATAATGTCCAACTATGACTAAACCGCTTCACTTCACTTGATAAAACATCTAAGCGAGCCAGGTAAGTAACCAATGTCAGTGGGAAAACAGCTTCATTTTAACAATAAATTTACCTTTACATTGACTATTTTAATTACTGACCCCTTTCACAAAGCCTGGGGTGAAACAAGAAGTGTTTAAGCATGATATAATTGTCTGGCAAATGTTGAATGCTTTTAATATTGTGCTAACATCACAAAATATTAAGCCACAGTCTGTGATATGCTCTAGTCCAAATTAAATTATTTTCTGTGGTAACAGACATCATGCATGACATAAATTATGTCAGTAGAGTTTAACTTGTTTTGAACCAGTAATACTCAAACACACACTTCCACGCAGGCTTCACTTTGAGCCTTATCAGGGCGCTGTCACAATCGGCATTGTGTGCATGCGCTGGTGTTCTGATATTACTCCAGCTTAAATTATAAGAGCATATGGGACACCATCTGCAGCCTGACAAAACTGAAGGGAGGTGACGGTTGAGTCAGAATCACAGTGCAAATCTCACAGATGGTGACCATCATATCTGAATCAGAAACCCCGACAAACTTTTGACTCTACGTCAAGAACACAGCAAGCTAGCGTTTATGGGCAAAAAGGTCCTAAAGAACTGGAGAAGGGTATCTGTTAACATTCACATTCATCTCAATAAGAGTTGCTTGGCTGGCGCATACAAACCCAACTTACTGTACACAACTTTTTTTCTGAGCCCATTACATGAGCTGTAAATGTGAATGATCATTCGAAATTAGAACTGGTTTGAGAACGGAATCAACTAGCTCACTGAAAAACACCAGGTCAAAAGAACAATTCATTCGCACGTTTTAAAATATATTAAAATAGAAAATATTTTAAATTGTAATAATATTTCACAATATGACATGACACTCTATTTTTGATTAAATAAGTGCAGTCTTGGTGAGAACAAGAGATTTCAAAAACATTTAAAACATAAAAAAAAATCGACCGACCCGAAACTTTGAATGGGCTACAACGGAGAAACAAACACTAAGCTCACACAAAACGCGTCTTTGCATCTAAAAGCGCGAGATGCAGCGCTCAGGAATGGTTTAAAAAACGCAAGAACGCAAGGGTTTTGAGACGCACTTCGAGACGTGATGCAATAACAAAAATAGCTAAACAGCAGAATAGATGGATACGATTGACGATTGCACCAGCTATGGCATTTGACCCTAATAAAAACTGTGTCAGAACGCCAGGACCGAGATCCATTTTGGTTCACCCCATCCTCCGATGCAGATATAAATACAGGGAATACCATCAAGAGCTAAAGCTAGTTCCAGTCAAATAAAACAGCTGTTATAGTACACAAAATGTTGCAACACTTGCCCCACGTCCGGGGTCTTCTGATTGGTCCACTGTTTTGGAACTGACATTGATGAGTGGCGCTGCGTGTAAAAGTTGAATTTTTTTTATCTTGACACGCCGTCTTAAAAACGAGGCGCTCATGTGCGAGATGCTGCAATAGACGCGATACGTGAGCACAATGGTCATACACATCCATCTAGCGTTTACATAGAAAAACTATGGAAAAGTAGCGCATTGGAAAAAAAGCGTTCTGTGTTAACGGCCCTTAAGTTGTGTAGTTATGGCATCTGACCCCTGGGTGCGTGTTCTAACAAGTGATGGTATGATAGAAAAAGAGCGATTGTGAGAGGGGCGTTACCTTGGAATGCAGTTTGGGAGCTGGAGATGACAGAAGAGTGTTGGATGACAGGCGAGACAGGGAGAGATGAAGGGACAATGTGAGGTAGAGGAGAGGAAGGGGGATGCTGGCCAGGCCCCAACTCTAATGGCTGGCTAACTTGAGCGGCTCTTAGTGAAGGGGAGGATGGAGGGAGGGATGAAGAGGGGAAAGAAGAGGAGGCATCAACGGGCCCTTGCACAAAGTCACTAAACTCATCGTCGTCATCGGGGAAAGCAGGAGGAAGCGAGTGAGAGGTGACAGAGGTATGAGATGGCGATGAGTCTGCAAAAACCAAACAAGAGAGTGAGACAGACACAACGCACATCATGAGTTATGACCACACACACAAAAAAAAAAGAGAAACAGTTTTACAAAGAACAACAGGAAGGTACTGAAATTTCATTAGGTGTGGTGCTGGTGTTAACAAAAACAAACTCAACCTTTCAATGAAAATGTCAATGAAAATTTAATTGTTGTATTAAAATGAAAGATGTATAAACAACTACTGACAGGGTCCAAAATTAAAATCAAAATTGATCCTATTCATTTACTTGACACTCATTTCTGGTCTTGCTGTGAATGATTCACCGGTGCATGTTATTCCAAAGAAAATGCTTGTCTTTCCTTTTCTGCTAACATCACTTAGGCCATCCATGCTGATGGATAATGTTATACAAAAGCCAAATAGATATTTAAGCATTCTTTTAGCAAAGTCTCATTCTGACTGCATTCTCATTATGTTATGGAACATTGACTTCTCGCCATCCAATTAATTACTGCCCACATTTTTTCATTTAATATCCTGACCTGTTTTGCTCAAAAATATGTCACATTAACAAGATAAAACAGGATGTGAACGTTCATACCAAATCAGAGTAAAAGTTGGCTTTGGTGAGAGATTAAACAGTTATTTTGCCAGTTGGCTTATATCAACAAACTGAAAAAATACATGGTTTAGGTCCAATTTTAAGAACGACAATCTGACCTGACTGATGACATGCATGCAATTCAAATCCAAGAACATTCTACTAAGAAGAAAACAACATTCAGAAGTTTGGGATCAGTGATTTTTAAAAAAAAGAAATTAATACATTTATTCAGCAAGGATGCATTAAATTGTTTGAAAGAGACAGTAAAGACATTGTCATCTCAGAAATAAATTAAAAATTGATATATAAAAGTTGCTTTAAATTGTAATAACATTTCACAATATTACTGTTTTACTGTATTTTTGATCAAATAAATGCAGCCTGAGAATAAGAGAATTTTAAAAACATAAAAAAAAAAATCTTACTGACCCCAAACTTCACATTAAACATACAGTATGGAAGTTTTCGCCGCTAGGGGTCGCTAACCTCTTACAATAACAAAGGCGTAGTTTGATGACGCAATATTTGATAAGAATTATGGATCTTGTCGTCAACGTCAAGCCGACCGATCTAATAATGTTTATGGATGAGTAAATACATCGATGTTTTTATCATGACTGTGATATGAAGCAGGTCGGGATTGCTAAGAGACAGCTATCAGCTCCACACGCGACGCGAGTCCCGCGGATATAAAAGGAATATGGACATTTCATTCTACCGAACTACACGCAAGTGCAGAATTACAACTCACAGGTCAGTTTATTAGACAAATTAAACTTGTGAGGTAACGCAGCACTGTTTCACTTGGTCTAACATTACACTAGCACACTAAACTGCATTTGAATGTGTTGAAATGTATGTGTTAGTTTGTCTGTATGAGACTAGCAGTAAGCTAGATCAACATTAGAATAACATACAGATCATATTCTAACATTTTATCATTGTTGAACTATATAACATTGATTAGTTTTATGAAAATGTGCTCACCTGTTTAATAAAGTACATGTAGGAGCAGTCTAAGTCTCGGACGTGGAGCTCTCGTTTATATACTGTCTATGGGAGCTCTCGGCATCTCGAAAACACCGCGCTGATATTGATTCTCGTTTTAGTTCTCCTTTTTTATCCAAAGTCTGCTTGCCATGGTCCATAATGTTTGAACGAAACAACAACAGCGTGCAAATAGACATTGCGAACTACACAGTTGTCCACCTCAGTCGCCTTGGTTACTATCAGAGGGCTCTGGTTGCTATGGTACGAGCGGAAACCAGGGACAACGCGGATATGACGCCATTGACGGCGACAAAACGGAAATAAAGAAATGGGACGTGTCTTCGAATTAAATTACAAATTTCACCTGGTTTGAAAGTTGTTGGAAACAGTCGGGATAATGTAAGTACACAACAACAACAAATATATAACATAGAAATAGTGATTTTTGCTATTTTTAAAGCAAAAAAGTTACATATTGTGCCTCTAAATCATTCAAACTGAATTTTTTAGCCGGTGATAAAAAATTTGACCAGTTTATTTTTTCCAATTCACCTGCAAATTGCAGGGGTTGCAAAAAGTTAATTTTGGACCCAGGTGGACCAGGTGTGAGGGGTGAAACTGCAAGAGTGTGAAGGTGGAGGACGTGTTATATGGAGGATGAGGAAACAGCAAACACTCAGTGGAAAAATCTGGAGAGCCTCCTGGTGGCTGCTGGGAAGAAAACAGCTGTTCGGCTCAATGAAAAAGGTGTGGTGTGTGTTTGTGTTGAGAGAGCAGAAATGCTTTTAAAGGATGAAAATTCTGTCATCATTTACCCACCCTCATGACAATCCAAACCTGGATATATATAATAGCACAAAAAAACAGCATCCAGTACAATTCTTCAGAATCATCCTTTTGTGTTCCACTGGGGGACAAGAAGTCATTGGGTTTGAAAGAAACGGGGGTGCGTAAATGATGACAGGATTTTTATTTTTCGGGAGCACTATCCCTTTAACAGTGTGTGAGTGTGTCCCTGGTAATGTCCTTCAGCTCTTGACAGCCACTCTGGACTTGTCAAAAGCTGTCTGAGCTGTGACCCTTGACGTCATGAGCAGGGACTTGAAAGGCAAATGGCCGGAAGGCAGTCAGGCAGCTGGAACGTGTCACTGGATGTACCTGGTTTCTTAGACTGTGAAGACGGTGTTGGATGCATCTTGGCATCCCTGCTGAACCCATCCAGATTTCCTTTGATGGCCTCTAAGGCATCGTCACGACTCTTCTCCCCAGTCTGTACAAAAATAGAAGTTTGGAGGAGTTGATTTGCAAGAAAAAGTATATAGCAAGACAGACAGTGATACAGCAGCAATTATAACTCATTATTTTAATTAACTTCTCCAGCAGCTATATTGTCTATCATATAGCTTACTTGGATGGCAATTTATGATTGGAATATGAAGTGGACAATAATCATGATTAGGTTAAATCAGTGGTTCTCAAACTGGGGTACGCAGACAGAACGGGGTACGCCAAAAAAATGCTGAGTTTTGCCATTCATTTAATTCTACCCCAGCTAAAAATAACATGAAAACTGAGCATGTATTTCTGGCAGGTAAAATGCCGTAAATACATGACATCCGATCAAATTACCTCATCTTTTGCAGTCAAAACTGACTGCACTCACACAAGCAGCCTGTATATGATAGGTTGCGTGCAGATTGCTGCCTTGGCAAATCGCGCAATACTGCTGTTCTCGACAATGTACCTTTGTAAAAGTGGGGATTTAGCACTTACTAGCACGAAGAACAAATACAGACACAGACTGTGCATAGAGATAGATTTAAGATTCAAACTCTCTTCGATACAAAAATATATTATATGAATATCCACACGATTGCAAATGTGACACTGATTTTATACCTTTCAAGAAACGAAAGGTATTAATATTAAGTGATGTTCATTTTAAACACAGTATTGTCAATATTTTTTGCAACAAAATAATAGCTCCAACGAAAGCCACAGCAGTGATTGTGAACGAATCTGCGGCTTTGAACAAATCTTGAGATACAATGATTCAAATAATTCATAATTACAGCCACTTGCTTTGTTACTGAACGAATGAATGACTCACTCGTAAAGACAGTGACTTGTCGCCACCTACTGGTGGTTTTAATTTCATATATAAAAGCATCACTTCGTTTTTACCATCATTGCATATTACTCTATTACTCTAATAGTCACAACAACAGGCCTAATATGTAGAAAGTAAATATGATCATTTGTTTATGTCATGTTGACTTGCTCACTTTGGGTTTGACGCTGCTCAGTAGACGCAGTTTCTGTTTCTGCTCCTCAAACTGTCTTCTCTTTCGATCCTCCTCCAGCATCCGCTGCTGCTGCTCCAGGCGTTTTCTATGGACACACACTAATCAGAGACGAGTTCCGGCATGCAAACAACTTTCCGGCAACGGGAATATATAAAGCCTTACTGATGCTCCTCCGCCATCTGCTTCTGGATGTCCACAGGGAACTGTGGCCCCGGGCCCCTCATGCCCATGAACTGAGGCTGACCCATGAACTGCATCCCGGGAGTCTGCATGCCCATTGCCATCCCGCCCTAGAAACACGGGAGAAAGAGTGCACATTTGTTATTGTTAATGCATGTCTTAGACATTTCAAAAGTCCGTCAGACACACAACAGACCTGTATTGGCATGGCACCCGGCATCTGTGCTCCGAAATTCATTCCCATCATGCCTTGCATGTTGGGCTGCATGACCTGGACCATGGGGAAGCCCTGCTGCTGTTGCTGCTGCATGGGCATCATTCCTGCCATTAAATAACAGTTTAAAAATGTCAATTTTTTATGACAAATGTAAAACCATTTTAAAAAATATATTTAAATGTTCTAAAAGATGTTGTAATGGAGAAACGCATCCAATACAAAATGATCTAATGTGGAAAGATGCAAAATACAGGCAAAATGTCAGCAGCTTACCTTGCGGTGGTCCAATACCCCCTCCTACAGGGTACATAAAACTAAAACAGAAAAGACAGGCACATTCAATATTGTAGTCATTTACCAAGCTGCCCATTTCAAACCCCTGAAGCTCATTTCAGTGTCAAGCTAATGTCTTTACTCTATCGCCCTCCACATTCAAGAGACGACTAAAGGCAACCAATCAATCATTCAACTGAGAAAACATTTATGAAAACAGCCGAAGTCCATTATTCTGGAAGGTTCTACATGTTATTGCCCCACTGAGGAAATCAAAATCATTCCAGTATTGGCCCTTCATTACATTGTTTTCACAGCTAAGAAACACATTACAATAAAGCAGAAATAGATTCATTTTCCTTATGGAATGAAAGCATAAATTAGCATTTTGCAAATATTGTTATGATCAGAGGAAGATCCTTCAACAGTAAATGTAAAAACAATCATGGCTCATCTTTAATAAAAATTTGTGGTACTAGCTAAAGACTTTGCACCTGCCCAAATTTTCACGAACAGACATTTTGGCAGCCAAACATATTCGGCTGAAAAAGCACACACACACACACACACACACACACACACACAAAAAAAAAAAATATTTGGGGACTTAATTGTAAAAGTAACTCATCGAGAGTTAGCCTTGTTTTGTTTGCTTTTGTAATAGTCTGAAATGTGGGCTAACACGCCACTGAGGCTCTCTGGCACAAAGCGGTCTGTGTGTGTGTGTGTGTGTGTGTGTGTGTGTGTGTGTGTGTGTGTTGCATCTGTTTGCCTGCAGGCTCACAGCTTTACAGCGCTCAAAGAGACTGCGATACAACAGAGGGAGGAGAAAAAAATAAAACACTGGATTAAGGCAGATTAACATTCAAAGAGAGATCTGCTGTGACATCAGGGTGGGGAGATCACATTTATCCACCATTTTAAATTGTTACTGCCAACATCCATCCATCCATGAGCAAACACGGTTATAGCCACAAAACCTGAGATTGAGCTTTTCTGACAGGATTTTTGTCTTTGAGAAACATGTAAACAGCAGCTTTGATACAGCATATTAATGTTATGCAGAGCCATTCACCTAATAATAGTCCATACAAGATTTTCTCTCGTAAGTCTAACAATATTGAACAGAGTTAAGATAAACTGGTATAAGGAATACATTTGCAAACCAATATAAAATCAACACAATCAAGTAGCATTTAAACGTATTTAAACAGTTATGAACCATTTTTCAGTTCAAAGATTTGAATGCTTGAAAAGGCTATCAGCTCTATCTAAAATCCAATGACACACTGAAGAGCTGCTTTTCCCACTGGACTTCCACCAAATATCCCATCTCATGCTATATAGCAAAGTGTTTATCGTAATAAACTAGGAAATCTTTTGATTCTTCAATTCTTAAATGAGTTTCTATGTTTTTGCTAACAATCATATCTCTATCAAAGCTCTCAAATCTCATATTTCTTGTACATATTCAATCTTAATAGATATTCTTGTTTATTAATAAGTATTAGGGCTGTCAATACATTGGCTTTATTCAAATAAATTAATTTTATATAATTATTTGCTGACAAAAGCTTTAAAATTTGTCAAAATTGTTAAATTTTTTAATAGGCATTAAAAAAAGTCAATTATTTTTTTATTTTTTTTATACATCATTAACCCCAAGCCTGCATTCTGTGTGCTTCTACTGCAAGGGAACAAGCAGCATTAACATTCTGCAAAATATCTCCTGTTGGAATATCAACGACAAAGGTAAAGTTTTCCTTCCTATTTTGTTTTCCAACGATAAAAAAAAAAAAAAAAATGTGACCAATCATAAACCACTGCATTAACCAGTAACACTAAATACTTCCAAACTAGACTCACTGGAAAAACGTGCATGTGGTGACATTACTGCAAAATTATATTACGTGGCTTCTTGCAGGAAAGTGTTCATGAGAGGTGTCCAGTGAGCTCGGAAATGAAATGTCAGGGGACTTGAAGGGTTAGTTCACCCCAAAATTTTACTTCTGGCATAAATTACTCACCCGTTCCAAACCCGTAAGACTTTCATTCATCTTCGAAACACAAATCTTATGGAAATCACAAGTCTTATGGGTTTGGAACAACATGAGGGTGAGTATAATCCATAACAATATTTTCATTTTTTAGGTGAACTATCCCTATGATGCTCTAATGGGTTTGAAAATAACACGCTTCCGAATCTAAACCTGACTGATAGTGGAAACAAAAGCAAAAGTGAGATAAAAACAATATGGCATATCAATCCAATTTTCCAACCAAACAATACTTTAAATGGGATATAAACTTCAGAAATGTCCCTAAATCCTTTTAAAGGTTGTCACAGATAATCAGCTCTTACTTTCCGAATGGATACGGGAATTTGAGAGCTGTCAAACGCCTCAAACTCCTTTGTGTTGGGTCTGTGAGGCTGGGCACCGGGCCGGCAGACTTATTTATTTAGTCACTGACTTTCACACAGAATAACAGATTGCATCTATGACATTGCTGTCTTCGGTCTTTTTTCTGAACTCTCTCAGACCTGATAAGCATCTTTTAGGGTGTTGGCAGCAAAAATACAATTACACCTGTTCTAATAAGCTCCCTATGCCCTCCACTGCAGCTGTCCGAGAGCCTCGGCCATATGGAAGATGCCCATCACAGCTTTAGCCACCAGACTGGACCTAACTTCATGGAGCTGCTGCTTCTGCAAACTACTAAATCCTGTCATATAAATCAACCAAAAAGTGCATCATAATATAACTCTTGCATTGTTTACTTCTTTATAGAACGTAAACAGCATTTAATTTGCATTACAAAGTCGTTGACATCACATTAGCCTGTTCCTCATCTTAAAGAAGTGGCAAAACACATGACAAAGTCCTTCCCTGTAAATTCAGAGTACTTATGCTGCTGAACTTTTATTATATTGCCAAATAAAGCAGCTCTATGTAGAACCCTGTGGTTATTTAGTTTCACGGCAGGTATCAGTATTACCTGATGCTGCTCCGTTTGAAACGAGACATTCATTATTCAAGCAGTTCAGCAGAGACTAAAGCCCTTTAGATAAATAAAACATGAGGTTGGAGTTGGACTTTCCATCCATTCTGACAGCTATGTGCTCTACTTTATAAGAACTTTGGTACTTTTTTAAGTGCCTTACTGGCCCGATATCAATATTTGTAAGCTCAATGACACCCACGAGGGCGATACTATGTTGATCCAGTCAACTATACGCAACATGAAAAGCAGCAACTATGAATATTTATGGGAGCTGTCAAATCACCAGATCCACGTCACAGACCTGATGTCTCATCTCCAAACATCCATCATGCTGGTCAGCGTGGCTCTGGTCTGGTCTACCAATTCCTTTAACTTTGATACCAAAACATTGCAGAATCTGACATGTATATCAGCTACCAGCAAACAATGAATATCACTCTCTATCATTAATATTATTACATCATTTTAATATTTTAATCAAACTTCAGATGCATTTGCACACCGGCGAACATTGAAGTTTTGTAGGCCAATATCAACATTTTGTATACTCAAAATTATATTTTTGGAATCTTGGATTAATTGAAATGTAAAAAATTGTTGGATATCAATAAAGAAATCCTTTATTTGGTCAGAATGGACACTTCGAATAGAATATTTGGGCATATTAAAACACTCTGAGTGGTTCCTCCATTGCTTTGGATTGCTTACTTTCAAAAACAAACATACACAACGATTTACGAAAAAAATACTCTTATGAGCCAGTTCTTTTAATCGCTGAAAATACTCTCAGAATTTGTAGTTACCAGACTGAGAAAGTCTGGCACAAAATAAAAAATAAAAAAAAATTGGTTTTTCGTTTTTACTTGAAAATGGTGTTGTGTAAACGGCCCCTAGTTATGTCCTTCTCGAAATTTAGGGGTCGCTTGCACGACACTGTTTAAAACTTTTTATGCATTTTGATAACAGGATTCAAAATGCACGTTTTTGAAAACGATATGGTTATTGTCTCCGTGTAAACTACAAAAACGTTCATTTGTGAAAACAGTGACGTCATGCACATGCGTATTACGTGTCTATAGTGTAGTTTTTTCTATTCAAAGTGACATCGCATAATACTAGCATTGCATAATACAGAGATTTTAATCGTTTTCAGTACACTGTTGTCATTTTGTACCCTAGTGTACTCAAGGTTCATGAACTAGAATTATTACTGACTTATTGTCCATATGACAACGTGAAGTTAACGCATTTCAAAGAGGAAAAAAAATGACAATGCATACAAATATAAATTGTATTATCTATACATGTACAGCGAAGGTGGACAGTGCTGCAAAACATTTCAGTATCTGCGAACAATTCTGTAGGAAACACTGCGATCGAATATAATTTTATCAACGAACAAACCTATGAACACCAAAAATGCTGTCTAGGTAGGCAGTTCACTAGGTTTTGAGACACGGCCAGTAAATATCAATTTCTGGGTGTTAGTCAGTCTGCTGACAAGCGGTTTAATACCGTTTGGACATCAATATCGTTATGCATCCACGTGTATGGCAAAGAACAAACCGCAAAGAAGAAGAAGAAACGATTATGAATGTGACGGGTGATCATTCTGATGCAGTATGACAAACGTCACATCACCATCACAGCTGACCAGACTCAGCCATTATCACCGCAGACGTTACGCTAAATAAAGGGAAACTGCGGGATCAACGGATGAATTTTCTAACAGACACGTGAATTAACACATACTGGCTTTAGAAAGCGTATACGTGTCATACGAGATAAATAACAAAAGAAATAACAAAGCGTTAAAGTACGAAATTCTGTACCTGCCGCCTCCCCCTGTTCCGGGCCGAAGCGCCATCTTAAACAGCTCAATGAAATGACGTCATCGCTGAGAACAGACATGCGCCACTTCCGGGGTCACACCACCAGTTGCGTCACCTCATCTGATGCATTTACTTTCAATACTTTTTATATACTTGTTTATTTATAACGTTTTACGTTTCATTTATCAATTTGAAAATGATTTATTATATAATATAATAATAAACTTTAGTCCTTTTGATATGTAAACTTTTATTTGTACATTTAAGTTATGTTATTGTGTGTATTTTTTACACGTTATTATCATTTGTAAATAGTAGGCTACAGTTTTTGCTCATGATCTACCACCTGTGCTTTTTGCAGTACCTATAATTGCACAGGCGATGGCGCCATTGTAGTATTTGTCCCAGATATCATAAATGGGCTCTGGATTGTCCCAGGGGGCGCTAAACATCACTTTGGCCTCCAGGAACAAGGGTAAAAAAAAAATAGGGGCCAAAAAGTTTAGTCTTTCTTCTAATTTTTATTTTTATTTTCTATTTCCTTTTCAGACTTTATTTTTATTTGAGAATTGCTATCAAAATTTGAAAATTGCTATCAAAATATCAAAATTTGGAACGTGACTAAATACAGTTTAAAACTCATATTTGTGTGGTCCAGTCCAGTGATATATTATAATTGTTTTATTAATATTTCGAAATAGTTTTAATTTTATATTTTCCATTTTAATTTTAGTTTAAGTATAATCGTGTTTAGTTTTTTACTAGCTTTTATTTGTTGTTTTTTAAAATGTATATATATATATATATATATTATTATTTTTTTTACTTTAGTTTTAGTTATTTTAGTACATCATATGTTGTCCTGGCAACTATAGCTGAAATAAAATAGTTTTAGTTTTTATATATTTTATTTGATATGTTTATTTTTATTTAGTTGTTTATTTCGTTATTTAGTAATTATTTCGTTATGTTTATATACTTTTTTACTAGATTTTATTAGTTGTTTTTTTTTCAAATGTATTTTTTTTTTTTTTTTACTTTAGTTTTAGTTATTTTAGAACATCAAATGTTGTCCTGGCAACTATAGCTGAAATAAAATAGTTTTAGGTTTTTATATATTTTATTAGATATGTTTTAAAGTTATGTGTTTTTTATGGGTTTGGTTTTAGTAACTTACCCTGGAGTGATCTTGGTATAAACAGAAAATGTTTATAAAATTAAAAAATAATTAAATATATTTAAACATACAATCATATATTTGGCCTAAATTAAACTGTTGCTAGCAGTGTCTAGTTTTGTACTGAATTAAGTTATTTGACAAATGCATGTTTTGCATAAATAAACATGATTTTTTACTTATTTTTTTATTTTTTATTTTGGACAGGAAATAAAATCATTGTTTGTGCCTCAAATGCTTAAAAAAAAAAGTCCTGGGACACTGTCCCCCCATATTGCCCTCACATTATTTGTGTTCATTGTCCACATTATTCATTATTTTTAATTAGATGAAACTACAGGGTTATGCCAAGACTTTTTGTGAAAATACACTGGCTATAAAATAAACTTAAATTCAAATGAATTGCCAATAACTAATGGCATATTTACTTGATTATTAGTTATTACAGTTAAACACAGAATAGAGGGGGAAAACAGTATAGTTACAGTATTTGTTATTCATTTACTTTTATTTTGAATAATGGTACCATGGAAAAGGGGAGTAGGGGGGCTATTGAGTTTGGCTGTGTTAATACATTGGACAAGATTGATATTTCTCTTCTACCCAAGCCCATTCAGTTCTCTGAATAGCCACCTTACATTACCATTAGGATCCATTGAGGAGCTCTGAAGGACGCTGTTTCCCCACTGAGAGTAGTGGGTTTAGCTTGAGGCCAGCCTCATCAGAGAGCCTGATGTGAATACAGGCAGGTTCCAGCAGTGTCCCTGTGACCCAGGTGAACATTAACCCGCAACTGACTCAGAGCATCCCACCAATCACCATAAATCAGGCATCAGCGTGGACACTGCTCTCTGACAGGACTCCCTTTTACTGTATGATTCGTCTCTGAGCTGAAAGGCTGATGTTATTCACTCCCATTTAGACACAAATGGCTCGAATGGATCTATTCTCATTCCAAAATCCTCTATGTGGGTCTTGAGTTTAGAATTGATCAATAAACTACCAAAGGATCACACAGGCAGGGATGATGAATTCCTTCACGGAGTGTGTGGGGTCATGAAAATGTCTGTTTACGTACAGTTTCTCATCTGTAAGGATTTCACTATCATTGTATGTTGAATGCAGTGTGCTTCCCCTCAATAGATGCAGAACAATGATGTGATTAATAATGACATTTTTATTCCTCTCTGCCATCTTTTCTTCAAGTCTTCCAGCTACTGTCAACCTGTCGAGCCATTAAGCTGTTTATGATTTATTTCACTGACTGTATGTGTCGGATATTTATGAACTGTTTGAATTCACTGAATTTATGAACTTTGTGAATTTCTAGTTTGTTGTTTCCTTTTTCTTTCTTTTTTTTTTTTTGGAAGACTGGATATTATGAATAACAATGAATGCAAAAAAATAATGATTTATTTAAATAATCAAAAGTATGGGAAATTATATAATCCATCTATCTCATCTATATATATATATATATATATCACAGGCCTATGTTTTATTACCTTATATATACAAATTATGTTAACATGTAATAAAATATAACTGTATTTCAAAGCGTATTATACACTGTTCAGATTCAGAACTTCAAAGGCTAATTTTGATCTCAGTTTGACACAATGTTACCAATTAGCCCTGGCAGAGATTGGCCTCCTGACCTCTGACCCCTGCTGGGTTCTCCTGCCCATTTAAACCCTTTGGGGCCCAGCTGGAGTTGATGTAGTGCCCATTCTCTTCTGACCACTAAATACACAGCTACATTCAGTTTGTAACTTCCATTTTCTGTCCCTTTGTCCCGTCTCTCTGTTCTCTGTGTGTCCATCTTGCTCTTGTGTTGACCTCTGAGTCTTGTTCGGAAACGAAGATCCAGTCCTCCCCTACCATGTTGGGTACCAAATGCTTATTGCTTTATGTTTGAACTGAAAATGAAACACAACCGCCTGTGATTGAAAGACGCACGTGAGTGATATTTTATGATCAAAACGTCCTTTCTACATAGCAGTTAAAATTGTGTTTTATATTTGAAATTTGTATTTAAATGTATTCTATACATCTCATTTCCTCTTCCCTGTGACAAAGAGTGGCACAGTTTACCCCACTCTCCCCTGCATATTGACAAACCATCGGATTAACAGCAAAATATTGGTAATCTAAAGTCTGTAATTGTTTCACTACCACAAAATTCACCACATTCAACATGGTAATTTCACCAATATTAGCAGTTTATTGTATTTTTTCCATTCGCCAGATTTTACAGCGCTGGCCTTAAATTGAACTAATACAATGGTTATAATTATTGTTGTTGACTGCTTTGTTAACTCAGCACCTCCTCAGAATGCTAATAAGCGTTTCTCTCTCTCGCTGCTCCTCTGCTCTTTTCAGGGCAGCGCAGTAAAAGAGAGCAGCAGTAAGATCTTTAG
Organism: Rutilus rutilus; assembly: GCF_951802725.1. Classification (NCBI taxonomy): domain Eukaryota; kingdom Metazoa; phylum Chordata; class Actinopteri; order Cypriniformes; family Leuciscidae; genus Rutilus; species Rutilus rutilus. The sequence continues at coordinate 14,960,425 of NC_140223.1, forward strand.
TGGCTCCCTGGGAGCAAAATCAAAGGCCTCATTGATAACCAAACAGGGCCACATCATTGGGTTACAAGTGTATACCCAGCAGGACGCCCTCTTTCATAACTCTATGAGTGACTTTAAGGCACATTCAAGTGAAAAACAAAACAAAGTTTTGAAGTTTAACATTACAGTATGAGTTGCTATCAGCACGTCATCAAGCTAGAGAATTACTCGAAATGTGCTTTTAGGTGTCTCTTCAACTACAAGCAAGTTTTATTTTTGCTAAATGTTCGAATGTTTCAACATTGATAATAATAGAAAATGTTTCTTGAGCAGCACATAAGCATTAGAATGATTTCTGAAGGATCATGTGACACCGAAGATTGGAGTAATGATGCTGAAAATTCAGCTTTGCTTCATGGGGGAAAACTTACATTTTAAAATATATTACAATGGAAAAAAGATATATTAAATTGTAATAATATTTCATTTTTTTCTGTATTTTTGATCACATAAATGCAGTCTGGGTGAGAATAAAAGACTTCTTTAAAAGACATTAACAAATTGTACCGACCCCCAATTTTTTTAATGGTATTGTATATGCATAGATGTAATTGTTTTACCCAAAAATAGGGCTGTCTATGACATCTATGATGTAATTTCCAAAAATGTAGCCCCTTATAAAGTTTTTTGGTAACACTTTATTTTACAGTGTCATTGTTACATATTGTACATGTAATTACTGTAGTAATAACTATAAATTATGCTAATTACATGCAATTAACCCTAAACCAAACCCTCATCCTAATCCTAACCCTATAGTAAGTGCATGTAGTTAATTATTATTACTCAGTACTAAAATGTATAATTACACTGTAATACTACTGACACCGTAACCAGTTTTTTTTTTTTTTTTCAAGTTGGTGAACTTTGTATCCAAGGAGACAACAGTGTCATTGAAAAGATGTGATGTCTGAAGAAAACAAAGAAACATCTGTAAATATCACTTATTTTTATTGGTCATCATTTCCAGTCATGCTATAACCCTTCAGAAGTGTGAAAATATTATTTAATTCGATGTATTTAGGAAATGCAAAATGCTGGCTATGGAATTAGGTTTAACAAGTCAAAAGATTTTTTCATTTCCAAATTGTCGGTCATATTCAAAACATATTTGAAATATCCAATCTTTTACACCAAAGGGTAATAAAAATGTAATTTGTTAGATGACCAAAAAAACATGGTTATGAAAAACAAAATGGTCAGAGGTCATGAAGACCTGCCTGAAATGTACATATTCCCATAAACACTTTTTTTGAATTCATCCCGGAGTGTCACTGTCACAACAGTAAATAAAGAAGAAATATGAAGTAATCTCTACATACACAGACAAAATGTATGCATGATTGTGAACAATAAGTTAATTAGATAAAAACATAAGACTATCACTAAAACTAAAACGCTTGTTTTATTAAAAGAGACCCATGTAAAATAAATAAATGTTAAAGGGTTAGTTCACCCAAAATTCTGTCAGTAATTACTCACCCTCATGTTGTTCCAACCCCGTAAGACCTTCGTTCATCTTCAGAACACAAATTAAGATATTTTTGATTAAATCTGAGAGCTGGATCACTCCTCCATAGGCTTCTAAGACATTATAACTTGCTGGCCCAGAAAGGGTATTGAAGACATTGTTAATATAGTCCAAGTGACTACAGTGGCTCAATCTTAAGTTTATAAAGCGACGAGAATACTTTTTGTGCAAAAAAAAAAAAAAAAAAAAACGACTTTATTCCACTATTCATTTCTCTGGGCCTCGAGTGAATTCACATAGTATAACTGCGTAGCGCTTCTGGGTTATACGTCACACATAGGCTCACTATTGGCCGGCGCTAGTCATGTGTGTGATGCGTGTGACGTACAACACAGACGCGCTACGCAGTTATACTACGTGAATTCACTCGAGGCCCAGAGAGAAGGAAATGAATAGTGGAATAAAGTCGTTATTTTGGGGTTTTTTTGTGCACAAAAAGTACTCTCGTCGCTTGATAAACTTAAGATTAACCCACTGGAGTCACTTGGACTATATTAACGATCTCTTTAATACATTTTCTGGGCCAGCAAGTTATAGTGTCTTAGAAGCCTATGGAGGAGTGAGACAACTCTCAGATTTAATCAAAAATCTCTTAATTTGTGTTCCGAAGATGAACAGACTGACAGAATTTTCATTTTTGGGTGAACTAACCCTTTAAGTACCTAAGTCCACCTAATTACAACCGCCTAGCCTACAGTGTATTGTCTTCATGGAGCCATCATGTTTTCCCAGCATACTCTTCCACCCTACAGCAACAAAATGGTCACTCGCTCTGTGTGGTATTGGTACGAGTTTCGTTTCCATCAACAATGTGCGGCTCATTCTCCAAGTTTAGTAATAGCCATGTAGGGAATTTAAAAAATTGTTGTTTCAGACCTGTAGGAGGAAAACAAAGAGCAACAGGGAGGTTTTCTTCCAAACATGCACCCCATCCTCGCTCACGCTGCTGAACAACATACAAATCACAACATATTTGAAATTAATGAGAAGCACCTGGACTTAAATTGTCCAAATATTGTGCGAACTAAAAAGATTTAAGAACACCATAAGAAGTCACGTGTCCTATAAAGTATACGGGATTTAACAAGACAGATAGTGCTTGTCGCAGGATGGAGGCGTTGGTTGGTAATGGGCCCATGCTGAACGGAAACACATTCCTAACACCCATGTCATAAAAATCATTGTGTTCAATAGAAAAACTAAGCAAGGAACAGTAAAATTCATAATACTGTTGGCAAATACCAGACTATAATATTCAGTATGAGGAAACGTATAAGAAATACAGAATTGTATCTAATTTCACATTTCAAATCAGAGACAAACCACTGTTATCAATCTTGAGCAAAAAAACTTTACTTGAAACTTTTTTTTGTAAAGCATAAATAGTGATTTTAAAAGATTGATTTCATTTTATACAAAAATAATACAATGTGGAAAGAATCACATTTTGTATAAATCCAGGAGAATAAACCAGTACTGTAACCTCAGGTCAACTGGCAGTGGGAACATAGTCAACAACATTAAAAAAAAAACATTGAAGTGACCTTTTGACAAGTATTCAAACTCTCAGATGGGACTAAAAAGGGACGTGTGTACTAGTTTCTTCAGTTTACCAAAATGACAATGTCAGTTTTCAATTCATGGACTTGCATGCCAGTAAAAAAACAAAAAGGTAAAGGTAAAGAGCCACAATAAAAACTATTTCACAATGCTTCCTGGTAGTTCAGAGTTGTGTGTGAGCAAATAATACTGTCTGAAATGGCGAACGGGCTCAATTTCCCAACTTTCATGAAATTCCTACTGATAACAATTACACAGTCCAATAAGAGGCCAATTCAACAGGACGCTCTTTTTCACATATCTCTCCACCATGACAATGACAGTTTGATTTTTGGTCAATATTTAGATTAGAAAGGCACGTCGTCATGGTTCATGGCCGTTCCCTTCGATATCACAAAAATGGTGACCGGCTATGCGGATAGAGTTATCTGTCTCTCTGATCGACCGGAAAATTAATCCGGTATTCCTTGGACGGGAGTCTGTTACACTGAGTTCCTCCATATGAACGCTGGCACAGAAAGATGAGTCTTATCTATCTGACGACACCAATGCAAATAGTCAACATTGACAGTAGTGTCTATTTTAAAAACCAGGCTTAAAGGTAGGTCGATTGGTTCAGGTTTTGTTGAATGTGCTTTAACATTTATCTCACTTTTAAGATTGTTGTCGAAAACCACCTTTGGAAACTGCGCACTCCGTCACATTGCATATTCCAATACGTCATACCTGTTCCTTAGATTGTCACATCCTAAATCACAGTTTACATGTTTAGACAGATAAAAGCACACCACATGGGATTATCAAATATTTACATCCTTCATAATAATGAAATAATATTGATATAATAATTGCTTGTATTTACATCCAACTGTACAGAACATTGTCTAAGCGTTCAGATCTCATGGAAGACGTTTTTGCATCAGTTATACGTTACATAAAACCTTACAGATGCTTCTAACATTGGCTGATTGTCATTGTTTCCACACAGTTCACTGAGCACATCTAGAAACATATTGTGCTCTTATTCCAGGAACTGGCTGGAAATCAGGTGTCTTTTCGTTCCTTTCTGGTGCAGTTTTGTATCTGTAGCTTTGCCTGACCATGTTTTTCCTATTTGTTTGTTCTTCAGGATCACCCATGTTCATTAAAATGGTTCGTCCATCACTGAGAAGGAAAATACTGTCACTAAAGTTTGTACCCTCGTTGATCGTCCGAGCCAGACTTCTTGAACAACCCAACAGTGTTCGGTCTTGTGGGTCTTGCCCTCCACTGCAGCCCCTGGTTTATTAACAAACTCATCATCCAACGCGTCGCGAGCACTTATTATGGGTTGCCACAGATACTGGCACGATGAGGGGGAATGGAGGTAAGGACGATGTGCTCCTGTTGCTAGGCATCGAGGAAGTCAGGTGTACACGCTCACCAGGCCTGCAGCGGACACTGCAAAATAAAGAGAGAAAGAAGAAATGGTCACATAAGCATTCCGTATGAAATGTGAACAAATCCTGCGAGAGTGGAATTTCCTTATCAGCCACACCTGACCAAATATATACCTCATCCCTGTGCGCTCTTTTCCATTGTAACCGACATTTTCGTATTGTTTGGGTGTTTTTACTCTTTCTTTGGAGAGGGAGAGGCAGCTGACCCTGTCGTGACCCGCTGGCCGACAAACAGACGCACCTGATAAAGGTGCCGGCCAGCTGCTCAGACTACACTCATTAGATGCAGGTCTACAAATGGAGGTGAGGTTTTGTTGTTGGGCTGAGTGGGATAGCTCGGCAAACAGGAGGGTTATAAAGACAGAGCGTGGTTTGTAATGTCCCCCAAAGTGCCCACTGCACCACCCAGTCCAAATACAGCAGGCTGATAAGAGCTTGAAATTGCTCTCTCAGTACTGGAGGGGGGTTGAGGAACCGCATACCTGGGATATCTAAATGCTTTCAACCGACATTTCCAATAATCTCACACAAGTGAAATATTGAGGACATTTGCATATTATTCAGAATTAGAGACGAGATCTCGATAAGTGAAGCCAATGCTGGCAGGAAGTTCAAGCCACCAGGGTTTGTGCTGCTAGTGATGATGTGGCAGCGTGGGAAATTGGGCATGTAAAAGCGGCGACTGCAGACCGCATTTCAGGCTAGAGCGGTCACAGAGCGCAGGGGAAAAGACGTAATTACTTCATACACTCCCATCCACGGCAGCGGAGCCGAAGGAGCACGAGGGCTTTGATTAACAGTGAGGATCATTTCCTGAACTCACTGCTAAACTGGACTCAGGAATGACTGCATTGAGAGCGAGAAAAGAAAGGAAGATAGAAAAAACTGTAAAACAAAACTATATATACATACACATATACAACTAAAATAATTTTACAGAAAGACAGAAAGAAAGAAAGAAAGTGTGACAAAGAAAGCGAAAGGCGGTTTCATCAATCAAGTCTTGCTCAGGCTTGGATCACGGGTGACTGATTGGTCAAGCTGTTCAAAAGGAAATAGGAATTCTGAGGAGTATCCACGTTGGTTCGCTTCACTGATCGAGATGTGCAACAAACCCAGCTAAACAAAGACACTGAAGCAGGTTGGGTTTGTGTGCAGATTCTCTGCCTGATTAAAACCACATTGGCCTTTATCTAACTGAAAAACTCAACATCAGTCCTATCCAGAAATCTTATGCTGATCAGTTTAAGAAATGTTAGTGATTAAATGTTGAAAAATGCTGCTTAAAGGCAATATTCTGAGTTACATCAAACATACATGAAACTTTACTGTACAATCAATATACTCTTGCCAGTATATGAAGAGTTCAGATGCAAAAGCCTCTAAGTGCCATCTGAAATTTTATTCTAGAATGATCATTTTTATCAAGCTTGTATATTTATGTTCAGAAATTTCACTTACATGGCAATGAAAATTACCTATGAATTGTCATTTAAGTGAAATAACTGAACTTAAATATACAAGCTCTTAGATGGCACTTAGAGGTTTCTGCATCTGAACTCTTCATATGGAGACGGATTGTGGATTAAATATTTAAAAAATCTGTGAATGTTTGGTAGGGTCTATGCTAATATTGTACAGAAATGTAAACTGTTTTTTGGAATCTGGTATGAAAAAAAAAAAAATCAGTGATAAACGTTTTCTTGGTATCTCGTTATTTTTTTTTTTCTTTGCCCAACTGATTGTCATAAATATAGCAGATGAGTGAAAAAAGTCACGCGATTGCAATATGAATAGAAGCTGGCTTAAGAAGGCTTGTGGATCCTGTCATAAGCATCTTTGTAGCTTTAATGAAGCTAAAAGTGATAACAGTAAACAATTCCATCCCACATGGCTTTATTTACCCATAAGAAGCTTGCAGAAGTATGACAGACATGCAGATAGACTTGAGCACCCACAAAGAAACCAATCAGCTCTGTTAGAACAGATCGAAGGCCACATTCACACAGCGAGCCTTAGTGCTCAATTCAGATTTATTGCTCAGATACGATTTTTTTGTATAGCTGTTCACACTGTTGTTTTAAATGTGGCCAATATTAGATTCCAGTGTGAACAGATCATGGCCCTGAACTGACCCGCATGTGCAAAAGAACGATAAAGCAACACACTGGCATACGGAAGTAAACACGGAGGACATTAAAGTAAGTGACTATACGTTTATTTATTGTGTGATCTGCCGTGGAAGAGAGAGCAGAGTTTTTAAACATTTATAATACGAGCCCTCATGTTTTGCTTGTATATAGAGCTGTCACTGTAATACTTATGAGTTCTGACACATCACTGTCCTTCACTGACTACCTTTTTTAGAATTGTGACGAATGTTGCTCTGCGTGAATTCCGATATGACTGAAAACATGCCCTGTATCGGATTTAGTCCCACATATGGAAGTGGCGTAAATCAGAATTGAAAAGATCAGATTCCATGTGGTTTGTACTGTTCACACTGTCATGAGAAAAGCAGATCTGAGTCACACGTGAGCAAACTGTGAGCGGATTTGGGCCACATTTGCCTGCAGTTTGAACGTAGCCTAACAGACTTAAATCTGAGTTGGTAAATGTTGTGGATGACTGACCTGTTTGCTGGAGGACATTGAACTCAGTGTACTGAGGCTGTTGGCGTCTGTCACCACCATGGTGGGGGGAAACCGAGACGAGTGAGAATAGTGGGGTGGCTCCTGCTTGTGTGAGTACACTGTAAAGATAACACAAACAGAAATTCACATCAACAGGTATTTGAAAGAATTTGACTAGATCAGTAGATACTGGACAGGGGACGTGGACTGACTGTGTGAGTGTGAGACGGAGGCCATGAAGGGCTGTTGGCTCATGTGGCCAGTTGACTGTTGCATGAGCTGCTGGTGTTGGACGTTTAGCTGTTGCGAGAACTGCACCGGCTGCAGCGCTGCCAGACTGCCTGCAACGCTGTTGATGACAGGTATCGTCTGTGCCTGCGACGTATTCAAACCTGGATGCGAGAACAATGAGGCGTCAAGTGGAGAATGTATAAAGAATCTGAAAAGGAAAGCAAGGTGGGTCACTCACTTTGTGCGATGGCCATAACTCCAGAGAGGGGCATTATGAGGTTGGGGGTCTGTTGGTGCACATGGTGAGATGCATGGATGTTGGTCAGGGTGCTGACTGGAGGAAGACCTCCACCTGATACAGAGATCTGTGAAGAAGATGCACCAATAGTTCAACGGACTGACTAGAATGAATGCTTCTGTCAGAACTGTTTCAACTGTACTCTTATCTTAAGAAGGTGTCAGAGCCCTGACAGAGACACAGAGGTTTATTTGAATAAGCCGAGTTAAGAGTTGGCCATGCTCAGACAACCGTCTGACTACTCAGATAAGCTGCTGTCATACTCCCTTCCTCCTACCCTGCCGTTGACAGAAACCCACCCTAAACCATGATGAATTTGACCTATAACATAACACCGCAGCCTTGCTAGAAAAATTAATGCATAGAAAATTGTCCTGAAACAAAAAGCTACATGAAAATCTCGCCCAACTCAAACATTAGTATTCAGATAACCAACTCCATTGAGCGCCGGTGTCACTCAAACGACAGAGAACAAGCACAACTGCACCCTTCTCCTCCTCTGCGGGGCATTTAATCAATACAAACAGAATGTTTCTTTGTCAGGTTTGTTGGCACAGCCACGGCCGTGCCCCTTTCTCACTTCCACTGGCTAACATTTGCTAAGATCGGCCCTGCAGTGCACTATGGGCCAAGGCCTGTCGTCTGCCACTAGGTTTAGCACTGGGAAGTACAATGCAGCATTTGTAATCCCACTTACTGGGTGAAGGTAGGTATCTATTAGGCCCTACTTTGTGTTTCTGTGTCAAGAGCAGGCATGCGTTATCTTATCTGGGCTCAGAAGTGCTCACCATCTTGGCGTCAGGTGACAGGAGACTGTGGTCCATTGCACCCGGAGAGACCTGCTGTAATACTGACTGGCTGGTTACCATGGCATTACTGCTATGGTGATTGATCGTCGAGGAGGAACTGACTTCACCAGGACCTTGTTGGCTGTACCGGACACCTAAGGAAGAAAGCAAGAGAGAAAATGATCAGATTTAGTCTCCTAAATGCTTTGCAAATTTGGCCCAGTTTGTATCTATTAGTTAGGGCAGAGTAAACAAACAGTGCCCTCCGCACCTGGTCCCTGAACGGTCAAGGTCATCTGAATATGTACATGTGGGTTGTCTGCAACTCTGAAAACTATCCTGCACTGACCTTCAGAACTTCATAATCTACGTCAGGAGTATCCAATCCTTCTCCTGGAGGGCCACTTTCTAGCAGAGTTTGGCTCCAGTTCGAATTAAACACCCGAACCTGTTATTCAAGGTCTTCAGGATTACTAGAAATTTCCAGGCTAAACTCTGCAGAGAGGTCTACGTGAAATCTACGTGAAATAAAGCTTTATGAGATAATAATGCTCCACTGAAGCTTAATTCTCTGTTTAGACCTTGTATCATTTGTGGGTACTCTTGAACATTCAGGGCCACAGGAATTCAGCCTGTCTCCTATCGAATGGGTGTTTGCCAACCACAAGCTCCACAGATATGAACAAGGTAAACATTACTCAATTAAGGCTAATGTCATACGCATTTTTCAGTCCAAAAGTCTTTACTCCTACATTCAAATACCAGGTTTGGCTAGCCAAGCAAAATGACGACACAGCTAAATGAAATAAGGCTTTGTTTTTGATAACCTCTTTCCCGGAGTGCTCCCAGAGTGACGCACCAAACAAAAAGACTAGCAGAACAGCAAAAATATGACAGAAAGGTCTTAGAACAAATCGATTGATCCTTTTTTGTGTTTCATTGTGCAGGGAAACTCTGCAGACACAACTTTGCCCCCCTCTGCACACTTACAGCATTGCCAGCTCTCTACAGTGTCTTGTAAACACCAGTGCAGGACAATAAAGCACTCCATTGGACCTACAACCTGCTCAGCACACAATGGGCCAGCAACCATAAACAGTCTTTACTTTACTACCGCGCACCCACTAAAAGTGTCAGAGAGAGAACAGGCTATTGTCTGACTCCGTCAGGCATTCACTCGGACTGCAGGGATCTCCTCTCACGCTCAATCATTCAGGTCTGCGCTGTCTGGGCCATGCTGACCAGCAGGAGGGCTCGGTTTCTGAGGGAACCAGGAACCGAAATACAACCTCTGAGACCACAACATAAAAGTTACATGGAATGGTATCATAAACCAAGTCTTAATTACGCTATTCAGAAAAGCAACAGACACTTTCAGCAACCATTGCTGGTAGCTATATCTAGACAGTGTATAAGGTTATTGGCTGATACAATATTCTCAAAATAGCTAAATATTGGCTTGTCAATCTCCCTGGACAAGACTTTATTCTGTCACTAGTTTTTTAGTTTCGTTTTTTCTACTTTTAGTATAGCTTGACCAATACAAAAACTGCTACCGCAAACTTTGGTTAGAGGCAGAAGGTGGTGGGAAATCCTAAAGGGGAGTGGTAGCATTGGACTGCAGCAGATTTTAAAGGGTTCAGCTCTCCCTGGGATGCATGTAATATCAAAGCATTGCTCTTCATCCCCAGGCAGTGCTCATTATAGCATTGCCGCATATGAGAGGCCTCCTGGGTCTTAGCAGGACGTACTCGGCCTTTCAGCCTTTCTGTGGCCCCCAATAGACTAAGCAAGGATAGTTGAACTCTCCTGTTCTCTGCTTCTCCTTTGCTATTATATATCGAGGGTAAATAAAAAATCATTACTTAAAGGGTACATTTTCTAGTTTCCTTGGTCATGAGGTGACGGCCTCAAATACAAGTTTCTTCACTAATAGATTTAAAGATTTAGATTAATAGATACTGTTTTAGTGCTTTAGACAACCAATCCAACATTTTCTACCTAAATGTTATCAAAGAGCATTCTGGAAGCGGTTTGCTTTCCCAACGGCACCACAACACAAACATAGGGAAGATCACAGTCAGGCCCCAAAAACACATATCAGTTGACCTTCCAGCAGCGGCAAAATGGCCTGTCTGTTATCAACAGGCCAAACCTGAATCAATAAAAAAAAAAGTAGAGTCTCTCTCCGATCTGACCTGGTAACGACCTCTTAACAAAACCTGGGTTTGCGTAGTTTCCGAGAGGGGGGCTGAGACCGGGAATCACCCAGTACCCTCCATACCTCGAGCAGAAGGGGCTCATCAGTCCTGTCTGGCCCGAAAAGAGCCAAAGCCCAGCGGACAGCTCCTGCTGTTCTGCTCAGAGCCCAGCTACTGCTTCTATACCCCAGCCCATAAAGGTGAGAGGGGATCCGAGTTGTCCCTCCCCCTGGCCCAGCAGAGATAAATGAACCTCGGTTACAGTCACTACAGTCTTCTAATATACCATAAACAAAAGGGTTCCCTGCTGAGACAGGGTAAAGAGAGCAGGGAAGAAGGGACTCCCTTATCAAAGGCCTGGGAGATGTAGTAGCTGAGGATTTTAATTGTCAATTAAGCATGCATAATACAGGCTGTGCCCTAGCAACGTGATGAGGGGTCCTGCTGTGCCATTCTTGTCAGGCCTGCTTCTGACACCAAAAAACAGCTGATTCTGCTGGCAGGGATCTGGCGGGACACCTTGTAAGACCCTCGACTAAAAGCACGGAAGAGAAGACCGATACCATCCCGTTCCTCCCCCTTCTCATCCAAATTAACACAACCTGAGGTCACTGACTGGTCAGGTGTGCAGAGGGAAACACCACACGCAAACAGACAAGCCACTCATTGCTGTGCCACATGCGTAGAAACAAGCAAAACACCCACTGCGAAAGCACTCTGGCTCTTTGGCGCTCAAACATGAAAGAGCAACAATAGGTAATAAGCTGGAGTGTATTGCTTTTACTGCCGAAGTCTTGCCATATCAAACTAAGTCAATAAATCCTTCTGGGAATACAATTCATTAGATAACAGAGGAGTGGGCCTGCAGTAAACCGCAGTGACCCTACAGGTATAACTAGGACTCGAGAGTGAGTTGAGCCGCATGACCCAGGGTTGACCCTGTGTCCTGTCCAAGGGTGACTGCTCTTTGTGCCTCACTCTTGCCTGCTGACTTCAGTAGAGCTGAGATTGCAGGTACAATGCAGATTGTTCTTGGTATGTGTTTCAAAGCTGGGAATAACAATGCCATTTGCTCAGCTCACTCTGTCACACTCATTGATCACTGCCCTGCTCTCTTTCTTTCCCCCTGATCTCATCAACTACCTCATCTCTTCTTCAACTTCGTTGCCACACCCCACATACCGCAGAGGAGACAATGATCAATAAATGTATTTTCCAACCCTAAGCCACATTCACAGGCTAACAGCAATATCAAATAATAGACAAGAAATTACAATGAATGTGTCAATACCTTGCATCTTTCCTGGTGGGGAGCTGCTGGCTTGTGGATGATGTGGGGAACTATGTGAAAGGAGGGAGTTCAGACTGTGCGTTGGCCCACTGTAGGCATCCATGGCCAATTTTTGTCTAAAGGCCTCTTCCTTCCTCCTGTTGGCAAACCAGTTGTAGACTCGCACCTCTGTGACCAGGTTGGAGCCAAGCCCATGAGCTTTGGATGGCGATACTCCTCTCTGGAGGCACTCAGCCCTGAATGTAGTCAAGAGAAACATATTAGCATAACTGGGATGAAAGCGAGGAAGTAGTTTTGACATTCATAGCAAGTTCTTCCGTACCGATTGCACTCCTCTACCAGTGCCTCCCTCTCCTCTTTGCTGGGGTTCTTCTGCCGTTCGTAAGCCTGGTAAAGGATCTGTTGGGATGCAGGCCCCCATTTGAAGCGGTTGCGTCTGAGCTTCTTGCAAGCAGGTTCAACGGCAGCATCATCCCCTGGCTGCACCATACCCTGCGCAGACTGACTAAAGTCTGAGAAAAAAAGGAGCACCTGATCCTGATTGCCTTTGTCTGACATGTTGCTGCCACAGCCATGTGAGATCTGGTTGAATTCTGAAACGTAAAAGAGAGGAATTTTGATGTCACTTTCAGAATTTTCATATAGGACATAAAGTTTAAATGAGCATATGCTTTTAATCCTAGTTAAATAAGGTAACATCTCTTGAAAGAAATGGATATTTAACCCTTTGATGCAGGCATTTTTAGGCTTTCAGGGTGTGATGTTACACCGAATCACCATGGGAGATAACCTTTGACCTTAGCATAATTCTGTATGACTGCACTTTCATTCAAAATGATGATGCAATAAGTAGCCAGTCTCCAAAAAAAAAATTAATAAAAAATTTATAATAATAGGCCTACACTCTTAAAAATACAGGTTCTTTGTTGGCATATTTGGTTCCATGAAGAACCTTTAGATTCCACAAAAGGCTCTTTATATTGGAAAATGGTTCTTAAGATTTTTAGAATGTTCTTCACACTAAGGGGGCGGGAACGGTTCTTTTTAGAACTGTTGACTGGAAGGTTCTTAGGGGAACAGAAAACGGTTCTTTTTATATGGCATTAATGCTAAAACACCCATTTGGAAGCTTTATTTTTTAATTGTATCACTAATAATCTCTTTCTGCCCTTACTGCATCAGTATCTCTCTAAAATTACATATGAAAAAAATAAAAAATAAGAAGAATGAAAATGATATTTAAGAACAAGAAGGAATAGATTTTGCATAATCCTCATAATTCATGCATGAATTCCAGTGGAAAGTGGTGCTTTAGGCTACTATTTAATATCAGGCAGTTTAATATTACTAGGCCTATATTCTCACTGTAGCACTCTAGTAAACTGTCGCATGCAGCAAGAAATACAAATATTAACTTACGTCGCAAGATCTCCCGCTGTTTCCTGACATACCAGGTGTAGAGCGCAGCGCGTTTCTGCGTTTTCATAGGCGTGCCTTTATTCAGGTGCTGTGACAGGTGCGACTGATTGAGTCCTGTCACATCCACTACCTCGCGCTGAGGGATATTGTGCTGCTGCATGTATCCTTTGATCATGCGGGCCGCGCGCCACGGGTCCTCCCTGAAGAGACCGGAAACATAAAACAATAACTACAACAAACTCATTTTATATCATTAGTTTAAGTCACCTTTTAACTGTTGGTTTCGATTCTTTTATATTTATGATAGTGAATTTATTAATCTGTTTAACATGTTATTTGTTTTGTAAGTGCGGTCAATTGTTCCCAGCGCTAATAAACAATCGTTAATCAGTGTATTCAATAGGTTGTAAATAATAGGCTACCAAAGGTTAAAGACTTCATTGCACGCAATCCAACTACTGTGATTTAATTACAAAAGGACAAGTTAGAGACAACTGAAGGACTTCACGACAGCTATATTGTTCACCGAGAACATTGTAAAGCCATTTCAAAAACAATAATACTTAGAAGGCCCTAAAGTATAATTAAACATGGTTTTAAAATGCTCTGTATTTTAGAGAGAAGGAGAACATTTTGCGTGAGACGAAGATGGCAAAAAGTCAAACAAAAAAAGCTGGTTATAGGATTAGAGAAACTAAACGAATTTGACATGGCTTAATAAATAAATATAGCACTATGGAATTAGCTTCGAGATAATAACAATAAAAAGAACTCCATTCATATTGCAAAAGAAATACATTAGCCTACCGTTCACATTCAGAGAGCATTTCAATTTATCTGGTGAATTTGAAGAGCTTTACATTAACTTTACGTGATATAGGCCTATAGGCTAAAATCACAGAGAAATATCTAGAAAGATATTGGCTACGAATAGACAGAATCATGTTACACATGTAGCTTATTTTCGAGTCCGTAGGCTGGTAAGTTTGCTGTTAATGCAACATAATATTAATATATTATTAAATATAGCCTATTCCTAAAAAAAAAACTAAATTAAAAGCTGTGTAGCCTAATGTTTATTACGAAGTTAAATAAAAAAATAGACCTAAATAAATAAGAAAGGAGAGAAAACGCGAAAAGCGGCAGATATGCTTTAAGATGCATTAAAACGAAGTTTAGTCTTACCATAGTAATTTCAGATTAAACCTTTGCTCTTGAAATCTGTCCAGACGGTTTGATTTGGAGACTGACAACATATAGCCTATGTCCGTCCGCGAGCTTGCTTTATAACTTTCGACAATGAATAACTAGATCTCCTTTCACGCTAATCATTCGTCACTGTGTGTCTTTCAGTTGATGATTTATAGGATAAAATTAATAACTCAACTCCACGTGCTTTAGTTTTGATTTTCAGCTTTATTTCGTGACGTCGATGTTGATTTTACCATTTGCTGAATTATAAAAATAGCCTAGGCCTATAATATAAAATGCAATTGGACATTCATTTAGGCGTTTGATTTTTGCAATTGTATTTTAAATAATAATATAATTATAGTGACCTATAATAGCAATAATAATAACAATACAACAATTATCATCAATAATTGTATTTACATGGTCTTAAAATAGCCTACATTTACGGACAAAGTCAAAAGAGATGAAATCAGACAACAGAGCGCGTGTATTTATTTTCTTTCGAGAGGGCAGAGGTGGTTAATAATAAATAGATCTTCTTTAGTTGATATATCTCTAAAGAAATAACTCACGTAGATAATTAGTAACCAGAATGTGAAAAGAGGAAACACTGGCGCGTGCTTTTAAATTTGTAAACACACTGCAGTCAGTAGGCTAGTTCAATTTGTTCTGAAAAAGCACTGAATTTCGATTCCATGATTTCAGACCAATGTTACGCGGTTGAGAAAAGTGATTTATTTTAAATTAAATTAAAAGTGGTAGGCTAGCCTATAAAAAGTGCATGACCTTATCAACGCCCTGTGATTTTCGAAGGCAACAGTTAAACGTTTCCATTTTAGTGGGATGATTTCATTATGAATAACTTTTTATGTCCGAACATTTTTTGTAAATGTGGACTTTTTCTGTGAAAATGTTTGTATTATAACGAATAAATGAACTGTTTTCATAGAACGACAAAAGTAGCTGCTTGTCAAACGACAGTCATTTTACAGTAACAGTCGGCCTTTAACTGCATTACATTACAATGTCAGTTCAGCTGCTCCTCGTCTCTTTCTCACTTCTATCTCTTGGATTTGTAGCAATGGCCTATATGATTATATTATAGGCTGCAAGTGATAAACTTACGACAACATCCGATCTATTTCTGCCCTCTGCTCCGCTGCCTCCTCTGTGTTTTGAGACTGCAGTTCTTTCAGTATCGGCGGTGTGTCGAAATCATCCCCGTCCTCCGAGCCCTCATCATCCCCTGATAACTTCCCTTTGCTGTGTCCATTGGTCAGCGTGTGAAACACCGGCTTTGAATCCGTATCACTGAGTTTGGAACCGGAGGGCGACATCTGAAGACTGTCCAGTTTAACTCCAAAAGCGCTCGGGCTTGGGTCCAGGTCTTCCAAAGCTTGCAGGAGCACATCTTTCGTAACTCCAGAGTCCAACAAGGCGCTCAAAAGCTCCTGTTGCAAAGACGTCAACTTGGAAACCATTTTTGCGAACATCTAAATGTTTAGTAGCCTACGCAGGGAGGTGTAAAGAGGGAAATGCAGAATGTGAAATTTCCCCTCTTCACTCCTCCAATGAGTTCCTCCGAAGACACCTGCTCCGAAAAGTTAGGCCACTTCCCAGTCGGACTGAATGATATAACTTGCCATGATGCTTCCAGAGGACAGGCGATATAAAATATGGTAATGAGTGGGCGTCTGCTGAGGGCCTTTATGCAAATGAGCTGTCCTGGGCCACACTGACTAACGCGCAGGTACAGCGTGTTTACACTGACTGGCTGTTATCAGCACAACTCCAAAGAACTTTGGACTTTGTCGACTCTTGTTAAAGCACATAATAATAATAATAATAACAAATTATTAAATACGTTTAGAAGAATATGTAGGCTACCTATTTATTAGGCTAAATGTTGCTGTATAAACTTATAGGTCAACTGAGATCACACTGATAAAACAGACTAACGATATTTCAATATGTATAATAACTTTATCTAAAATTAATTAATTTAATACTTAGAAGTGAACAGAAATAAAACATAAATCACTGTGATTTAAGAGTTAATTATAAGTTTTCAGAGAGTCAGACAATTTCAAACAACAGATAGATATTACAAAATCAGATTTTTTTTTCTAAATAGGTCATTCTGGCTATTTATTTTTTACTAATGGTATGAGCTTTTATATGTGTGTATTTATTTTTATTAGTGCTGTCAAATTGATTAATTGCGATTAAACGCATATAACAAGGGTTTGTGTGTGTGTGTGTGTGTGTCTATATATATATATATATATATATAGACACACACACACACACATATATGAAGATAGGCTTGGATGAGTAATTTTCCCATGTCTTTTTTAACCATTAACAACAAATAATAACAAACAGCAAAAAAGCAATGGCTCATCTCTGTTGTGAAAGCAGGTTGTGTAGTAAAGCGTATCGAGAAACAGACATCTCATAGAGAGAAGGTAGACCATATATATTAACACCCCGCAAGAATAAAAATCAGATATGCTTGCCCTACTGAAAAAAAAGAAAAAAGAAAAAGAAGAAGATGCTTAAACCCTCTGAGTCTTAGTCGGTGTCCCAGTCTGGTCAGTTAGAATGATTTTGGACACTTTTTACCTGTTCAGACTAAGAGACCCCCTTAAACAGCTAAGCCTATAGTCTAAATTTTGTCTTAAATGGATTCAAATGAATTTTCAATAGAGTGAAAAGAGTAAAAAAATCCATGATGCATCTCTAAACATTTACATCATTTGTGCTAAATAACAGCAAAACATAAAAGATAGAAGGACATAACTGCTATTCATGCATGCACCAGTAGGGGCAGTTTGAATATGTGGGTTTGAAGGTTTGTGGAACAGTTGGAAGGGCAGTAAAGGCGCATGCAAATATCATTTACGGCCAGACATGCATTATGCTGCCAGGTGCCTGAGCTCCATAACTGACATTCATGATCACAGGAACACAGGATTTTAAAGACATCCAATGTTTCTGAGTAATTCTGAAAGTTTGAAGAAGGAGTAAAGTCACTACTCCTACGAAGTAGGAATATTTGTATATACTGGTACTGATATTTGAATATAGATTTGATATTTGTAAATGAAAACTATGTGGTAAAAGAATAGCAACAGATGGAACGGAGTCATTTTTCTTTTGTATTCTCAGTATGCTGGTACTTCCATGATTTGTGTGTAAAAAAAAAGCACAAAAAAATGGGCCAATTTCAAAAGCAAGTTTAATCCGGTTTAAGTCAGCTCATGGTGGTTTCAGTGTGAATGGGATGAAGCAAGAGGTTTTAGGTTAACTATGAGCATAGCAGGTTGACCCAAACTGTGCTTGGCAGCCATTTGGATCGGTGACCCCCTCCTCCTCCCTCAACCTCCCTCCATCACAGTCTGGGGCACAGAGCGGAACGCTTGGAAACTTTTTGGGCGAAAAGGGCAGCGAAGTGTGTGTGTGTGAGAGAGATTCAGCAGCCGCTGATCATGTCTCGTTCCACACAGTAACCTGGACCTTACCCCCAGCATGCACCCTCCGACCGTTCCACTCTACTGAAGAGCCTGTTTTTCTTTTAAAACATCCAACTTGCTGGAATTGTAATTGGCCATTTTGACTATTAGTGTCCAAAGGGACACAAACATTCTGATATGAGAAGCTGATTTAATACCTGGGAAGAGTTGATGTATCCTCTCACTGTGAAACGCTGAATGAAGCATGAGTGACGCTGATTAAGAGCCTAGAGGATCTGATTGGATCACAGAGTTTCCACTGAAAGCAAATGAAGCTTTGATCTGTCCCAGAGAAACTTGGGAGTTCTCAACTAAACGTTTCATTTAAGGATACATTTTTTAATCTCTTTCTCCTAAAATGGAAGAAATAAAAACAGACACACATGAGACAATATAGTGAAAAGCTATAAAATGTCTCTAAAGAGCAGATCATTTATGAAAGAATCTGACTTCTGAAAAGTGTCTAAAATAGATGTGGAAACAACACAGCCGAAAATGACATGAGGACGAAGCCCAATAGAGTGCAGTTCTGATCGCAGGTTGTCCTCCCGCTACACAAACAGGGCCTGTGATTGGCTGTGGCTCTCTGTCTCGGGCCTTGACCGACTGACTGACACACTGTTGGCTCAGTCAACACACACTAGAGAGTAAGTGTGGGTATGTGTACACTTTTCCTGAATGGTGCCCAAAACATGAAAGTCTCCTTGTTGTGTTTATTCTTACAAGTACAAGAGGTGTGTGTAGGGCCAGTGAATCAACTGCTTTGATTTGTTAAGACCTGTCCAATCGCGCAGGCTTTGAGGTTGAATTATTGGCTCGTTGACTTCTTTGTTTCCTTAAAATATGCTAGTGACCGAATACACTGATTGGAAATACATGTCTTGGGGAACAAGCCTTAAATGCACACTGCACCAGGTGTTAGGTATCAAATCCTTTCTAACAGATGAAAGCTCACCTGCAATAAGGACAAATTACTCTCACAACAAATGAATGAAGTAGGTTAGGGAGGCATCTATGGAGGAACCCCATCTCTGTTCAGGGTCAGGATGCCCTCTTTAGCTCCTCATCAGGGCTCTATGACCCCATGCATACACCTCCCTTTCCTTTTTGCCTGTCCCACCGCAATTCTGAACCATTACATCAGACGTTCACAAGGTTTTACTAAGCTTTAACAAGCATGTAATTCCCTGCAGTTTGTGCGAATAAACATGCTCTATACTCCTGAGATGAACATTCAGGTATGTGTTGTTATGACATATGGAAAAGGTATTAGACAAAAATATTAAATAGGCTGTATCAAATTGGCTATAATTCTTAAAGGGACAGTTCACCCAAAAAATTAACATTCAGTCAACATTTCAGACCTATACGCCTTACTTTCTTTAATGTCTCAGAGTGTTTTTTGTCCATTTAATGAGGTCAATGGGGTCCAACGTTGTTTGCATAATTGTAATAATAATGTATACAATTTATATAAATAATAAATAAATTGTATATAATAAAATATATTTATATATAAAAAAAGTATATATATATATATATATATATATATATATAAATAAGTGTATGTATATACATATATATATATATATATATATATATATACACACACACACACACACACATATACAGTATATGGCCTATACACACTTACAAATATACATATATATAAACACACAAGTATAAAGGTATGTGTATATGTAGGCTATTGTAACGATTTGTAGTTCGTAACAGTTCGTAACAGCTATATATATACAAAAATGTGTGTGTCTGTGTGTGTATATATATATATATATATATATATATATATATATTTATACGACACGTGCACACACACACATATACACACATATATATATATATATATATATATATATATATATATATATATATATATACACACACACACACACACACACACACACACATACACATATATATATATGGCCTATACACACTTACAAATATACATATATATACACACACAAGTATAAAAGGTATGTGTATATGTAGGCTATTGTAACGATTTGTAGTTCGTAACAGTTCGTAACAGCTATATATATATATATATATATATATATATATACAAAAATGTGTGTGTCTGTATATACAGTATATATATATATATATATATATATATATATATACGACACGTGCACACACACACACACACACACACACACATACATATATATATATACACACACACACACACACACATACACACACACACACACACATACATATATATACAGTGAGGAAAATAAGTATTTGAACACCCTGCTATATTGCAAGTTCTCCCACTTAGAAATCATGGAGGGGTCTGAAATTGTCATCGTAGGTGCATGTCCACTGTGAGAGACATAATAAAAAATAAATAATCCAGAAATGACAATGTATGATTTTTTAACTATTTATTTGTATGATACAGCTGCAAATAAGTATTTGAACACCTGAGAAAATCAATGTTAATATTTGGTACAGTAGCCTTTGTTTGCAATTACAGAGGTCAAACGTTTCCTGTAGTTTTTCACCAGGTTTGCACACACTGCAGGAGGGATTTTGGCCCACTCCTCCACACAGATCTTCTCTAGATCAGTCAGGTTTCTGGGCTGTCGCTGAGAAACACGGAGTTTAAGCTCCCTCCAAAGATTCTCTATTGGGTTTAGGTCTGGAGACTGGCTAGGCCACGCCAGAACCTTGATATGCTTCTTACAGAGCCACTCCTTGGTTATCCTGGCTGTGTGCTTCGGGTCATTGTCATGTTGGAAGACCCAGCCTCGACCCATCTTCAATGCTCTAACTGAGGAAAGGAGGTTGTTCCCCAAAATCTCGCAATACATGGCCCCGGTCATCCTCTCCTTAATACAGTGCAGTCGCCCTGTCCCATGTGCAGAAAAACACCCCCAAAGCATGATGCTACCACCCCCATGCTTCACACTAGGGATGGTGTTCTTGGGCTGGTACTCATCATTCTTCTTCCTCCAAACACGTTTAGTGGAATTATGACCAAAAAGTTCTATTTTGGTCTCATCTGACCACATGACTTTCTCCCATGACTCCTCTGGATCATCCAAATGGTCATTGGCAAACTTAAGACGGGCCTTGACATGTGCTGGTTTAAGCAGGGGAACCTTCCGTGCCATGAATGATTTCAAACCATGACGTCTTAGTGTATTACCAACAGTAACCTTGGAAACGGTGGTCCCAGCTCTTTTCAGGTCATTGACCAGCTCCTCCCGTGTAGTTCTGGGCTGATTTCTTACCTTTCTTAGGATCATTGAGACCCCACGAGGTGAGATCTTGCATGGAGCCCCAGTCCGAGGGAGATTGACAGTCATGTTTAGCTTCTTCCATTTTCTAATGATTGCTCCAACAGTGGACCTTTTTTCACCAAGCTGCTTGGCAATTTCCCCGTAGCCCTTTCCAGCCTTGTGGAGGTGTACAATTTTGTCTCTAGTGTCTTTGGACAGCTCTTCGGTCTTGGCCATGATAGTAGTTGGATTCTTACTGATTGTATGGGGTGGACAGGTGTCTTTATGCAGCTAACGACCTCAAACAGGTGCATCTAATTTAGGATAATAAATGGAGTGGAGGTGGACATTTTAAAGGCAGACTAACAGGTCTTTGAGGGTCAGAATTCTAGCTGATAGACAGGTGTTCAAATACTTATTTGCAGCTGTATCATACAAATAAATAGTTAAAAAATCATATATTGTGATTTCTGGATTTTTTTTTTTAGATTATGTCTCTCACAGTGGACATGCACCTACGATGACAATTTCAGACCCCTCCATGATTTCCAAGTGGGAGAACTTGCAAAATAGCAGGGTGTTCAAATACTTATTTTCCTCACTGTATATGGCCTATACACACTTACAAATATACATATATATACACACACAAGTATAAAAGGTATGTGTATATGTAGGCTATTGTAACGATTTGTAGTTCGTAACAGTTCGTAACAGCTATATATATATATATATATACAAAAATGTGTGTGTCTGTGTATATATATATATATATATACGACACGTGCACACACACACACATATATATATAATATATATATATATATATATATATATATATACACACACACACACATACATATATATATATATACACACACACACACACACACACACACACACACACACACATATATTATATATGGCCTATACACTTACAAATATACATATATATACACACACACACACACGTATAAAAGGTATGTGTATATGTAGGCTATATATATATATATATATAATTACAAAAATGTGTGTCTGTGTATATATAATTAAATATACTAAAATAATCTGATTGCTTGATGAGTACGTAATGTTATCATTTCTGATTATTGATTATCAGTTCTTATAAGATTAGAAAAAATAACCTGACACTGTTAAGCATATTTTTTTCAGCCATCCCAAACACAGCGTGAGGGTTCAAATTGTTTTAAAACCATTATACCGACGCTGGATGTCTGTCTGGTCAAAACGTCCTCAGTCAAGACATCAGGCACTTTGCAATGAATAGTTCAAACTGGCTGGAAAATATTTGGCACAGTTCATGCTCAGCAGTTCTGCCGGCCCAGAGAGACGTGAATGTTGAGTCCTGTCCACCTGACTAGAGCTGGGCAATTAATCAGACAGCTGGCGCTCAGGTTAATAGCTCGCGCATATTCAAACGGAATGACTCAGAGAAAACAAATGACCCAAAAACACACATGCAGACACACTGAGGCATGAAAGGAAAGAAAAAAAAAGACGCCAACCAAATCCCATTTGGTCCCCCAGCCTAGAGGTGCACATCAATGATAGTGAAAGGTCACACGAGACAAATGTGTCAGCTTGGCTTATGTTTGCTATGACTTGAGTGGCTGGAAGTGGAGGACAGTCACTTTCCAGACTGCAACTTTATCGACTTCCAGCTCCACTATAGTATTTGAATGAGGATGGTGGTTTAAATCAGTTGTGTGTGTCATAAATGAAACTCAAACTGAATGAGATATGTTTAGTCAGCCAACACCCAGCCACTCCTAAACATTCCAGACGTAAGAAGGCCAAAGGCTCCATACCTGTGACAGGCCACTAGACTGTGTGTTAGTTAGCTATTAGTGTTTCTGGTGCGTTGCGTTTGGCATGTTCAGTGGTCATTTAAAAAGTTTAGGTAGTCTGATGGAGTTTCAGTGCTTTTTACACACTGGCCTGTTGTGTGCGTCAATCTGCTGAAGTTTCACTCACTGGCGCCACCCAGAGGTCAGAGGGAAAAATCAATTAACAACAGGTAAATACAGAAAAAGAAAAAAGTATTTTGCTTATTGTTTATAGTCTACATGTTGTTGTACTTCTTTAAATCGATTCTTTATATTTATTAGTTTGTTAAACAAAAGTAACTATATTTCTGAGTCAATGACGTTTTTAAATCTCGCTATTTTAGTATTAATTCTATAGTAAAAATTCTATAGTTCTATAGTATATTAATTCTTCTATGTAAAGCACTTTGAATTGCCATTGTGTATGAAATGTGCTATATAAATAAACTTGCCTTGCCTTGCCTAGTATTTATTAACATTTTAAATTAGCTTTATAAAAAAAAAAAAAAATTAAATCTATATAGCTTTAATTAATTTGTATTTCAGTTTTAGTCATTTTATTTCAACTTAAACTTATCTATTTAGGCTAGCTGCCCAGGTTAACATTTCTAAATTTTAATTACCGTTTTTCATCTAATATTTATGCTTTATTTTATTTTAGCTTTATTTCAAATAATAAAATAAATAAAAAAATAATTACAATACAAGTACAATAATTACAAATAATCAGCAAGTACAACTGAAATACTATTTTCTTGTAACATATTCCACTAACCACTGTTTTATTTACAACTAAACATCACGATAACAACCCTGGCATCTGAATTTATACAAAAATCCATTAAAAATGCAATTCATACATGCAACTGCCTCTATGATGAGCTTGTTTTTATTTTTATATTTTAGGGGTGTAAAGTCACAACTCTCAGGGTGATACTATCACAATGAATAGACATCATTCTGTCTTCAGCCCAAACAAAGCAGGACAAGTTCTCAGATTAAGATTTCAGGCTATGAGTGGCTCTCAGTATCTGTCCACAGACATACTGAAATCAAGTGCGTGTGAATTTAACCCTCCTCCTCAAATCCACTCAATGTCCTCCACCTCCCACCCAACATACACACGCAATTAAACATTCAAAGGCAATTACCTGCATGGTTTCCTCTACGATTAAGGCTAGGTTTGGAGCAGCCTCATTAATGCAGCGGCACGCAGGACGGCCATCAGCGGCCATGAGAAGTACAAATGGTCTTACCAAAAACCTGCAAAGCAAACACAGCTTAGTTTTCACAGAAATACACTTCAGAAACTTTCAATTAGGCTCATTTGAGGGAAGTTCTTAAGCGTTAAGGTAATACAGCCAGGCCCTAGTTTTTATTTTATTTTATTTTTTATAAATGATAATAATATACTATATATGCAGGACCAGATATTAATCAAACCTATATTAATCCATTTGTTTATGCCCATTTATTCAGTTTAAATTCAATCAAATAAAAAAAACATCTAGCTGTGAGATGATAAAGTCTGAAGTGGGAACTCCACACGTAAATCGAAATCTTTGCGAATAGTTCAGAAAGATGCTTTTACAATCTCCTCAATAAAGGGCACTGAACCATCAGTTGTACAGTCTTATGTCTTTTATAGGCAATAATGTCATAGTCTACTTTTATGACAATGTAAAACACAGTGATATTTTGCATGCAGCATGAGACTTTTATGCGTGTTCACCTTCAAGATCTGTTCAAGGACGCTGAGCCTTTTCACACCACCACTTAGTCAAATCTGCGAAAACTCGAATACAACTAGATTTATCCAAGAAAGATCTGTTGTTTGAATTCCTATAACTCTTAGCGTGCTGACTTTGGTTTGGTTTTCCAACAATTATTTCATTTCTGTACACATTTCTGTGTAGTTTTTCTACATGAACATGAGTGTACACAGAGTCTCATGGGGTGAATCTTATTGCACCTATATTAACTGTGCAGGTAAGCTAAAATGCAACTGGGAACCTAAAGTGTCAAGATTTTCAAGATTCTGTCAGCAAATTGTCTTCCTGTTCTGACGGCAGCAGTAGCAGGTTATCTATTTCCTCTTTATTTCATTTTTTTTTTTGCCAGCTGTTAATGAATAACAGATGAGGTGAGAATCAGCATTTCCCTTTAGCTCAGACACTAATCGATGTTTCTGCGGTGTGTGTGTGTGTGTGTGTGTGAGGGAGATCTAAATGGAGGTATTGTTTCACTGTAACTGTCCCTGCCAACATTCAGGCTCAACTCAAACACAGTATACACATGAGGAAGGTTAAGGCGGTGGTTAACAGTATGATACATGAGTCCACTGATAAGTTTGGAGAAAAATCTTTTTTTATTATTAATAAAAAAAATAAAAGAATATAATATTGGTAACACTTTAGTTTAGGGTCCAGTTATCACCATTAACTAGTTGCTTATTAGCATGAATATTAGGATATTGGCTGTTTATTAGTACTTATAAAACACATATTAATGCCTTATTCTGCATGACCATATTTGACATTCCTTAATCCTACCCAATACCTAAACTTAACAACTACCTTAACTATTAATAAGCAGTAATTAGGAGTTTATTGAGGCAAAACTTGTAGTTAATAGTTAGTTAACAGTGAGAATTGGACCCTAATCTAAAGTGTGACAATAATATTTTTAAATAATATTATTTTATTTATATTGTTTTCAACTTGGTTAATTGTATTTTTTATTATTATTATTATTATTTATTCTAAAGGTCAGAATGAATTTATTACATTGAAAGCCATAGTTATGTTTCTCTTCAGGTTTATACAGTGCACTTAATGATGGATAGAAAAAAAGTAAAAGTAAAGTAAATATTTTCCATATATTCACAATATAAATGAGTCTTTATAAATGAAAATATAACCTTTGAAGAAACTGAAGAACCTTTAATATCCATGGAACCTTTCCATTCCGTAAAAGGTTCTTTATAGTGGAAAAACGATCTATAGATTATTCAGATGTTCATCATACTAAGAAAATTGTTCTTTTAGGAACTGAGCACTGAAAGGTATATGGGAAACCCCAATAAGGTTCTTCTGGCATCACTGTTAAAAAAAAAAAAAAAAAACACGATTACACTTAATTCAGATGATCCACTTTAGACATTCTACTAACTATAAGCAACTTACTCTCATTAGAGTATTAGTAGACTGTTAGGTTAGGGTTATAGGTGTTATGGTTTGGGTTCTGGTTAGTAAGAATAAGTTGACATGTAGTCGCAAAGTCACTTCTAGTCAGTAGAATGTCTGTTGGGGAGCATCACAATAAAGTGTTAGCAAATATTAGTCAGACAGTCTACTAATACTCTAATGAGAGTTAGTTGACATGTAGTTGGAAAGTTACTTGTAGTTACTAGAATGTCTAAAGTGGAGAATCAAAAGTGGTCCACACTTTTCTATAAATAATCTAAAATAAGTGTTACTAATCCCACTTTAAGAACCTTTATTTTTAGAAAATAAATAAGTGCATCAACTTTAATTCTCAGATGTTTCCTGTAAAGTCCTCTTCATATTCTCTTAAAACAGAAAATGAGACAATTGTTCACATACAGTTTGAGTAAAGAGCTAACTGAATATGGAAAGCAGTTCAGTGTTGAATTTGGTGAGAAGTACAGGTATCTTGGCAAATCGGCACAATTTGTGATCTTTTTGGATCTAGAAACACATGATATATATAGTTTTTTAGTTTTTTTTATTCTAAGAACACCTGAGAAGCTAGAGTCAGTCTACCAAGGAGATGTCAATCGTGATTTGTCTGCATTGAAATACTGGAGGGGACTATGAAATCACCTCATTAACTTTTAGTTATCCAGAAATCACATATGATCCCAGACAACAGAACCACGCAGGCTGTGTTTGCCGGTGTCCCGATGGCTGCGTTCCGAATCTCTGAGTGTATCTGCTTGCCATGTTCTTTCGATGCCCCCCTGAGATCTCAATCTTGTGCAAATACCTGGCAAAATGCCACCTAATGTTAAAGCCAAAGTTATCCATTATTTCATGAGTAAAGAGAAAAACTTCACACTCAATCAACCGTGGCGTCTGTCCCAATGTCTCGAAACACCTTCGCTCCCTTCGCGATCATCACACACAGATTAATTGAACTCTTTGCGCTTAATGTGCCAAGACCAAAAAATGTGCTTAGAAAAGACTCTTGTTTGCACGACAGCCCCTAAAGTGAGAAAGAATCGATCGGATCTTATCAAAGTGAGAATATTTGGACAGTCTTGTTTTGTTTGATGTTGTCACTATGGTGCTGGTGGGCCGATGGTCACCAAACCCCCCCCCTCTTTCAGAGTGGACTCTGCCTTTTGTCCCTTTGCTCTCCGTCTCCACGGTCCTCTGCTCCTCCGCTAATGAATTCATCTGCACATCTCCTTTCCTCAACCAGCACATTAACCCTGACCACTGGAGCCATCCTCATGGAAAAACGGTCCCTCTCCAAGCATGGAGAGCCGCATCGGATTGACCTTTCCACCTCGGCCCCCCTCGCGACCCCTCGCTCTGAGTCTCGGCCCATCTGCATTTCAACACAGTGCCAGCGCATACTCAACCTCCTGCCCCTCACGCCATGACACATTGTCAACAGCTCGTGGGGGTCTAAGAAACAGCCCTCCTGGGTGCCCGGACTGCATGCCACCGTACCGTTCACTACATTCAGGAATGAAGCTGTGGAAATGCATGGACGATTTCTACGCTGAAGAAAGAGGGAATGAAATTGAGCCGTTGACTTGTCCACCCCCCAGATTGATCAGACATTACTACTCTACCTCTTCACAACCCCCCTGCTGAGACGGTCTACCAACAAAACAAAAAAACGAGTTCAGCAATGAAATACACTGTAAAATACGTTACTACATGTACTTACAGTAGTAATAACAGTAAATTATGCATAATTACAAGTAACTAACCCTAAACCAAACCCTAACCGTAATTCTGTAGTAAGTACATGTAGTTAATTAATACAACAAGTGTAACCAATGTTTGTACTTTTAAATGTAAAAGACTGCAAAAATGTCAGAGTAAAAACCAGTTAATAGTAAAATACTGTTAAATGTACCATTAAATATAAAATGTACTGTTAAATGTACAAATCATCTTACATCAATTTACAGTAAAAAGCCATAAAACCGATTTTGCCAGAACTCCCTGCATGTGACACTTTTTCCAGTTAAAAATGGCTTCTTCTTAGTTTTTTGTTATGTGCATTAGAGATTTATGTTACATCTTATGTTGTTAAGCCTAATATTTATTGCATTATTTTATGTCGTGTGTTACCATAATGGTGTTTTGTATTTCTGTGTTTGACACTGTGCACCTTCGATATATTTATGTATTTATGTTTGTGGACAATCTACTTGAACTTGATGAAGATGAACTTTGATTCATCATGTGGATTTCTCTTGTGTTATTATGGTGCTTGTCCAAAACTGATTTTAGTACCACTGTAAAAAAAATGATATGATCAGTAAGCCATGGCAACTTGGCAACTTATGTTTTTACATTACTTTAACTCATCAAAATAAGTTAAGCAATTTCAACTTAGTTATACGAGATTCAACTGATTTTGTAAGTCAGTTTAATAAAATTTAAGTTGAAATGACTTGTAGGCTACAATCAAGTTTATTGTACTTAAAAATGTAAGGCAGCAACTGAACTTAAGTTGAAATAGGTGGAATTGTTTTATAGTGTGGCCTTGATAATTAAGCAGAAAAGTTACCAGTTTAATTTTTTTGTGTGTGTAAATTACAGTTTTAAATTGCAACATTTGCAGGTTTGTTCTGTAAATATGTTTAAATGTTTACCGTATTTGTACAAAATTACTCCACTAAACAACCAGTTTTTCTAAAAACAACAGGACTTTTTTTTACAGTGTAACATTATTTTTGCCCACCTTTAAAGCCAAGGTAGAGCATAACCGGCCCATCAAATCATGCAACTTGTTGAGGAGAAGGTGATCTATAAATGAAAAAAAAAAAAAAATCATAAACCTACACATTTTCAGAATTTTTAATACTATAGCCTACTACACGTTTTTGGAACCAGCATGCCTCGAGTAAGCAAGGTTTGGTTGAACTATTCCTGGCTTTCTGGAGTAGGCTACACCCCGGAACAAATAACTTTTACGAGCTGGACCTTTTTAACGAATTACAAACAAAGCACAACAAATGCAGTTCAACTAGCAAAGGAATGACTCTTATGAGCCCGATTTTTCAGTGAATCATAAACATAAATCACAAGTGTGCAGTCAAAATCCCTGACCGCCGTACATTTTAGTAAATCATTAACATAAAGCACGACAAGTGCAGACTGATTTCAAAACTAAATGACTCTTATGATGAGCACATCTTTCAGTCAATCATAAACAAAGCACAACAAGGGCAGGTTGATTCCCAAATGAATGACTCTTATGAGCCCGAATTTTCAGAGAATCAAAAACATAAATCACAATAACGGCATTTTGATTGCCGAACAAATTACTCTTATGAGTCTGTTCATTTCAGTCAATCAAAAAAATACAGTGCGGACAGTGAAGGTAAAAAAACAACAACTAATGACTCAATAGTTGCAGATTGGTTGTTCATGTGAAAATGTGCAGTTAAACATGAATCGTCTATAAAAAAAAAAATAGGCCTAAATGAAATGTTCATATTAATGTTATTTTTTATTGTCATTTTTCTGTCAATATGTTATTCGCTGTATACTTAAAGCCTACTGGATCACATATATTATATAAAATATTTTTCCAAAAATATTAAAAGAATCGTTGACTGAACTGTTAAGGAACTTTGATAATTAAGTGAAAATGGAATCATTAAATGAATTAATCCTAACATTTAGATGATTAGACACTTTACGAATGGAGATTTTTTATATCTCATTCCTCAGATTTACCACAGCAATGATCTTTGGGATTTAACCTTAACCAATCCATCCGTCTCCACATCGGTGCAGTGCAAACATGAGCGAATGACAGAGAGAGAAGAAGGTCCTGCGGCGAATCGCTCATTGAGCGTG
Source organism: Rutilus rutilus (assembly GCF_951802725.1). NCBI lineage: Eukaryota > Metazoa > Chordata > Actinopteri > Cypriniformes > Leuciscidae > Rutilus > Rutilus rutilus. The sequence goes on from NC_140223.1 coordinate 14,990,738, forward strand.
GAACGAAGCCTAAGGTTTCTCAGGAACGCTCATAAAGCGTTGCGCCGCTTTACAACCCCATTGCTCAACATCACATGCCTTGAGAGACGGGATATTACCTGAGATAAGGCAAGAGGGATCAAGCTTGGCACCAATCTGACCTCTCCCTCCATCCCTTCACACACACAACCACAGGGAGTGGGACATTTTCATAAGGGGGGTTCCAGACCTCCTAGGGCTTCCTGAATGACATTAAAAGTCAGGCACTGATGCACAGTAGCTATGTAATGTATTTGCTAAAACTCTCTCCCTGAACCACTGATCCAGGGCTTGAATACGTCTTGCTGGAAAGCAGTGGACAGTGAGATGTTTTGCCGGAATCAAAGAGGATCAGTGCGGTACCGCAAGGACTGTGTCACTTGTAGATTCTATAAATCATGTCTTGGTGATAAGCTAATTGCCTTATCCTTGACAGCAGCTCACTGAGAAAGCAATAAAGGGGCAGGATTACAAGATGTAGAGCCATAAAGAGCTGGCCGAGCAGGCGGTGGTGGAGAAAGAGGGAAGAGGGAATGATGCAAGAGAAAAGCACAATTAGAAAGTGGGACTAAACTAATGGTAAGAGCAGGATGTTTCTCTTTGCCTTTAGTTCTTCCTGATGAAAATGACTGAAAAGGAACCAAGCAATGCTATCAGGATAATGTAGCAGATCCAGGAAGTAACTATTACTTCCTTGTTCATATGTGGAATCAAGGTCAAGAGGAGAACAACTATCATCAAGACTGTTGCGGCCTCATAAAAGACCATCACCTTTACCCTGTTTCCTTCAGTATCACTGACACTGTTGGCCAACAAGATCTCAAACAATGTTACAAAGAGTCTCCTTCTATACTTACAACGTTCAAATGTTTCGAAAGAAGTCTCTTATGCTCACTAAGACGGCATTTCTGTGATAAATAATGCAGTAAAATCATCAGTAAAATTGTGAAATATTATTGCAATTTAAAATGACTGTTTTCTATTTGAATAGATTTGAAAATGTCATTTATTTCTGTGACGCAAAGCTGAATTTTTTATTATTATTATCAATGTCGAAAACAGTTATGTTGCGTCATATTTTTGTGGGAACAGATACATTTTTTTCAGGATTCTTTGATGAATAGAAAGTTCAAAAGAACAGCATTTTTGGGACATTATACAAATCTTTACTGTCACTTTTGATCAACTTAATGCATCCTTACTGGAGAAAAGTGTTAATTTCTTTCAAAAAAAATCTTTATGACCTCAAACTTTTGAAAGGTAGTGTACTTATTATTCACATAAGAGTCTCATATTTATCATAAGAGATTCGTATTACTGAAAATGACAGACTTTTTAATGAAATGAAATTTAGTGGAGTCAAAAGTAAGATATACTTTAGAATGTGGTATTAAAATTGTGTATATATATACACACACACACACACACACACATATAAATATATATATGTATATAATGAGTATATAAATAAAAAAAACTTGAAATACTTGAAATAAACTTCTTCCCTAGTAAAATCACATGAAGATCAAAAAAGGGATGAAATATTTGTAAAGCGTAATATGTTGCATTATGGGTGTGAGGATCTCTGCTTGCCTTTGTTTAGTGAATCAGGTGGATGGCAGTTCCAGGCCTGAAGTGTTGTGTTCAGCGTGACTGCCTCAGACATTTCCTGCTTGGCTTTGTTCGGCCCCATGGCTGCCTCTCAATTTAGAGCAAAGCTATTAGAACAAACTCCTCTTGGGGGCACAAAGGTAGATTGGGCATGACGCTAAGAAGCTAATCGCCCAAATGTCCCCTGCGCAAGGACAAACTTTGAGGACTGAGGACAATTGATCCAAAACGGAAAAGAGGATCTTAAGGAGTTCGAGCACGTGTCATTTGATCTAAAGTACAGGTGAAACTCCAAAAATTTGAATATCGTGCAAAAGTTGATTTATTTCAGTAATTCAACTTAGAAGGTGAAACTAATATATTATATAGACTCATTACATGCAAAGTGAGATATTTCAAGCCTTTATTTGTTATAATTTTGATGATTATGGCTTACAGCTTATGAAAACCACAAATTCAAAATCTCAGAAAATTACAACATGAAATCAATTTTTAAAAAAGGATTTTAATGTCGGCCCTCTGAAAAGTATAATCATGCATATGTACTCAGTACTTGGTTTGAACCCTAACCTTTTAAGTTGAATTACTGAAATACCTGTATTGTTCTTTTGAATCATATTGATCAAAAACATTTCCACAAAAAATATTAAGCAGCACAACAACAGTGATAATAAGAAATGTGTCTTGAGCAGCAAATCAGCATATTAGAATGATTTCTGAAGGGTCATGTGACACTGAAGACTGTTATGATGCTGAAAATTCAGCTTTGTATCACAGAAATCAATTTAATTTTAAAACATATTAAAATAGGAAGCTGTTAATTTAAACTGTAATATTATTTCACAATATTACAGTTTTTACTGTATTTTTTTTTATCAAATAAATGCAGGCTTGGTGAGCAGAAGAGGCTTTAAAAAGATCTTACCAACCCCAAACTTTTGAACAGTAATGTCAATTTAAATAAATAAACAAACAAACAAATAAATAAAGTCAATAAGATGTCATCCAATTAAAAAATGAAGGAAAAAAGCTCTAAAAATTATTTTACTTTCTCTTCTGCCTCAGCATAATTAGCCTCTTTTAATAAAACAAGTGAGGAAATCATTAACTCTCAAGGGGAAATCCTGTCTGTCTTATCCTTTCCAGCCTGGAAATATCACACCATGAAAACTATGTGATCTCGATAAGGACCATAGGGAGTTTCATTAAAAGAGACATCTTCATTTCTTTTGTGGTTTGCATTACTTGATATCAGAAGATGGGACTTTTCCAACAATCCCATTCACACCTTTTAATGGAAAACATATATAGGATAAAGACACATTCATCATCACATCACAATATGACTATTCCATTAGCTAATTATGTGGCAAAAATAAATAGATAAAACAATCTAATCTGGCTCTGGCAAATACGGCAACCATGGATTAAAGGCCTGCCCTTCCGAAGCACTTTACTTGACTTGGAATAAACTTGCAAAACTGCGACAGCCATAAAATCAGAATGAGGAGAAATACAAAGAGCCATGCTCAGGCACATCTTATCACACATTATGGGCTGTAAAACAAACCGAAAGACTCTTCAGCTCCTCAGGCGTGATTGGTATCTGAATTCACATGATCAGATTCAGCAGGTTAATGGTGTCACTCACACCAAACCTGCACAGGACGAGCGCAAAAATACCAAAATGCAACATAAGAATGCTACCAACATGGTTGACAAGTAACATTATGTAAATAAATCATATATCAGAGCGAAGAAAATAGGCTGTATGTATGCAACGAAGGGAATCAGGCATGTAACTTGACGTTTGCCCCATGGACAAAATTAAACAAATAAAGATGATGATAGGAAGATGATGATAGGATGTTGCCTTGACAAAGCCAACCTGCTGTCATTTTTAATTAAAACTAAAACGTTTTAATTAAAACTTCTTAAAACTATACAGATTTCACTTCATGTACAGTTAAATACCATATAGACTTCCATTTCACCAGCTTTAGGATGTTATCTATCTATCTATCTATCTATCTATCTATCTATCTATCTATCTATTGTTCTGTCCATCTCTCTGTCTATCTATCTATCGTTCTGTCCATCTCTCTCTCTCTCTCTGCTTGTCTATCTGTCGGTCCAGCTCTCTCTCTCTCTGTCTATCTATCTATCGTTCTGTCCATCTCTCTTTCTCTCTCTCTCTCTCTCTGCTTGTCTATCTGTCGGTCCAGCTCTCTCTCTCTCTGTCTATCTATCTGTCTAACGTTCTGTCATTCTCTCTCTCTCTCTCTCTCTAATCTACCGTTCTTTTCATCTCTCTTTCTCTGTCTATCTGTCTATCTTCTATCTAATCTTGACAAGAATTTGTCAAAACAGTAATTAAAGTTTGTACTGACAAACTATTCTTTTCAATTTTAACATAGTCCTCCTAAAAATGTGTTTGGAGCTGTATTATAAAAAACGTGAAATCGACAAAGCCAATACAGGTTTTACAGTTTTTCTCAATCTCTTTGGCTCAATTCTCAAATGAGACTTTTTTTTCTCTCAAAACAATAAGTTCAGATCATTTTTGAATTTCTTATTGATTTAAGCAAATTGCATGTGCTTTGGCAAAAGAGTAAGTACAATTGTCAACAAGTTGCACAATGACTAAATGCACATGGCTTGTTGAGTAAAACTGAGTTGATTCTCAGTGAATTTGTCAATCTCTTCACTGATTGAAAGTAATCACTTCTAAAAAGTATTTCATCGTGTGAGCCATCACATGCAAAATGATCCATTCAGTGATCAAAATCTGTAAGACATGTTCTATTCCATAAATATTTATGACATGGAATGTTTGTAATGTTTGCTAAATTGGCAAATGGCCTGCCGTTGTAATGAAATAGAAATCACAATCTTATCAACCAACCAATCAAGTTTGGAAACTATATATGGAGTACTGACAGCACAATCATCACCATTTTTGAACATGGAGGAACATCACATATCTGAACAGCAGCAGCTACATCAGTACTGTATAAATACTTGTGTATTTTTACAGTACTTTTTTTCTAGAAATGTGTTACATGTAAACAAAAAACTATTGTCATGGAAAAGCAATAGGAAGATATGTAACTAAGAAGATATACAGTATAGTGTTAGAGAAAGACATAATAGAGTGTGTAAAAATGAACAAGCAACTGAGAATATTCAGTTTACATGTAACACATTGCTGGACTGCAATAAATGGACTGTATAAATACAAATACAAGTATCTTTTTGTGTACTACATTGTTGACTTTTCCCAGTCAATTTTTACCTACTCTCTGAATCTGTATTTACAGACAAAACTGACATTATTGTACAGTAAAGAAAGCAGTTAGAGTCAACAAAAAAGTAGCTTATATAACAAATATTTCCATGGTGAAAAAGCATCTAAGCATTTTGACCAGTGTGGCTCACACGATGACAAAAACACTTTTTTTTATTTTGGTGGCATTGGCCAATTAACTGACACAATAACTAGGTTTTGAAGCATGAATTAAATGTTTTGGTGAGTTACTACGTTTTGCAGACATGCCATAGAGTTCTGATGTCCCAGCAAAGAGTTGTGACACTTGGAACTAGTTTAGAGAATGTTAAGACTGTTTCGAAAAATGTGCCAAAGCGATTGAGAAAAACTGTAAGACTTGATTATCGCCATTATGACGTCACTAACACTAAGCCTCTTAGATATTGAATTCCCTCATATTTCTTTTAAACAATAGCAGGTGTGTTAAAGTTTTGACGCTTCGCCTCTCACCATTTTAAACGAATGTTTTCCATGTCAGCAGCAGCAGCAGCATCATTCAGGCTGTAGGCCTCAAGAGATGTTGTGCGATGAGAGGGAGCCCTCTACTGGTTCAGTGCTGATAATGGCTGCTGCAGGCCCTCTAGGCCCAGATATTAGCCTAAGTGCGAGTGAGAAAATAAAATACACAATAGGCGAACACGAAATCTTTCAATCACGTTTTAATGAATCTGACAGGCCGCTTTTGTCAATGGCGGTACCTGAGTGGGCTTTTGGCATATGCTATGTGCAAACTATACAGACATATGATCAGGTGCAAACATGAGAAATTAAAAAAGAGAGGCAAAAACAGACACATGCAAATTAATTCTACTCTGAAATAGCAGGACAGCAGACAGGAAGACGACAAATACATCTGTTGTGCGATCAGACTTTTACTAACTACATTCAGAAACCTGGTCTGCAGACGCTTACATGAAAAGACTTGACGGCAACATGTTATTGGCTTGATGGAGTTAGTATTTTGTAATATGACTTACATGTGATGTTTTTGCTCTTAAACTTTATTATATGTGCATCTCAATTACATACATCTAATCCATTGTATATTCAGATAGACATTTCCAAAAGTCAATACTAGCTCTCTCAAAACGCAATACCTCAAACATCAAATGAAAAGAAAAATACATTTACTGCAGAGGTAATCAGACCAAAACATTCCTTCTAGAACAAAATGCTTCCAATCAAACTATACAGATCCACCTCCAGACAACCAAATGTGCTTCTATGCTTTGCCCCAATACCCCAAAAATGACATACAGCGCATGGCATTCAAAATATTACAGCACTAAGTCACCAAAAATATATCCATTTATAGCAGACATATGTGCTGGTAAATACTCACATTTTCTGACTTCCGTTATTATGCTTTTTTGTTCGTTTTTTTATTATTTTTTTTACAACATATGTGCTAGGAAAAACCTGCAAGGACCATTAACAAAAACGTGGGGCCTCTAATGAAAAGCAATTTAACTGCAACATGTACACAAGTAGTATGGGATATGATCCATGCAGTTGTGCACAGCCAGCATAGTCATGGTATGGTCTCGTTTAATATTTCATTGATGACATTAGCCACCAGTGCATCACAGTCTTCACAGGAGGTACATTCTACGGTCTGGTCCGGTCTAGACTAGACTCAGCCAGACTTGAAGAGGAGAATGGCCACCTGGCCCAAGTAGAAGTAGATGAAGTGTTTTGTCTCATGGGTCACGTAGCTGCCGAAGTTCCTTCCCACAATGCAATGCCACGTAGGATTGTATTTCTTATCGAACTCCTGTAACATGAGACAACGTGGTATTAGCACACAGGAAATGCAAACGCTACAAAAAATACACGTCAGGAGTCCAAGATAGCAGTATGGCTCAAATCTCACCTTTTTGATGTATGCGGCAATGTCCTTCTCTATGTTGTATTTCTCCATGGCCTGCGTAGCACAGTCCACCGCATCCTGCTGCATGTCTTCAGACATGTCGGCGTTCTTGATCACAGCCTTCCTGTCAGTCATGGTGCCTGAAAACGTAGAAACCAACTTGGTTAAGTCTCCACTTCCACTCGAAACAGTGGGGCCTTTCATGTGTGCTTCTTCCCTGACAATGGCAGGTTTCCTGACAGAAAGCCATCAACTGAGAGGATCTGATTTGTTAAGGTAATTCAAATCAGGTGACACTAGATACTTTCATGAGAACCAAGCAGGTCTTTCAATCAAACACTAAAACTATCATTTGCAGCTCGCCAATGAAGGCCACATTTGCATACTACTAATGCTGGGCCCAGAGAACCTAAGCAAACTGTGTTCAAATTAAGTAAAATCCTGTATAAAAGTACTTCAGTAGTTAATAACTAACGTTAGCAATACTAATACTGAGATGCACGCGCCCCAAATGCATGCAAAAATACTATAAAGCAGCACTGAAAGATCTTGCACAGCTATGTCAGCACTTCACACCATGTTGATTTAACTATGAAACTAATAATCATGGTGGCAGTCGACCAAATGACGGATTACGGTCTGGATCATCTATCAAGACATTGACAGGTCAGGATGGAGGAATGCTACGTCACACCTCCATTCACAGCGTGCGCGTTTGATGCTCCAGCAGATCAATGATGCTCAGGTGCACGCGGCGTTCTCATCGTAGCGTCTTCATTTCAAAATCAAATACATCTTTGCTAAAGCGATTGTATATTAATATGTCCCCCCCAAAAAAACGCGATATAAATATCTAAACCGAATGCATCAGGCTCAAAATGCATGCTAGATCATTCTTTGTATATCACTCGAGATGGTAAACTATTCCACTCACCTGTCAACAATATTTGGCAAGAGAAATTTGCAATTCAAAACAGTCGCCGTACGAGCTTTCGTCGTTTCGGGTGTCCCTTTGACGCTATGAGAAGAACATAAGGATCAAGTCAAACGCTGACTGGTGCCCGCGCTAAAATCCCTGGCTCTTCACAATGCCGTCCTACACAGCGCTCGCCATTGGCTGCAGACCAGCCGCTCCCTGCGCCCCTCTGCCAGCATCTTATTTCATCCCACAATGCATCTTTAACCGGAGACCAGAGGGAAATGTGCTTGTTTGGTTATAAGCCTCAGGACTGTGTAGGCCAGGAAATAGCTTAAATTAGACTCGGTAGACCTTCACAATGAAAACACGTCACAATAAATTATTGCATTTTGGAGAGGTAACGTTACCTCATGGTCATTCCCACGCAGTGCAATGTAACTTGAAATGAATAATGTAATGATTCTGGTTCCGATTCTTCTAGAATTTTATAGAATTGTGTGTGTGGGAATCATTCTAATGAGATGATTCCCCATTTCTACAGAATAAAAATTCATATTTAATTCAGTTCTTGAAAAAAAAAGTGTACTTCCATGCAGGTAGAAAAAAACCTATTCAATTAATTATTCTAACTAACTTACATAATAGAAATACTATTACTTTGTCGTTTATAAATTCAACTGATTGCAAAGTAACTCAAGTTGGCATCAGTCAGTATTGACACGGATTTAAGTCTTGACCTAAAATAACAGTTCTACTTCATTTCACGTTGGACATGACTAATATAATAACTAGCGGTTCATTCAGCTACCGCTTTAAATGTTTTGATTCACAACAACAGAGACGGTTCACGAGTCGTTTTTCTGAGAATGAATCTATTTCTTACATAATCCCTTATCCTAACTGCGGTTTACAGTCGCTAAGCAACCTCTTTTTGACTTTACATTCCAAACATGGATGACTTATTCACATGTAGAATACAAAAGTATAGTTTGAAAAATGTACGTTTTTTTTCTGTTGTTCATTAAAATGTTGTTTTGGACATTTAGTTTGTATGAAAAAAAAAAAAACTGCTTCAATATCTTGCATTCCACCCGAATCATCCAGGCTTGAAACACCATAAACTTAGGTAAATTACAATTTTAGGTCAGTCAATTCTAACTTTATATCCAACCATTCAGAACCATTAAAAAGCAAATGAATAGATCATACAATGTTTTGTACCAATGAAACCTTTTATTTAGGCAAAAAAACGTCACTAAAATAAACAAAATGCTAGTGATGTTAAAGCATCTACTGTCCACGTTGGGACAGTGTAAATCTAAAAATGCCTGAGTATACCCCCCAACCCAAAAGGTACTTCTTCCCATTTACCATACGGTTCCTGTCGACTCCATCCCCACAGATTGCTCCAGCCTCTGCTCCTCCAATGTGTTAAATGTGAAGGGCCAAAACGTCTACATATTCCACTGAGGTATAAAGAAAATAAAGGGGGCAGGGAAGTACTTTTGAACTGTGGTCTTAAAATCCTATGATCCTGGGAGCAATTGATCCTGTTCCATGTATCCAGCAATCCCTATCCTATCTTCATTATGTACTGATCCCAGTGATCCGGCATCCACTGAGCCTCTCCTCCAATCCAAACCTTAAGATACCAGCAAAATCAAGACAAAGGAGGTAAAGAGTTAGAATCAAATCCACTCAAACCTGCCTTTCTTTGATGCATGCATACAGCATTAAGGCCAAAACAGACTAACCTAACACTGAGACTGATTCAAAGTTGCATCTATGAACACAAAAACCCAACTAGTACATCTTTACAATGCAAATGACGCCATCTGACGTGAAAATTACCTAGAATTGGTAGTTACCCAAATGTCCTGTAGGCCAAGAATAGTATTTTTCTAGATGTAATGTAGAATTTGAGTGCTCAAATTCACCCTTTTACGCAACAAAGTATAGACTTAGCAATCCTTTATTACAAAGCATCAGTTCTGTGTCACGTCTAGAGGAAGACAGCATAAAACAGTTGTTGTGGAACCCACTATCCCATTAAACATACATGGCATTTACAAAAATATTGGGAGCAATTACATAACCCTTTGTTCGGTCTATGAAAAAGACGTCCACTTTGTATTAAAAAAAAAAAGTGATGGGCAAAACAAAAGGGAGTCAGTTAAAAACGTACGTTTAAAAAAATAACCAAATGGATGGGAGGGAGGGAAGACAAAACATAGGACATTCATAAGATCATAATAGTCTCACAAACCGGGGGGGGGGATTAAAACATATGGGGTTTGTGATGTTTAAAGACTGTAAAAACAAACAAAACAAAAAAAAACACAAATGGTTCACGGCCTCCACTAAAGAGGTGAGAAGAGTGGAGCGCTTTAGGAGCGAGAGCGGGAACGGCTATGGCGAGGGGAGTACTGCGGGGATCCTCGGCTGCGGCGTGGGGAGTAGCTTCGGCTACGGTTGTTGCTGCGGCTGCGACTCCTGCTGCGACTGCGGCTCCTTGACCTTGATCTTCCATAGCTCGGACTGCGGGGACCGTCCACCTTCACGCGGATGTACGCAGTTTCTCCCTGGCAGAGAAAGAACTTTCCACTGAGCAAATGTAACGTATAATCATGCTAACATTATATCACTATACTTACCAGACTTTGGTTGCCCTCAAAACACCAGTATTCCCATTTCCATTAACCAGTAAGCACTGACTACACAAGACGTCTAGTTTGACATGGTTTACCTTTGGCATTCACAAGGAGAGGTCAACCGATACTGGATTTTGCTGACAATAACTACGTTCGGAAATCTGTCCGATAAGAGATTAATTGAACAATAGTATTTAAAATCAGTAATATGAACGAAAACTTAACGAAGATTAGTGCTGAACGGTTACAAAATTAACAAAAGACTTAATGTTTTATAATAAATTAAAATCATTTTTTTATTAATTTTTTTTGTCATGAAATAAAATGTACAAGAGAAAAGAAAATCAGTTTTTCAGAATGTAACTTTTAAATGGCATGTACTAAATTTCTCGTGTATTTTACCTTACTCTTACATTTTTGCACATAACTAAAATGTTTTTGTGTTTGTAAAACTAAAATCAGCGGTTTCTGTGCACACGCATTTGTGAGATATATATGGTGCTTTGTCTTATGAAGCAACTGGATGAGCCAACACAAAAAAGCATTGTAGCAGCATTTGCACATTAACAAGGTTATTAACATGAAATTGATTAATTTAAGATTAATACTGTAGAACTGTCTGGCCATGTAAAATACGCATAAATGTATAATAAAAAAAATAATAATAAAAAGGTCAGCAACAATTTTCCCCCTCAACAACCGCAGATTAAGTAGCAAAAACAATATCAGCCAACTGCTATTCACAAGGACGGGTTCACTTACAAACATAGATCCACCTTTTGCTTATCCAGGGATTTTGCTTACCTTAAGAATATTCCAATGCTAAGCAAATCCAAATGTTGGGATTCAAATCTCAAACCTACCTCATGCGACCGGAATTTTGTGTTATCCAGTTTGCGAACGGCGTAGGTCATGTCTTCTTTGCGAACAAACTCCACCACACCAGTTCCATCTCGGAAAACGTCAGCGTAACATACATCACCTGCTTCGCGCATGTGATCCTTCAGATCCTGCCAGCTACCACTCGGTGGAAGCCCTGGAATGAAAAACAAGTGTCAATACAACTTCAAATGGCTCTTTAAATTAAGTACAAATCTGACGCTACCTTACCTGAAACGATTACTCTGTACTCCGAACGTCTGGATGGGGGTCCATATCGGCCCCTAGGAGCCCCACCTCCACCACCGCCACCGCCACCTCCTCCTCCGCCGCCGCCACCTCCTCCTCCGCCAAAACCACCTCTCCCCATACCTCTCCCGCTTCTCGGAAACTCCACTCGAAGACGATAGCCATCGTAGTCATAGCCATCGCGAGCATAAACAGCATCTTCAGCATCTCTGAAGGAAGGGGAGCAAGAAAAGCATGTAAATATCAATGTCATGAAAAGGCAGTCAGTGCAGCTAGGGGTCGCATTGAGATAAACTACTAACAGGGTCCTAATCCTCAACCACTAATCTGACCAGCTGGTTAAGAACACATCATTGTGAATTGTATCCCCTTTTAAATTGGACGTCATTACATATTAGACCGGAACACTGATATATTTCCCATTTATAAAGTCCTTTTAGGTTTGTTACCCAGATAAGAGTAGCTGCAACATCGTGTTAGTGCATATACAACCAGATCATCAAATCATATTTTGATTATCCCTTGAAAGAAAACGGTTTATGGTTGTGCAGCTCCAAATGATTGGAATGTGCTACAAAAGTAATTGAAATATGAACAAATATTTCAATCTTTGCATTTAAAAAACTACTAGGGAGTGTTTTTAATCACTGCCTGTAAACGTTTTAAATGAATGTGTATAGCAATGTATGTTTTTATGTCTTTCAGGAGATTTTAACTCCTGCTGCTGTTGAAAATAAGAACTTGATCTTAAGTGACTTGCCAGGTTAAATAAACCTAAACATTAAGTGCCTTAATATTAAAAGAAAACTGCCTAAAAATACAGACCAGATCAAACACCTGTTTTCAGCAAGAACTCGCTGCAGCTAATCTGAATCAAGCTTAAGCCATTTGTAAAGTTAAAGTAAATTTCCATTTTCAAACCTAAGGTAGTTATTAAAGCCTAACAGAACAATTGAAACTCAAGTTTGCGCATTAAACAAACACTTTAGATCAAAATGGATAATTGAAGGTTGCAAAGCCTACTCTCATTACGAAGACAAGCATTAGTGACTAACGTTATACAACTGAGCTCTGGAAACATGGTGAGCACGGCTAAGCTAATTAGCATGTTAGCACAGAAAACAAAAGTAAAACGGTTAGTATTCAAATATATCCACACACACGCTTTTTCACATAGAGAGAGAGAGATACTGTGAAAACGCAGTGACAAAAGTAACAGGTTTTTAAAAACTGGATAATTTAATAAGTGAAATCTGTACGTTGAAACAAACGGATTAGCTTTTTAGCTAAAGGCTCAAGGTTCAGTTTTACACACCTGGGGTCTTCAAACTCGACAAAGGCGAATGGCGGTCCGCCACGTCGGTTTTTCAGATCGATATCCCGAATGGCTCCGTACTTATAAAATACATCTTCGACATCTTTAGTGCGGATATCAGGGGGTAGATTCCCCACATAGATGCGGCAGTCGTTACTCCCAGCAGGGCCGCGGATCACACCACCACCAGACATCTCCACACTGATATACCTTCACCTTCCTGCTAAGCAGATAAATTACACTTTTATTACACAGATAATTGTTTAACTTTCGAAATGCATTGAATAAACCTAGTTACTAGTCAAATACAAAACAAAGAGACTTACTATTGTTTGAAGCGCCGCTCGCACGCGCACTCCGAGAGCGTGTTTTCTCTGGAATTGCGCGGGTCTCTTCCTCTTCAGCACAGCAGGCGCGCTGTAGCCAACGCGGAGGAATCTAGAGAAACGGGCTGTTCGGCGGGTAATGGGGTAGCTACATCCGCGACGCAAACTAGTTCGTATAGGGATGTCTAAAATAATACAAATGTTTTATGTTGGTGGGGTAATTACTATTAATAAAGTACGAAAAAGCATTGTCAAGGTTTTATTTACAGTCGCGTGGTTTATTCTGGTCCTGGCGTGAAGTCACTGTGCTACAAATGGCTTGCACCTGCTGCTGAGGTAAACTGTATTACCGAATTACTCAGCAACAAAGTTGAAAATAATGAAACATTTAAAATGTATATTTTAAATTACTTCTATATAATTTATTTAGGCCAACACAAACACACTGCTCATCAGCTTATAAATAATTTTTTTTTTTGAAAATGTACAAATGCAGAATGTTTTCTGTGGTGGGTAAGTTTAGGGGTAGGGTTAGTGTAAGGGGATATAATATACACATTGTACAGTATAAAAATCATTATATATATGGAAATTCACCATAAAACATGAGAACACAATGTGTGTGTGTGTGTGTGTGTGTGTGCACTCAAAGATTACAGTCCAAACTTTATTGCAGCATTTTCAGTTTGTATTAATTAATTAAGTTTTAACTTTTGTCAATAATGCACTCAAGCCAAACATCCTGAATTAGAGACTCATAATAAATCACAAACTCATAATCCATGCTGTTTATTAAAGATTTAGATGACGAACGGTTAGATTACAGAAGCGTATAGCACAGATCCTTATAACTATCCTAAGAAACCCTTACATTTTGACAGTAAGTGACAAGGATCAATATTACACAGTCAACTGTAACTTTATTAATAAACTTATCAGTTTAATCATTATTTTTCTAAAGAACTGTCTCAGCAACAGAAGCTAATTTTACAATGTTTTTAAGATAAGCAACTAGAGGACACCACACATTTCCACATCCTCAGAAACTTACTTAGCAATCACTTTCATGTGCTGTTTTACATCAACATCACATTTATGAGATGATAATAATAATAATAATAATAATCAATCTACATTTAAGAGTTTTATATGGAAGTGTCAGTGACATTTGCTAGCTTTCAGCTAATGCTGGAATATGGTAATCAACAGCATTTCAATATGCATAGCTGGAAAGGTAATGGGATAGACCAATGGCTCCACCGCTGTCACCACAAACTGTGTACTTCCCTTGGGATGCCAGACTGTTGATCTAAGGACAAAAGACAGAAGTAGAGAAGCGATTAGAAAGAAAGAAAGAATAAACAAACATCTATCTATCTCTGTCTGTCTGTCTATCTGCCTGTCTATATAAATATATATATAGTTGTCATGCCTCTGCTCGTTTGATGAATTCCTCGGTTGCGGCGGTCTCGTTTTCTCTCTGTCCACGCCAGGTCTTCAGAGCCGAGGCCTGCAGAGCTCGGCCGAACGAGAAGGAGAGAGCCCAGGGCTTCACCAGCGGGCAGTTATTGATGGCATTTAGGTTAATGGAGGCCTCTTCCTCACTTTGACCTCCTGAGAGAAAGGTCACCCCTGAAAGTGCAGGAAGTCTGTAATTACGCAGTGTCCAGACCCGTCAGTGAATTTGAAACCAGGTTTACAGTTTTTAATATATCCTTACCCGTGACAGCAGGTGGGACAGTACGCCGCAGAGCAGTGACTGTTGCCATGGCAACCTCCTCTGCACTGTATTTGGTAGGGCAGCTGTGTCCAGGGGTTACCATATTGGGCTTGAGTAGTGTGCCTTCCAGATACACATGATGATCAAACATGGCTTTGTAGACCGCTGCAAGCACCTGAATCAGTGACAGTGAATTTAAAGGGGTGGTTGATTATGATTTCACTTTTCTAACTTTAGTTAGTGTGTAATGTTG
This sequence comes from Rutilus rutilus, assembly GCF_951802725.1. Taxonomy (NCBI): domain Eukaryota; kingdom Metazoa; phylum Chordata; class Actinopteri; order Cypriniformes; family Leuciscidae; genus Rutilus; species Rutilus rutilus. The sequence continues at coordinate 15,005,877 of NC_140223.1, forward strand.
CTGTTTAAGCATAAACAACATCTGCAAAGTTACAACGCTTTTTAAGGACTACAACAAACGGCCGGTAGGGACTACATGACATTCCTCTCGGGTTAGTGACATCACCAACCCTAAAATTTACATAAAGCCCACCCCCGGGAATGCGATTTATAGATTATCATGACAGAATATGCTAATCAATGACTAGAAGATAACTACACATACATAAATTCATCAATTAACCATTCAGAAATGTCCTGTTGCATTCTACATGTTGTCACTTTTTCTTGAGTCTCTCCATCATTGTCTGACTTTGAACATAAAAGGCTAAAAGTTTTTGACATTTTCAGTGCATGTCTGTGTGAGTGCAAGCTATTGAAGCTCCGCCCTCTTTGCCGGGAGCAGCTGCTCATTTGCATTTAAAGGGACAGACACAAAAACGGTGCGTTTTTGCTCGCCCTCAAAAAGTGACGATTTTAACATGCTATATAAAAATATCTGTGGGGTATTTTGAGCTAAAACTTCACATACACACTCTGGGGACATCAAAGACTTATTTTACATCTTGTGAAAAGGGCATTATACCACCCCTTTAAATCATATGATTATTCCAGCAATTTTGAATGTGTCAAGAATATTAAAGGGGTAGATGAAAAAGATCCAAGACTCAACCTTGGACTTTCAATATGGACAAAAATAGATTTATGTTCCACAGAAAAAAGAAAGTCATACAGGTTTGGAATGACATGAATGTGAGTAATTGATAACAGAATTTTCATTTTTGAGTGAACTATCCCTATAAGAAGTACGTAAAAAGTAAAAATAGTAACAAACCCTCTCTGTGACAAACTGGCAGCGCTTTAAATCATGGTCTCCATCAGGCAGGATCTCAGGTTCCACGATGGGTACAATCCCATGCTGGAAGAACAGTTGGGAACATTAACATATGATCTTTAACATATTTCTATTTGTATTTATAACTCTCAATTTCGGCTCATTGACTTTTACCTGCTGACAAATACTAGCATAGCGAGCAAGGACTTTCGCATTTTCTGTAATGCACAGGTTTGACGGGGTGGTATCACTGATTTTCATCACACAGCGCCACTTTGCAAAGTCAGCTCCATCCTTTTTATACTGAGCGCAGCGTTCTGAGAGCCCATCCAGACCTGTTGAGACAGTAGCGCTACATTTTTATTTCAAATTCTGGGTACTATCATATGTTCTGCCTCAAAGTGACCCTAATTGGATTCAATACATGTCACCAAAAAATAAAAACAAATCAAGTAAAACATTAAACTTTTACAATAATACTTCTCACACATTACATCAAAACAAAGTTAACATGGTAACTATTTTTTAAGAATTTGTTTTTCCACAAAATTTGAATAATAAAAAAGTATGATGTATATATATATATATATATTCTTTTTAATTGCATTTTTTATAAATATTTGTGTGTGCTTTCCTGAAGCTCAAACAGTAGAGCATGATGTTAGCAAAATCCACATGCATGAACTGATACAAATATATGCCTTCACCTCAGCATAATACTGTATTTTGTTTCAAATATAAACATATAAATGTAAAAAAAACCTCATAGGGTAGTTGAGAATCTGACAAAACAGAATACATTAAAAAATATATATATATTTTTGGGTCTGTGCACCTGCTTTTAACCATGAAATTTGCTGGTCAAATTGTCACACAGTCACACAATTTCAAGAAACCAGTATTTCAACAACAAAAAGAAAAAAAGAAAATTCAATTGAATGAGCAGATATTCAGATCCAGAGAACGGATGTTTTTGATATACCTTGTGTAGTGGTCTCTCCATTAGTCCCTGGCAAGGGGACTACACCTTTGTCAACCTGTGAAGAAAGGGCAAAAGGTTTTAACAAATATAAAAAAAATTGGCTTAAACACACTGTCAGGAAAAAAAAATTTTTATCTTTAAAAGCACAAAAGCTTGTCACTGGGGCAGTACCTTTCAAGGAATAGTTCACCCAAAAATTTAAAATTATCCCATAATTTACTCACCCTCAAGCCGTCCTAGGTGTATATGACTTTCTTCATTCAGACGAAAACAATCAGAGTTATATGAAATAATATCCTGGCTCTTCCAAGCTTTATAATGGCACTGAATAGTGGTAGAGTTTTTGAAGCTCAGAAAAGCGGATCTATCCATCAAAAAGTAATCCATACGACTCCATTGGGTCAATAAATGCCTTCTGAAGAAGCAAAGCGATAGGTTTTTGTAAGAAAAATATCCATATTCAGAGGTCAGAGGTCACCCTTCCGCCGGAACTCGACTCTCTCGTAAATGCGCGTACGGCCGTTCCTGGAAGCCAGTGATTATATTTTATAAAGTTTTAAATATGGATATTTTTCATACAAAAACCTATCGCTTCGCTTCTTCAGAAGGCCTTTATTAACCCACTGGAGTCGTATGGATTACTTTTATGATGGATGGATGCGCTTTTCTGAGTTTCTAAAACTCGAACATCATTCAATGCCATTATAAAGCTGGGAAGAGCCAGGATATTATTTAATAAAACTCTGATTGTGTTCGACTGAAAAAAAGAAAGTCATGTACACCTTGGATGGCTTGAGGGTGATTAAATTATGGGACAATTTTCATTTTTGGGTGAACTACCGGAGCAAATGTGTACCTTATCTACACCTAACAGGTGCATATTCATACCTTAGAGTAAAAAAATATTTAGAGGTAAATATGGTACAACACTGCCTAAGTGGCAAGCTGTTGTACCTCTAAAGATAACATTTCTGAACAAATAAATACGAAATGCAAAAATGAAGTTGGGATTGGAAAATGTTGCAAGCCAGATTCAAACAGCACCAAGGCTCAACATGTCAAAGCAAATTGCTTACAGCTATGCCAGTAAACCCAGGTGAGACTTCATACCTTTATCCCGACAGTGATGCCCTTGTCCTTTATCATCTTAACGAACGGGATGCCATCATCAGAGTTCTGGTAGAGTGTTTCGTGGAAGAAGATCACTCCACCGATGCAGTTATCAATGCGGTCATCAGCGGTGAAGAGCACCTGACGGAAGAGACGGCGGTTCTCCTCGTTGTTCTCTACCCCTATCTGGTTCAAACGCTTCCCCATGCTGCCTGTTAGAACGTGCACAAAAACCAAAGTGAGTTCTTGCGGTTTTCTTTGACACTGCAATTTCTGTCGAATAACTGGAGTAAGTCCCACTAACCTATGGACTCGTCTGCAGCTAGGATGCCTTTCCCTGGTGACACTATACGCAAAGCTATCTCATGTAGCTCCTTCTTTTTCTCAGTGGTGAGGGGAGGAAATTGATGGGTCATCCTAAACCTTCTGATACAACCTGAGGATACAGTAAGAGTAGATGAACACAACAAAACCAAAATGGGATTTCACCATATTGCCTTCCTGCTGAAGTCATTTAGGATTCATATGGTTCACATACACTGTAAGAAAATTTTTGTAGAAAGCAGATAATGTGCTGATAATCACCATTATCTTCTATGTTAATTTTATGGACATTTCCTTCAAACTTAAAACACAACACAATGCGTAATTCAAAATACATCTAACACTCTTAAGAATAAAGGTTTTCGTAATGATGCCATAGAAGGATCATTTTTTGGTTCCCCATTGAAACCTTCAGTGAACAGTTCTTAAAAGAAACATTTTTCTATTAGTGTGAAGAACATTTTAATAACCTAAAGAATCCTTTTCCACTGTAAAGAACCTTTTTTGTGCAATGGGAAAGTTACATAGATGTTAAAGGCTTTACATGGAAACATATATGCCAATAAAGAACCTTTAAAGACCAGTGAAAAATCAATGCGGAAAAATTGGACTCTAATAAAATCTGGAAATATCAGGGAATTGTAAAAATTGTGATTTCCTGGCCTAAAATCGAAAAATAAATAAAATTCTATTAGTCTATGCCCAAATGTAGAACATTTAATCAGTTCGAAATTGGTCTCTGTAAGTTCAATCTCTAGAAAATTATTTTTAAAAATCCTTATCCAATAAACATATTCTTGTACTTTTTAAATGAAACGGCTCCTAAACCATTCAGAAATGCCCACTTTCAAAAAAGCTGAACTGATATCACTCTTGCAACTTTGTTATCTGCAACCACAACTGAAACACATAGACTCACTGTTTACAAGCATGAACTACACATAGACTACTCTCTTTATGAATAACTTAGTTGCCAAATTACAGCAAAATGTTATTTTAAGAGTTCTCAAATTCGTCAACTTCTTCTACTTGAAAACCTTTAAACCTTTAGTAGAAATTAAGCACAATTACACATTTTTGCAGCATCTGGAAACTGATCATTATTCTCAGCATTCAAGAGCATTTTCTAAACGGTAACTCGCTTGTAAAAACACAACTTTTTAGTAATTTGCTCCACTGCAAATTTCACAAATAAATTGTTATCCAGAATGGTCAAGGCAGTAAATTCAACAGATGGAATGACAGCGATACTTACCAAGTCAGAGCAGACCGAAGAACTCAGACCAGGAGGGCTTTTTCCAACAGACGAGATGAGACGTGACTGATTCTTTAACAGTGGCAGTGTCCCAATTCTTTATGAAGGTGATATCCCAGAGGATGCTGACACTTGTAGGGCGGAGCTTAACGTCATGCCCTCATTAAGTTATTGGGGGAGGTGTTAAAGGCCACCAAAGGTTGCCCACCCGATCCCATTTCTCTAGCAGCATGTATTCTCATTATTTTACACACAATTTAATGCAATCTAACTAGATGTTTTAAATGCTGCAAAAGTTGCTACGGTAGTGTGGGTTGTTGCCAGGGTGTTGCTAAGCTGTTCTGGGATGTTGCTAGGTTGTTCTGGGTAGCTACATACTCAAAAGAGCCCAGATGAGGTTTACACACAATGTAATGCAATCTAACTAGATATTATAAATGCTGCAAAAGTTGCTAGGGTAGTGTGGGCTGTTGCCAGGGTGTTGCTAAGCTGTTCTGGGATGTTGCTAGGTTGTTCTGGGTAGCTACATACTCAAAAGAGCCCAGATGAGGTTTACACACAATGTAATGCAATCTAACTAGATATTTTAAATGCTGCAAAAGTTGCTAGGGTAGTGTGGGTTGTTGCCAGGGTGTTGCTAAGCTGTTCTGGGACGTTGCTAGGTTGTTCTGGGTAGCTACATGCTCAAAAGAGCCCAGATGAGGTTTACACACAATGTAATGCATTCTAACTAGATTTTTTAAATGCTGCAAAAGTTGCTAAGGTAGTGTGGGTTGTTGCCAGGGTGTTGCTAAGCTGTTCTGGGACGTTGCTAGGTTGTTCTGGGTAGCTACATACTCAAAAGAGCCCAGATGAGGTTTACACACAATGTAATGCAATCTAACTAGATATTTTAAATGCTGCAAAAGTTGCTAGGGTAGTGTGGGTTGTTGCCAGGGTGTTGCTAAGCTGTTCTGGGATGTTGCTAGGTTGTTCTGGGTAGCTACATACTCAAAAGAGCCCAGATGAGGTTTACACACAATGTAATGCAATCTAACTAGATATTTTAAATGCTGCAAAAGTTGCTAGGGTAGTGTGGGTTGTTGCCAGGGTGTTGCTAAGCTGTTCTGGGATGTTGCTAGGTTGTTCTGGGTAGCTACATACTCAAAAGAGCCCAGATGAGGTTTACACACAATGTAATGCAATCTAACTAGATATTATAAATGCTGCAAAAGTTGCTAGGGTAGTGTGGGTTGTTGCCAGGGTGTTGCTAAGCTGTTCTGGGACGTTGCTAGGTTGTTCTGGGTAGCTACATACTCAAAAGAGCCCAGATGAGGTTTACACACAATGTAATGCAATCTCACTAGATATTTTAAATGCTGCAAAAGTTGCTAGGGTAGTGTGGGTTGTTGCCAGGGTGTTGCTAAGCTGTTCTGGGATGTTGCTAGGTTGTTCTGGGTAGCTACATACTCAAAAGAGCCCAGATGAGGTTTACACACAATGTAATGCAATCTAACTAGATATTTTAAATGCTGCAAAAGTTGCTAGGGTAGTGTGGGTTGTTGCCAGTGTGTTGCTAAGCTGTTCTGGGATGTTGCTAGGTTGTTCTGGGTAGCTACATACTCAAAAGAGCCCAGATGAAATTCAGATCCTTTCTTCAGTGCAAGTCTATGGATTTTTTTGCTCGTTTTAACGTATGCCAGGTGAAAATTGAGTCTGAGTATTGAAAGTTGAGTATTGTAAGCCGCATTTTTTGAGGTATCATTGTAACCTGTGTGCAGAAGGGTCTTCCGGGCAACATATTTAAATTTAAAGGGGGTCTGTATTCCCGTCAATAATATAATTAGATCAAATATTCCTCAGGCAAATCCTCGAATCAAGTCAGATGAGACTCCCATCATACCCTTAGGAAAATGTTGGCGGTCACAGAGCGGCTGAGATTCAAGCATATATGTGTGATAAAAAAATGAGGTGGGGTCATGGCATAATTTCAAGTTCTATACAGGTGAGCAGAATTTTTAGATGACTTCATGATCTAGATTTTCAAGGACAAAAGATGGAGTCAAAGTTTGTAGATTCAGTTTACCAACACATTGATTTGTTTTGAAATGACGTGATTGATGCTTTTGGATCTAAAAGTGTCTAATTTATCCAGATCACATGTAATATGCGTAGAAAAAGACAGACATTTTTAGGACCATGTCGTTCAATCCGTACGAAAGCTATAAGATAGCGTAGATAAAAATGGCAGGTTTAGAGGGATACCCAATGTCTTACTATACATAAAGGACACATCTGAAGTAGACTCTCAGGAGAACTGTTAAGAGTTACGGATATTTTAAGCCACCTCTACTGGGGCTGTGATTTTTTTTCCTGATACCTAATTAAAAACATTAATAATGATGCTTTATCTGGTGTTCAATTTTCAGCCCTATTAAGGCTGCTCCCATTTGGGTTTGTCATTGCGCTCACAAATAGGTCACACCAAAGTCTCAAAGTTGGAGAAATGTCTCCAGGTCTCATTCGCCGATATATCATTTACCATTCTATCTTTTGAATTGGAGTGACATGAAGTTCTACTTTCGTTCTCCACATCAAATGATGAACGAATTCTATTTTTGGGATTTATGTTGAGAATGGTCTTTACAGTATGACTGAGAACTCATTTATATCATCAAAGCCAACTGCCAGTGAACCAAAATCTATTTAGTTTACTATCATTCAGCTACTTTTTACCATAATAATTGCACTAATACTAAATTGTATTGCAATTTACTTTATTATAGAATTGTATTGCACTGTTCATTCCATTGTACAGTTCTGCTATTCTACTTGCATTACTGCACATTTCACATATTGTGTATTCCATTGTGTAAGATATTTCATTATACATACATAATCTGTGTATATTGCACGTAATTTTACTTCTATGCTACAGAACTATTATTTGCAGAAAAAGTAACTGGCAATATTGTATCTAAAAAGTTACTTAGTATTAGTATCACAGTATAATTATGTGCATGCATGGGTTAGTTTTATTTATCACAGTCAGATTATCACACTTATGGTGTACCTGTAAAGGGTAGCACTGTAACTGGTATAAATATATAAAATAAATGTAAAAATGAGTCAAGAAAAAAAACCAACAGTTCTATTATTATAAAAATACTTCATTAGTAAAGGCAAAAATAGGCAAAAGTGAGGTCAAACATCTAATAAACTTGATTTGTAAAATCTGATTATTAAATAGGACTAAAACAACTCAGTAGTAATACTTGTTAATGAATGGCTAGTCACATCTTTATGTGGGTGAATTATCAAAAAATACTGTGACATTTTATCTTGTCTTTGGCAAAACGTAGCATGTAAGCAAAGTTTGTTCATTTATGTTTTCATGGAGAACTGGTTCCTGTTGCTTTTGTTTCAGTCCCAGCTGTGTCTTCATTTACCTCAATCTTCATCAAGGTAGGAGGCAAATCCACAGGGGTCGACGGAGAGTTCAGCAGGTCACACTCAAAATTCTTAAGCAGATCTGATGATAAACCTCGCATCGACCTTTCCGATCGGTCAGGATGATTCTTCAGCTCGAGGATTGGCTTGATGGGACGTTTCTGCAGCAGCTGGGAATCAAAGGACATGCCGTGGAAAAACTTCTGGCTTTGGAAGTGCTCCAGGCACCGTAAGCGACGCGTGGGGATCCTGCATAGAAGCTGCATTTGGACAGAGTCACAGAGTGTATTAGGTTTGAGTATGTGCGTAAACAACAGGGTTGTGCTCCATTCAGAACTGAACTGAGGATCCCTGAATTTTCCAATTCAATTCCCGAATTTGATTTGAAGTAGCAAACAGAATTGTAATTTAAATTTGAAAGAAGTAGAATTAAAATGAAAAGAAATTAAAAGAAATTCATATAAATGCTGCAGTGTATTTTTTTATTATACATTTTCAGTATGAATTAACCATAAATTATATCCTATATATATATATATATATATTATTTATACCCATAAAAATCAGATGATATTAATTATACTTCTTATTAAAAATATCAATACAAATATTTTTTGAGGTATATTAAACATACAATATAGCCTACAATACAATATAATTATAATTTTGATGATTATGGCTTACAGCTTATGAAAATGTTAAAAATTTCAGAGATTTTGAATTTAGGGTTTGCATAAGCTGTAAGCTATAATCATCAAAATTATAACAAATAAAGGCTTGAAATATCTCACTTTGCATGTAATGAGTCTATATAATATATTAGTTTCACCTTTTAAGTTGAATTACTGAAATAAATGAACTTTTGCACGATATTCTAATTTTTCGAGTTTCACCTGTATATATATATATATATATATATATATATATATATATATATATATAAAATTGACGTCTTATACATCAAAAATAACAATGCAACATATACTGTATATCATCATAAAGGATATCACCTCTATGAGCAGAAAGGCCAGAGCTGGACTGAGGTTTGCAGGCATGTCGTATGAATGCTCACTGACCCTGTTCATCATACTACAGTGGTCTGGCTCTGCAGGCAAAGGAAACTAAAAAATCAAAATAATAAAGAAAAGGCTCAGACGGTCTGAATAAGCAGCCTGTAGCACTTTCTAAACATCATCACTGAGATCTGCACATTTTTCCAGAGGTGATTTTTGTGACACATTCATCAAGTATAATGCTCATCTTGAAATATGGCCTCTGGATATGTCTTACCCCTCCAGTGGCTAAAGCGTAGATAAGAATACCAAGAGACCACCAGTCTGCAGCATGGCTGTACGGGCCCCCGCTCAGGACTTCAGGAGCTGTTTAATGACCGGATAATGTAATTAAATATCCATTTTTAGAGAAATAGCTCAGCTGAGCTATACATGTCTTTAGTTACTGCCAGATATACTTGATGGTAAACACAGTTTTATTAAAGAAATCCTATCCTGTTTAAAAGGAGTTCAGATTCCATCCTCACCCATGTACTGTATTGTGCCACAGATAGTAAATGCTCTATCCCCACGCTCAAGGCGGCGAGACAGCCCAAAATCAGTCAAGCGGACGTGACCTAAATGAGACAGCGTTAATATTTCTATTCCAGAATTCCCTTTACTAAAAGATAAAAGAGTTGAGATTGACATCTTAAACCAATCCAAAGACACAAACGACATATATCATCATTTTCTTGCTATATGTGAAAATTATGCAATTAATTATTATACCTATGGATCTATCTATCTATCTATCTATCTATCTATCTATCTATCTATCTATCTATCTATCTATCTATCTATCTATCTATCTATCTATCTATCTATCTATCTATCTATCTGTCCATCTATCTATGTAACTATAGTTCTATCAATCAATCTATATATAGTTCTATCTATCAATCAATCTATCTATAGTTCTATCTATCAATCAATCAATCAATCAATCTATCTATAGTTCTATCTATCTATCTATCTATCTATCTATCTATCTATCTATCTATCTATCTATCTATCTATCTATCTATCTATCTATCTATAGTTCTATCTATCTATCTATGTAACTATAGTTCTATCAATCAATCTATCTATAGTTCTATCTATCAATCAATCTATCTATAGTTCAATCTTTCTATCTATCTATCTATCTATCTATCTATCTATCTATCTATCTACCTATCTATCTATCTATCTATCTATCTATCTATCTATCTGTCTATCTATCTATCTATCTATCTATCTATCTATCTGTCTGTCTATCTATCAATCAATCTGTCCATCTATCTATGTAACTATAGTTCTATCAATCAATCTATATATAGTTCTATCTATCAATCAATATATCTATCTATAGTTCTATCTATCAATCAATCAATCAATCTATAGTTCTATCTATCTATCTATCTATCTATCTATCTATCTATCTATGTATCTATGTATCTATCTATCTATCTATCTATCTATCTATCTATCTATCTATAGTTCTATCTATCTATCTATGTAACTATAGTTCTATCAATCAATCTATCTATAGTTCTATCTATCAATCAATCTATCTATAGTTCTATCTATCAATCAATCTATCTATAGTTCTATCTATCTATCTATGTAACTATAGTTCTATCAATCAATCAATCAATCTATCTATAGTTCTATCTATCAATCTATGTAACTATAGTTTTATCAATCAATCTATCTATCTATATATAGTTCTAGCAATCTATCTATCTATCTATCTATCTATCTATCTATCTATCTATCTATCTATCTATCTATCTATATATAGTTCTAGCAATCTATCTATCTATCTATCTATCTATCTATCTATCTATCTTTATGTCTATATGTATGTCTATCTATCTATCTATCTATCTATCTATCTATCTATCTATCTATCTATCTATCTATCTATCTATCTTTATGTCTATATGTATGTCTATCTATCTATCTATCTATCTATCTATCTATCTATCTATCTATCTATCTATCTATCTATCTATCTATCTATCTATCTATCTATCTATCTATCTATCTATCTATCTATCTATCTATCTATCTATCTGTCCATCTATCTATGTAACTATAGTTCTATCAATCAATCTATATATAGTTCTATCTATCAATCAATCTATCTATAGTTCTATCTATCAATCAATCAATCAATCAATCAATCTATCTATAGTTCTATCTATCTATCTATCTATCTATCTATCTATCTATCTATCTATCTATCTATCTATCTATCTATATATAATTATATTTTTATCAATCAATCTATCTATCTATATATAGTTCTAGCAATCTATCTATCTATCTATCTATCTATCTATCTATCTATCTATCTATCTATCTATCTATCTATCTATCTATCTTTATGTCTATATGTATGTCTATCTATCTATCTATCTATCTATCTATCTATCTATCTATCTATCTATCTATCTATCTATCTATCTATCTATCTATCTATCTATCTATCTATCTTTATGTCTATATGTATGTCTATCTATCTATCTATCTATCTATCTATCTATCTATCTATCTATCTATCTATCTATCTGTCTTTATGTCTATATGTATGTCTATCTATCTATCCAGTAGACAGAAAATGTTTAACAATAACCAACGATATTGTACAAATGTACAAATATTATATACGGTGGTGCATGGCTGTCACTGAAGTTTCCCACAATGCTGCAGTCTGGATCAGCTTTACCTTTATCAGTCAGAAGGATGTTCTCCATCTGTTTAAGAAAAAACATTTTTAAGAGCATTTTATAGGGCCGAATACATACTTTTATCAACTTTAATAATTGATTTATATTTATTTCTATTTTTAAACTCAGAGTGGTCATGTCTAAACATTCTTATATTCCTTGTTCGTGTTCGATGTTCAACTTGAGACAACTTTCTGTCAGAAACCAGAATACATAAACATAGTCAAACTAAATTAAAAGAAGTACTGTACGATATTGTATTACCTTCACATCCCTATGTATTATTCCAAAGTCATGCAAAAATCCTGGAAAGGAAAAAAGTGTGGTAGCATCTTACTTTGACTGTCATTGATACAAATCTACAACACCTGTGTGTGAAAAAGGCTCAAGACTAAACATGTTAAGATTATTTAAATACAATTTAAAAGCATGTTAAGTGTCATATACATTATAAATCTAACAACACTCACCCAAGGCAGAGCCCAATTCAGCAGCAAACACGCGAACATCTCTCTCATCAAACCGGCCCTTCAGTGTCCAGTAAGTATACAGGTCTCCAGTGCTGCAGTAATCACACACTGAAGACAAACACACAGGAGTGAGAGAAAACATAAGAGAAGAGAAAGACAATGTCACAGTAGACTGAGTGGCCTGACCTTGAGGCCACCTATTATAGATCAAACTCTAAAGGGACTTCATTCAAGCATGATATGAACTGGAGCAGTATTTTTGAGTATAATTTCGGTCTGTCACAGGGTCACGGAGGGAGACTTTGGAAAGGAAGAAGACAAAACACAATGATTAAGTCTCCTGGCTTGCCCTGGCTGGTGAACGGATGTGGAGAGAAGAACATGGGGCAAAAGGGTTTACCAAAAATACATAGAACGAAACAGATAAATCACATGGAAGAGGACAAAATCAAATACAATCAAGTAGAGCATTGGGCAGATCTTTCAAGACATATTCATAACCAATTATTTTCTACATATAAAATATTTTCCTAATATATATTGTATATATATATATGCCCCCATGAAATTTTTAACCCAAAAAAGTTACTTTAACTTTTTATATATAAATATGAATATGTATTTTATACTTTTTACATCTCATATATTAGAGTACAGATAGATGTTAAACCTGAAGAGAAACATTTTAAATTGAATACAAATGTATTTGAATAGCATCCATAAGACCCTTAGTCAACAAGCTAAAGATGTGTTATAGAAAGGTAAAATAAAACACTTAAAGGGGCTATATGTAGGAATTTTCAGGTGTTAATGGCTTTTTTTATTGCCAATGTGTGAACAGATAGTAACAAGACTTAAAAAACGAGACCTTCCCAGACTTCCTAGGTTGTCTATGAAAGCCTGTAGACAGATTTTTATGTGAAGGACTCGGGGCATTTTTTTGGATTAAAAGGATGAGACATTTATGCGCTCCCGAGAGCATCACTTCCGCTCAATGACACGTGAAATGAATGTTTAAACAATGTTCAGGAAAAAGCCATTCTGCACTGTAATGTCATTGTGTCATGCAAAGAAAATGGATTCATTCAAACTATAGTCTCACATAGCCAGATATTTTAGTCTATCTCGGATATTTACGTAATAATTAGACTATCATATCTGTAATTTGAATGCCACTGTCTTTTTTGTTGTTGTTTTTTGGGGGATAGTTCACCCAAAATGAAAATTCTAAGATATTTTGAAGAATATGGGTAACCAAACTGTTGACGGGCCCCATTGACTTCCATAGTATTTGTTTTTCTACTATGGAAGTCAATGGGGCCTTGGGCTTGTTTGGTTGCCCATATTATTCAAAATATTTTCTTTTGTGTTCAACAGAAGACTCATACAAGTTTGGAACAACATGAGGGTGAGTAAATGATGACAGAATTTTTATTTTTGGATGAACTATCTCTTTAAGTTGTTGGCTGCAGTTCACTTAACAGCCACCGGTGTCACTAATAACAAAAGTTTCTGAATTCTACACAAAGCCTCTTTAATTTCTTTTCAGTTGAGTAAAATGATTGCTATTAATGCCATGATTTCTGAAAAGTCTTTAGAAAGCAGAATGAAGAATTAAATATTGTATGTGGTGTGACTCACTGATGAAGAGATTGCTCTGGCTCTGCCAACAGTCCCGGAGACTGAGGAGGAAAGGATGCCTGACTTGTCGCTACAATGTAACAGTTGACAACACAAAATGAGATGGACATGAGTGCAGGCGCTGAGAGGACATGAGAGTAAACTCTAATGGAATGAACAAAACAATTGAAGTATGAAATGTGTGCATGCTTATAGGCTATTGACTGAGAGGACATCAGTGTTGTCCATGTATCACTGGCCCGGTTAGAACCAGATCAGGCGAGCCGTAGCCGACACAGAGCGCAGCGGCGCAGTGTGACTCACTTGAATTATAACCTCCTCTTTAGACTGCTGGAGGACTCCATGTCTCAAAACATCAGCCTTGGGTAAAACCTAACCAACAGTGACACAAGAAATTCTGAAGTGAAGAGGGCGCAGTGTGCTTAAACACATCACATTTTTTAAAATGAAATAGAAAGATAGAGAATTTAGAACAAGACATGAAAAAAAATCACCTTAACAGCATAGGTCTCATCTTTAGACAGGTCCTTCACCTTCAGGATCGGACCAAACGAACCTTTAGCTATAAAACCAAGAATCTGAGAAGAGAATCATTAGTTACAAAAAAGAAAGAAAAAAAAAATCACGGTATTTAAAGGTTCCCCATGTGAAAAGGAAGAGCACTTAATTGTATTGAATGTGCACTTGTGTCATACCTCAAATCTTAAAAGTATTTTTTTTTTTGACAACTGCACTTGAAGATAGTATAATATTAAAGGTGGAGGATTTTTTACTTCCGGTGGATCACCTATACTATTGGTCCTCCTAATTGTCAATCATTCTAGTGAATCAATCAAACTTATTCAAAAAGTGGAGAGGACGGGTCTTATCTAAAATTCGGAAAGATCCTCCACTATACCTTTAATGAAATAAAAGGCCACTTAAGTATACTTAAAGAGAGTACACTTTCATGATTATGTCTCTAAACACACTTTCTGAAAACACTTAAAAAAGGCACTTTGTAATTATGTCAAATTAAAAGTTTTACTTTAAAGTACATTTTAAATCATTATGTTTTGATAATCATTTGTTATGCTTTAATGAAGTTCACTTATTTTGATGTGTTCACTACCACACTAAAGCACATGTCAAGTACTTGATTATAATTTTAACTGTAGTGTGTTATTTCATATTATAACACGGCTCTCTGAAATACTTGACTCTGATTGGTCAGTTGCAACATTCTGATGTCAGTTATGCTATATAATAATGACCGCTCATCTGGGTATCTGAGAAGTCACACAAGTAAAACACTTCACGTCAGGGTCCTGATCACATTGTCAGGGTTTATTTTGGCATTATCCATTACTTTGATGTAAAATTTATATTTTATAAATGCACTAAATTAAAAACGTCATTGTTACAAACGTGTTCATTACAAATATATTTAAATACATGACATACAAGTTACAATAGAAATGTAAAGTATATTTTATAGTGCTGTCAAACTGATTAATCACATCTAACATAAAAGTTTGTAAATATATATATATATATATATATAGACACACACACACACTATTCAAACACTCTTAAGTTCAACTAATTGCATTTCCTATAAATTTGAAGTGTGATACATTTTCATTTAATTTCAATCGACAATTAAAGCATGTCCAAAGCATTATATTCAGTTTGCTCGAGTCTATCCTTAAAAGTACTGTATATTATTTCTGAAATAACTACTATTTTTAAAAGTATGCTAAACAAGAGACAGTTGACACAAAATTGAAATGGTAATCATTTAATCACCCTTATGTCGTTCCAAACCTGTATGAATGTTTCATCTGTGGACTTTCATTCTTCAAAATTCTACAGTGTTCTACAGAACAAAGATAGTCATATGGGTTTGGAACAACAACAACATTTTGCAACATTTTTGGGTAATTTATGTCACATTTTTAAAGGATTTTATGACTAGTGCCATATAACTACCTGTAAATGCATGTGTCCAGTAAACCTGTGTGGGAATTCTGGCAGGAAAATGGAAATAAAGCCCGGCAGTGTCCACTCTAGACGAGGCCCCTCGGGGTTCGCGTCTGAGGGCCGAGATTGCTCAGAGATGGGGTATTCTCTGTGCTGGGCGCTGTGATGAACAAGCGGAGCGGAGAGAGACGGGAAGCCCTGATGACATGACAGGGATCTCCTCTTCACCAGTGATGATGATGCCTGGAGTGAAGAGGACATCACTGATAAACAACTGTACAAAATCACAAACACTTATGATAACATGTAATGCTTAACAGATCAGAAGCTGCATGGTGTGCATTTAAACCAATGCAATAGCCCCGAAAAGACAGGCTACATTTAAAATGTATGAGTGTCAGTGCATTATAGCAAAATATAAAATCAAGTGGCATTTCAAAATCACAGTGAATGTGATAAACTCTTATAGGATACTCTGCAGTGAAATAAATTGATGGACCAAATTGTATGACAATACTCAAATGAAAGTTTATGTTTTCATTATTTTCTACGTTTCTACATATATATATATATATTTTTTTTTTAATGAACTAATAATCAGTGAATCATTGTGTAATGTTATGTTACTGTCATTTGTGTGTGGTTCCATGGAACTCGATACCAATAAATTACCTTTATATTTAAGAGTGTATGTCATCATTATCAACATCCTCCGGTGTTACCTCTTGTAAACCATTCTCATAAAAGTAGTAAACACATTTAATTGAATAACACATGAGAACACTAGGAGCCGCATGTCAATGTAATTTGAATATAATTTTGCCTCATGAAATTGATATTTTAGCCTCTATTTTAGACCCACGAAACTGCAAAGCACACAATCAATATTTAAATCAGACCGATGTAACAGTGTAGCCTACACCCTGAATTGTTGTACAAACTATTAGCCTACTTTATTATTCATCGATGTCACGATGTGAGTTGTGATTATCAGAGTAGTAAACTCTCTTACCTTATTTTTGCTCCCGTCGCCGCCCATCACATTTTATAAACAATAAATAAACGACTTGCGATATTCTCTAAAAACAAACCTATTTTCCCACAGAAAGTCCGTCAATTAAACGTGAACCCCATGTCAGTTATTTATATCATCTTCTTTTCTTTCCCACACAATATAACGCTGTTTTAATAAGCGCATTAGTCGGTGTCCAAACCTTTGATACACATGTAGGAGCGCCGCCCACTCATTAATATTAACATATAAACAATGATCACGTTACAGCCAGCAATGCACTTCATCATGCATCAGAAACGTCATAATCGATTGATTACGTAACTCACATACTTACTGACGTAACCTTTTTTTCTAGCGGCGTCTAATGTCCAGCGGAAAATCAATGTATTTGTAATAATGTACTGAACGATAAAATAATTATATAAAAATCTGGTAGCTACACATGACTATGTTATACTAGTATATTATTCTTTTCTGTTTACTTCAATTCAGTCTGTTTGAGAAATTATATAATTTTATAACAATTGAGAATAATATTGATGTATCCTTATTAGTATAGATTATTGATTACTTAAATAATATAATACACATTTTTACATCAAAGCTTTAAATAATTCCTAACAACCCAGAAACGAATGGTTTAAAATAAGTTTGAAGAGCTCATTGGGGCCTGCTTTTATTTTATTGACAAATATTAATTTACATGCTCAGTGACATTTAATACCTCCCATTACTTGTACAAAGAACAATACAAGAATCATTGCCTGACACAGTGGGGGGAAGAAAATCTATATATAGTGCTCATTTTTAAACATTCAAGCTGAAATAAGATTTCACTTTTGAAGCTGACAAGCAAAAAATCAGCAGCATCTGAAGATACAGAAGATAACCACAGATACAAAAATATCAGAAAATACTTTGTGTAAAAAGTGCCATAGTGTTAAAATTACAAAGTATTAATCAGAGAGGCTGCAAAAATGGCATAAAACAAGATCCTTCCCATAACTGCTCTACAAGCAGAAGATCCTCAGTCCATTTGCTTTTGTATTGCACTATGTGGTTAATACAGTAAAACAGTGGTCAACAAACTACAAATGTCAAGTACAATTTAATCTTGAGCTCAAATGGGGACAAATTCTTGATTTTTTGGCTATTTCACTAATAGTGGGCTAATATGGGTTTCCAGTATATGTGAATTTCAGATTCTTCTTGCACGTCCGCGTGGCTCAAGATTCTGCCCAGCAAACACAAGTGTCTCCTGATCCAGCAGGAGAGGCGTTACAATGCTCAAAACACAAAATAGAGATAACGGAAAGATAAACCGTTGAATTGTGGGACACAGTCTTGAGCTGCGAGGATGCTATCTTACTTAATGAAGATAGTTTAATCCTGTATGTAGATAATTTAAACATGTTGAAATGATTTATGGCACAACAGGAGCACACAAAAACAATGTTAGGTGTACAGCACTCATATTAGACAGTAGAACGACAATCTCATCTTCTCATTGCCAGCAGTCACGGCTTGACCATGGCGCTGGTTTTCGTGTCCGCACCCAGCGCGGACGTTTCAAGGCACCACTGGTGAAGATGAGAGGAACCTCGGAGTCGGACTTGATTTGTTTATCATAGTTCCCACCCTTTTCCCCACTGACGGGGACTCGGTAAGGTACAGCAGCGCTTCTTCAAGACCAGCACCTACGTGGAGCAGCTTCACTTGCGGCGACTGAAGATGCTCTTTTTGCTGGAGCTCCTGTCGGCGGAGCTGAAGCCGATCAAAAGTCTTGCCTTCTCGTCCTCCACCTGCTGCTGGAGGCTGCTGTCTGCTTTCCCATCTGCAGCTTTACCTCGAGACTCGGAGCCTGAGGCTGGTTTCAACCGTAGCTTCTCCTTTATCATCTGTTTATTTTGGGACGGAAGTAAAAACGGAATTTGAACTCTACTACAACTACACTCTCATATGTACTGTATTTAAACGTTGAGTTCGGGACGGAGGTGTTTGAGAGGGATTACCTGTGCGACCAGAGCCTTACGACTGTCTCTCTTCACAGCCATTGCGAAGTCCAGCCAGGTCCAGGTGTTGTTGTGATACTCCAAACAGGGCAGAACCAGGTTCAGATCCTTCCAGTCTACACTGCTCTTCTCTCCCTACAGATACACCACAAGAGAAACGCATAGTCACACTAGGGAATGTGAATTGAATATTAACAATGCTGTTCCGTTGAATTTTCTATTTAACAAAAAAAAGAATGAAAAAAAATGCATCACAGTCTCCACATAAATATTAAGCAGCACAAATGTTTTCAAGACTGATAATAATACGAAATGTTTCTTGAGTACCAAATCAGCATATTAGAATGATTTCCGAAAGATCATGTAATGCTGAAGAAAATGTGGGTATCGTTTGAATTTTAGCGATTCGATTCCGATTCTTATCGGTTTCCACGATTCACACACTGAAGGGACGTGGTGGTGGGGAAAAAAAATAAGTCAATGCTTTTGCGTTCAATAGTTAGTTTGCAAAATCTTTTGAGCTCTTTGTGAGTGAACACAAAGTTTCTTGGCGCAAAGCAAACGTTTTTGCAAGGGAAAGCAAGGTTTCTCAGGGGAACACAAAACATTTTTTCCCTTTAGGGATAGTTCGCTGATCAATCTGTTCATCATATAAAGATCGTGTCTCTTCAGAAAATTTGTACTCAACCGTTGGATTATGGATATGGATTAGTTTTACAATCTCTTTGTGAACTCTTTGAAGAGTCAAAGTAGTAGTTGCGTAGCTGTCAATGGAGGGACAGGAATCTCTCAGATTTCATTGAAAATATCTTTATTTGTGTTCCGAAGATGAATGAAAGTCTTACAGGTTTGGAACGACATGAGGGTGAGTAATTAATGACACAAGTTACACTTTTGGTTGAACTAACCTTTTAAGAGAAGTCTTTTAAAAACATTATAACAATAGCCAGGACCAACCTTGTAACTAACGCAGAGGGGAACCTGAGGAATCTTGATGTAGATGAAAGAATTATTCATGGCTGCTCTCTCTTTCATCTTATCAATGTCATCAACAGGATGCTGAATGGGGGAGAGATTTAGAGGTTAGATAACTTAAATATCGTTCATAAGTAGACACTTTAACTGTCATCTCTTTAAAAGAAAAATACCTCAGGTACTTTGCGAAAAGACCTCCTGACTCCAGCGGTTCGATTTAACCCTTGCGTGACCCCTTTCCCGGGTCCGAGCCCTCCTATGGAGTCTTCAGAGAGCTGCCTGGGTTTCACGACACCTGTGATTCAAGAAGAAAATAAGCCTTAGGGCCGTTTCGCACAAAACACGTTTTTGCTGTTAAGAACACAGGATACAGTGGAACAAAAAAAAGGCGCAAGGTCTAGATTAACTTCTTTTAACTTGAGCTCCACGCTTTTAGAACGCCATGTCACGTATGAGACGCTGCAAAAGAGATGCTAGCAACGGTCAAACAGGTCTGTCTAGCCACGGGTATTTACATTGAAAAAAAAATGGAAAAGAAGTGTAGTGGAATGGAAAAAACATGTTCTGTGTGATCGGCCCCTCCCACAACTCCACAATGTGCACGAAAGTCACCCTGAAGCAATATCAGATACAAAACACTTCAATGTCAAAGGAGCAATGAGCTTTTAATAGCCAAGAATGGGCCATCAGTGTGGCATAACATCAGCAGACAGCAATCTAATACCCTCACGGGAGTACAGAGGGGGAAAAAGACAAATGGAGGAAAAAGAATCGATGTAAACTGATATTGATCGGCATGGGGCAAGCTACTGATGATGTCAGTACAGCGAGTGCAGAGAGTGGTTAAAACAGGAATGTAAAGAAAAAGAGTATCAGTTCACCAGAAACAGAATGGCGTAGAACAGTGACTTAAATACGGCTTTCCAAGAGGATCTGTTTTTTCCCCTCCAGTTCTTGTACTTACAAATGAATTAGATTTTTTTCAAGATATCTGCATATGAAATAGGTGAACACTGTTGAGTGTCACAACAGGGATACTCATATGTTCACAGCAAGAAAGAAAAGTTCACAAACCTGTGGTAACCAGTCTGAACTTGTCTTCCTCATCCCCAACTTCCTCTTCTTCCACATTTCTTCCGGGGAAGAAAAAACCCATCATCCTCTTGAAGAACTGGTACATGAGCTGAATGGTGAGTGGTACCACATTTACCTACAAATGAAAACATTTTTCAGAAAGAAGAGGACAGCTATATGTGTGTTATGATGTAAACAGCACTGGATTTCATGGTAGTGACCTCAAAGTGCTCTTTGACGGAAATCCCTCCAACCGGGGGGCGGACCTTACTGAAGATGCGTAGGGCAAGCTGGCGTCCTGATTGGCAGGAGCTCTGAGGACGCAGAACCACCTACAACACAGAAGATTAGCACAATTACACTTACACAGTCCCCACTTGACTGAAGTAGTTGTATGTGTTTAGATGCACACCATGAAACAAAGGAAACCATGGACATGGTTACATATCCTGCCGGTCAAAGCCAACCGAAAATGACTGGACGAATGTAAAAATATAAAATAAAAAGACAAACGATGTAACAGTGGAAGGCAATGCCATTAGCCTGGAATATCAAACTACAAGGGAGAATGCAGGTGAATTTTGTCCAAACAGGAACGTAAAACTCTCAGAGCAGGCATGTCTGGATGAGGATGAAGGTGTTGGGACTAACAAACATAGGATTTTACCCACTCCATACATACCCTTACATGCTGCACAAGAGAAACCAAGCAGAGTTAAAAGATTAACAAATAGAAGAGATGTGTACAATGCTAAAATTAACTTGTCGCGGGTTGTCTGAATGAGTCGTTTACAAAACAATAGGGGTGTGACTGGATCTTGTGCCACGAGATCTCGCGATATTAAAATGTGACGATATTTCTCGTCGAGGTGAACAGCTGTCTCGCGAGTTGACCTTTTACAGTGCTTGCAGGGCTGCCATCTCTCACGCATTTGGTGTGAGACTCTCGCAATTGACGCAAAAAACTTTGCAAAGCAAAGAGGACATGGACAACGCGCCAACAGACAGGACAGAGCATGTTCATTTTGTTACGAAAAAGTCTCCGCTTTCAAATGCTGTCAGTAAATCTACGCCAACACAGGAGAATACATCAATATGTTTTTAAATATGTGAATTGTTCATTGCGATTTCAAAATACACGTTTTAATGTCCACATGTTCTTGTTCACGAAATGACAGTGGCTGTAGAGTCTCTATCATAAAGAAACTACCAAATATTAAAGATAAATGGACATTTGGTCACATTTTAGATTAGGGTACAATTCACACTATTAAACTATGACTTCTGCCTCAATAAACTCCTAATTACTGCTTGTTATTAGTTATGGTAGTTGTTAAGTTTAGGGATTGGGCAAGATTAAGGAATGTAGAATATGGTCATGCAGAATAAGGCATTAATATGTGCTTTATAAGTACTAATAAACAGCTAATATCCTAGTAATATGCACGCTAATAAGCAACTAGTTAATAGTGATATTGGGACCCTAAACTAAAGTGTTACCGAACATTTTAATTAAATGTTGTCTGGCCAATATTAAACAAGGATTGGATCATGCTGTAAAGTGAAACAACAACAATCATGCCATTGGCGCCCTCTGCAGGCATTTATTATAATATGATGTATATAGGTTGAATATGATGATTACATTAATGTATTTTAACTGTGTTGTTCAGTAAAACCATATGATTACTAGCTTTTGATACTTTATTTGAACCAATTATTGTGGCCTCATTGTTATTATATATGTACTTTTTCTTACTTTTGTCATTTTAAAAGGCAATTGTTCACTTAGGTCTAGTTTTATTACCAAAAAAAAAAAAAAGAAAACCCATCAGATTACTCGATTAATTGTCAAAATAATTGACCAATTACTTGAATACAAAAATAATCATAAGCGACAGCCCTAGATTAGTTATAACATTTCAAAATGCACCTGCATTATTTTGCATTTTGTGACTTTCAGTCGAATAAAAGACAGTCATATATTTTGTCACTGAAGATTTCTTAAAAATAGTTCAAATAGTCTCGTGAACCCAATATAATGTATGGTCTCGTGAGCTAAGGTTATCGTCACACCCCAACAAAACACAGATCCAACATGTTTCTTAAGGATGTACAGTATCAGCACTATTATAGTGAATTATAATATCAGGAACATTGCTCTCATCAACAATAATTGTCATTAAATGTCTTGTATATAATTTTCTAACAATAATTAATATGACAAATAATCTCAATGTTACATGCAACGTAATATTAGTGATAAAATGCTCTAGATAAACCAAAGTGGACCTCTAACTAATTGACTAGTTGGTTGTTGGACAACTAATAAACTAGGTGACAGTTAGGGGACAGGACAGTCGATAAGTCTACTAGTAGTCAAACTAGAATACAGCTAACATAATACCTTAAATATTATAGTTAAAATGTTAACTAATCTTTAACTAATTGTCTAGTTGACCTCTAATTGACTAGTTGGTTGTTTGACAACTAATAAATTATGTTACCGTCAAGGGAGAGGGCACTCAAACTAGAATACTGTTAGCATGATACCTTAAATATTAGAGCTAAAATTAGGGCTGCACGATTTGGGGAAAATGTCATATTGCGATAATTGAGGTCAATATTGCGATTACGATTGCGATATGCGATATAATAAACAAATGGTTTCATGAGTCAACTTGCTTGGTTCTAAAGGAAAATAAATGCACACACAGATTAGTGATAATCAGCCTAAAGAAAAAAGTTCTTTAGTCAAGAGCAGTGAGTGGTTTTTCTCTGTTCCCTTTGTTCTTTGATTAACTTTAGCGACAGATTATTATTATTTTTATTTTTTTTGCATTTTAACAAGAACAAAACATAATTTACATACAAGAGTACATATAACCATACATGTCAGGGGTAAGAAAAAAAAAGAAGAAAAAAAAAAAGAATAACTTTAGCGACAGATATAATTAGTGGCTACTGTGTACTGTCCCTTTAAGACCAGCCGCTGTCAGAGACGCGTATCTCACACGCCTCATTCTTTCACGAGTCATCACAACTCTTCATGTTCATCATAAGACTACTCTTATGTTATGAAGACACTCGACAAAAAGACATTTTGGCATAACTGTGTGTGTTATTGTTCGTTCAAGCTCGAAAGAGAACTGTATTCTGTCATGCTGTTTTGTGCGCACGCACGATATTAGCGCGAGTCTTTCTGTCTGTCATAGTCAGGACATTCACAGGCAGCGCGTTCATTTTGGCATAACGTACATGTGTGTTGTTCGTTCTACCGCGAAAGAGAACTTGATACTGGCGCGCGTCTATCTGTGTGTGTGTGTACGTGTCAGGAGGACATTCACAGGCAGCTCGTTATGTCTTATCGCGCATAAATGGTTTAAAAGCATTTGCATTAAAAAATGCGTTAACAGCGCTAATTTGTTTTAATATAAAATCGCAGCATTTTGCGTCATATAATCGCGTAGGCTTGACATCGCGATTGCGATACGATTAATCGTGCAGCACTAGCTAAAATGATAATTAATTGTTTAGTTGACCTCCAACTGATCGACTAGTTGACTGTTGGACAATTAGTAGACCGTCCTGCTCCCTCCCTAAAAAATGGCACCAATTAAAAATGTGCAGAGCCCCTATGTAGGCTTCAGTTCAAACTGTATTTATGCGTGTCAAAAGACACACAGAAACATTTACAGAACTTAGAGATCAATAACAGCAGATATTCAATGATACATCTGAAATAATGTCATGTTATTCTCATTTTTCAACTAAGCCCTCTTGGACATCCAGTGGGAATCATTAAGCAGCTGTACCTTGTACACAGCATTGGGAAGCAGGTTATTCATTGTGAACCAGCCCAATTCCAGGAGATGCTCTGCTGTGTCATCAGACTTGTTCAACTGTGGAAGAGAACATCCCTTTAAGAGATCTGAAGCCAATCATGCAGTCACATACATAGCTAACATTTTACCAATGATAGGCAAAGAACATTCAGCAACTTCAACCAAAACCTCTAAATTGTGAGTCCTTGCAGACATACCTTGCTGTACATGAACCTCTGCAGTTCAAGCTCAGCAATCCCCAACTGTCCATCTTCTTCCGTGAGGCACCAGCGGGCCTGAGCAAAGTAGATCTCAGTACGACGTACAACGCTAACGTCTTCTGGGGGTTTCCGCAGCTCCAGTTTGTTTGCCCTTTGCAGTTGGAAGTCCTTAAAACACCTGAGAGGGAGATTTATATAGAGGGACTTTGATACATCAAAACATTTGAATCTAATATTGCTATTGAATGATCAATTGCTAGAATTGTAATGGTGACCAACCGGATGAGGATATTGAGTTCCTCACTCTTCATCTGCATGTCGGTCTTCTCTTGGTTGAGCTGATTCTGCAGGCGCAGGTTGATGTCTGACAGCTCGTCTCCTCTGAACTCTTCTGATTGGGACTGTATGGAGTCAGATCAAAGGTCATTATGCACAAACCTCAGAGTAGTTTGGAGGACATGATCTCAAATGGAAAGCTATGCGGATGACTCATGCTTCTCGTGAACAGAACACACTAGAACGCAGATGTGCACTAACCCTCATGTTGGAGTAGATCTGTTTCTCTAGGCACCGGATCTGAGCCAAATGCTGACGTACTGCTTCCTGAAGGTGCAAGATACTGCTACGCTGTTCCTCAGGGTTGCTGGAGATCTCCAGCTGGAAACGCACACGCTGCTTCCTCTCGCTGTGCTCCTAAATAAAGCAAAAGATTTAGCCAATCAGCACAAAACAACTCATTCCAAAATTGGTTTTCAGACAATTACAGACAATTCGAACCTTGCGTCGGGGTTCCACATGGAGCAGCAGGTTATTGACTATGTCCAGGATCATGGAGTACTGCACTGGATTGGTGGAAATCTCCAAGTCATTGTGGATGAGGGTGAAGGTGTCGACCGCACCTGATATGACCGGAACAAAACAATAGCTCTGACTAAACAACTTACAGAATCTTAAGCCAGTTCCTGTTTCGCTTGAGGTCACATACCAGCCTGTTTCTTTAAAAGGTCTTCCTTCTCATGGCGGTCACTGATCTCTGGTGGTTTGATGGAGGTGGCCAGTTCAGGGTCAATGTCGTGGCTGTACCCGATGTAGTACATGCGACAGCTACAGCGAGAGATGATACGCTGGACCTGCTGGGTCTCCTGCACCTGGGACGGCTGGTTCCAGTCTAAATCAGAGCCAAAGGAAATAGTTAAAAAACACTAGACTGTGGCTGCTGATTGGACATGCAAAAGTCACCACCCCAAGGATGAGAGATGGCCCACTTGTAGGAAAATGAATGGGAGAAATCGTTACTCTCAATGGTCCTGACCCAAATGAAATCCAAAGCCCTCATTGTCTTCCTCCAAGTCCACACTTTTGTTATGCAATGCCGCTTTAATAGTCAGGTAGAAATCTGCTGTGGAGCTCATTTCAAAACAGGCTTGGCAGATGTGCACATAGTGAACGCAAAGGGGGCCCTCGTGAGAATCCTTCTGAAGTCTAAGATGACACCTTGTGTTCTTGTGGAGTTAACAGACAAGGGTATGTGGTGGCCTTTGTAAGTCCATAAAGCTGGAAGTGTGCATGAAGTGTGCCATTTGTGATGGCTAGGGGTGTAAAAATTTATCGTTTCTACGATGCATCGCGATGCAGACGAGGACGATTCGGTATCGGTTCAGTAATAGACCATAACCGATTATAATGTACTGACGCTTCTCTGATGTCATTTGTCGCGTACGTGCTTTGTTGCGGTAGCATTCAATGGCAGAGGGAGGTGAGACGCGACTCGTGAGTGCGAGAAAATGAAAAATGCTCTAACTACTTTAAAAGCCTACATCTGGGCACATTTCGGCTTTTATGAACAACCTGGTAAGCACGACCTGCAGAAGACGCGCTGTGTGCGCTTATGTCACGCACAAATAGAATATGCAGGAGGTAATACCACTAACTTGATAAACCATGTTAGCAGTTTTCACCCTGAGCTGTTAACGCCTGGCAGAGTCTGACTGCTTTAGAGGTGCGCGGATGAGCTCCAACGCCGAATCCGCAGCCAAAAATAAATCATCCACCCGCCCCAATAATTTTCTCTGATTTAAGTATCCGCACCCGATGGTCAAATTACAATTATTGTGTGTTGTTACGCGTGATTATAAATGGATGATCGTCACCTTCAACAGCGGATTCGGCGACGGTTGATGCGCGCATCTTTAATGGTAACATAAAACACTGATTAATGAGCGCTGCTTTTAAATGAACATTTCTTTAAAACAAAATTTATTTGACAGATTTTCCTTTTCTTAATGGCATAAACAAGCTTTACTCCCTTGAAACTTGAACTGTCTGGAATGTCACTGTTTCTGTCACTGCGACTTCCCGAACAGGCGCACACACGCACACACACGCGCGCACACATCACTTTTGAAGTAAAATTGAAAATTGAGGATGCGGTGCATCGTGATGCATCGTGACATCGAATTGAACTGAATCGATGACCTGATAATCGTAATCGAACCGAACCGTGAGACCAGTGTAGGTTCACACCCCTAGTGATGGCTAATATGGCAGCTTTAGGAATGAAAGTCCAGGGGGCATTACCAAAATGGCTATTGAGTGACTTGCTTTAAAGGGTTTTTGGGTTTTCTGAGTGTTATTTAACAAGCTGCTATGTTAATCTGCTATGCCAGTTGCCAGGGTATTATAAGCAGTTGTTAGGGCACTATGAGGTGGTCCACCCCAAGAGTTAAATGCAGCTATGAACTAAAGGGTGTATGAATTAAAGGGTGACTATTATGCTTTTTTTGAGTTTACCTTTCCTTTTGAGCAGGGGTAGCCAACCCTGCTTCTGGAGGGCTACCTTACTGCAGACTTCAATTCCAACCCTGCTCCAGCACACTTACCTGTTATACAACTTTGATTAGCTGGTTCAGGTGTGTTTGGTTAGGGTTGAAGCTAAACTCTGCCGCATGGTAACCCTCAAGGAGCAGGGTTAGAGACCCCTGCTTTGGTGTGTAATATAGATGTTAGTGCATGTAAACAATCTGCAAAGTTACAAAGTCCACACCAAATGTTTGTACCCCTGCCATTATTTCCTTGTCATCCCCACGTTATACATTTGCATAATGGCCACCCAATGGATTATTTGGCCCGCTGTCAAATAACAGTTTGGGAGGTGATTTGTAAGTTGTTGTGTGTTTTTTTCATTGCAAGGGCAAAAAAAAAAAAAAAAAAAAAAAAACACACAACACTGTATGGACTTCCAATATTGACAAAATAGTTACCATATATGTATAATACTGTTTACAGCTGCTCATGGAGCTAAAACATGATTATGGTAAGGGCTGTTACAAATCAAACACACACTCTAAACAATCGATTCTTCAGAAAGGCTGGCTTTAAAGAGAACAGGACCAAAACAGAGCATTTCAGGCTGAGGGTGAAAAAAGGTTGTGCAGTTTACAGTATGAGAAAAAATTATGTGTTTTGATGTGTGCAGTCCAAAAATATAATTATGACCTTAATATGAATATGATATGGGCACTTTAAAATGGCACACCTGTGGTGGTGCTGACCATGCCTCCAACAGCCTGGCCACTCTCCATCAGCTCCTGCACTGAGTCCAGGTTCCTCTGCCTGTGCTCCTCAATGTTCTTCACCTGTAGGTCCACAAAATAGGATTTGACTGCTGTAAGGCAATGCTTTGTCAGTCATAAATTGAATTAGAGTGATATCTGGACTTCTGAACTCACCTCCAGCCACAGCTGCCAGTCTTCTTGTTCAGAGGGGTTTTGCTCCATGGTGGCGAAATACTGCATGCCATCCAGCAGGCACGTCCAGGTGGTCTTCTGCTTGAGTGTGTCGCTGTACCAAGCGGGATGGTGTTCACATTGCAATAGCTGTGCCTTGGCGGCAGATACCAGCACACAGCCGGCAGTCTCTGTGCCTCGCAACATCATCTAAACACAGTGCACATGGGAAGATGTTTAGATCTTCTAAAACAGTATCTTGCACTATAGGTTACTGTTCTTAGAATTCATACCTGACAGTTGACGAGCTCTATGAACCAGTTGCGGTTGTAAACGTCATCGGTTTGGCATGCGGCAATTCCACAGAGCTGGTCGCTCACTCCGGCGTCCTCTTCGGAGAAGACCACAAACTTATCAGTCTCCTCGATAAGCTTCTGCAGCATGGAGGTTCCTAAAAAGGATCACAGAAACAGATCAACTTGGTTAAAGAAAGCCTATGTAGACTGAGGACTCGCCAGTTTCAAAACTTATTTGTTAGTCGGGAATAATAAAACCTCACAAATGAGCTACAATATGCACCAGATTTTTGGGCTGACAGTCTAAAGAAGAGACTACCTTCATTGTGACTTTTCTCCGGGCGGGTGGTTGTGGTGATGACTGGTGTAGTGGGAGCAGTGTTTGAGGAGTAGCTGGACATGGAGCGCTTTAGCTTTTTCATCTGCACCTGGGTGTCGATTCGCAGACCCTTCAGAGCCTCGGTGGAGAGGTTCCTCTTCAGCACAGCTGCTTTCTTATAGCCGTCATACAACCCAAAGGCAATGTTCCTATTGGTGGTGGTCCAAGAGGCCCGCAAGTCCACTAAACACAACTTATGCGTGTATGAAGCATTGGTCTCGTCTTTTGAGTTCACCTCCTGAGACAATTTAAGCAGTGAAATAGATTGATATCAGTGAAATCAGTCTGTCAATAAAGGCCTACTTACATTGAGGACAAATTTTTGCCACAAACGTCATCTGGGAAAACTTTTGAGTGATATTTTATACATAGTGAAATATTATTTCCTGTAGATAAATGATAATGTAAGAGAAGCGCATCACCTCCTCGATGCGGTTGCTCTGTCTCTGGTAGCTGAGTGAGGACAGGCTGAGCAGGTGGGTCTTCTTCACCTGGGCGTTGATCTGGTGGTCGGCAGTCTCGTCCCAAGTGGAGGCCATGAGGTGCACGGTGACCAGAGAGAGCTCGCTCACCATCTGAGTAACGTTCCACTCGGAGATCAGTCGCCTCATCACAGTGCCAGCTGTGAAACAGGTATCGTTTCAGCAGAACATTTCAACAGGGTGTGTTAAGCAGAGAGATTGACTGAAGGCTGTTTGTTCTCTCACCCTGTGGGATGAGCCTCTGTGCTCCTCTGGTGAAGACATGACCTTTACTGCACTCCACCTGAATGCCTCTCTGCTGAGCAAATGATGCCCAGTAATGGACCTGCACAGGAGCATTAATACAGGTTTAACCTGTTTAATCTTTAACTATCTTTCCAAAATGACAAAAGACAGATAGACAAAGTATTGTGCGACTGAAGCCGGTGTTTTACCTGTAGCTGTGGGAAAGACGCCGTGTAGGACATCTGTTTGTAGTGCTGTCCGAGCTTCCTGCGGGAGGGTCTGAGGCTTTGGAAGAGCTTGCCTCTGCAGATGGGCCGGGACACACTGGTCCAGGTGGCCCAGAAGTTCTGCATCCAGCGCAGGGTGCTGCTGTAGAGGAGGATTCTGGGCTGACAGAGCTCTGGGAGAAAATAAACACAATTTAAAACCAAAGTTGAAATGACCATTAAGGCTGATATCCAGACTGAAAATCAGAGCAATCGACGTGTTGCCGGAAGTCAGAACCAGTCTGCAGATCGCAGTTGGAGTTGACAGATAAAAAAAAAAAAAAAAAAAGATTGGCCACATTTTGGATTTGATTCCTTTGATGCGATAGAAATCAAACATGTTTGATATTTTGTGCGGATTTTAGAACACATTGTTTACATTTGTCACGTGTTTCTGCAAGAATTAGTTTTCTCTGCAACCATTTACAAAGTTGGCAAGTGTCTAATGCCTAGAATTTTTAAATCTGTTCTGATTTTAAAGCTTGTGTAGTGTATTCCAGCATTGATCAGCATTTGTAAAAAAAACTAAAAAAAAACTATAATTCTAACTTTTGCCACAGTGCTGGTCGAGGTCCATGGTGTTGGAGAGGTTGAGGTTTTCAGAACGGAAGGCCCTGTAGGAGTCATGTGGCTGGACTGAGGCGACATCCGCAACGTTCTCAGCAGCACAGAGCATTACGGCATGGTGGTCATGTGGATTACCATGGCATAGCCATTGGAAGTCAAGGGTCATACATAGGCTTGGGAGATGCAAGAAGCAGATATCATCATACCTGTATAGAAACAGACCAGACACCGTTAAATCATCACAAATTAAAACACAAGTCACATTTTAATGCAATGCAACTACTAGTCATGTACTTGGAGGCTGTTCTAACGTTGACGTCCAGGTCACCCTTGAAGACAAACTGCCCAGGATTCCAGTCAAAGTTTAGCTTGCACCACTCCCAGTGCAGGTTCTCTGTAGTGTTGTAAGGGTCCTACACAAATTAAACATTATAGTCAACACAAGATGTGAGGGTTTTTTAGGAAGGAGCCTGGGAATGTGTTAGTACCTCAGTAGCGAGCTGGTGCAGGTTGGCCTGTTCGATGTCCATTACCCAGCGGCCATGGAGAAGAAGTCTGCTTTTATCCCACCAGGTCAGTAGAGGGGACGGGTCAGCTG
Organism: Rutilus rutilus; assembly: GCF_951802725.1. Taxonomy (NCBI): domain Eukaryota; kingdom Metazoa; phylum Chordata; class Actinopteri; order Cypriniformes; family Leuciscidae; genus Rutilus; species Rutilus rutilus. The sequence goes on from NC_140223.1 coordinate 15,037,291, forward strand.
TAGGTTTGGTCAGTAAATCAACAGCCTGGCCAATCAGTGTCCAAGCAGGATCCCAGCATGGCCCCCACACAATGGTGTAGAGGGATATATTTGCTGTACAAAGAATTAGACCAGTTGAGTATTATTGTTGTGCCACCACAGACTTAAAAGATCAATAGGGTGTTGTGACTCACAATGGACATCGTAGTAGAACTTCAGTGGTGGCATATTCCTGTAAACGGTCACATCACCCCAAGGCTGGCCGAGCTGGACAACCTGTTTGCGCTTTGCTCTCAGCTGCCCATCCTGCTCGGTGCCCATCAAGCGTCCCGACAGAGCCCACTCTCTGATCTCAAACAGGTATCGAGGGTAGTCCCGGATCCGCACTGAACCACAGAGGAAAAGGAGCATGCTAGCTATCATGGGCCATTATAAGCGTCTGAGAATAGAATCCTGTATTAACACTCACAGTTGATTTCAATAGAGTTGGGACACAAAAATGAGGTAAAATAGTAAATTCTAAAATTAATCAAAAGCGATTTTATCAACACCTTTCTGCCATTTCTTTTGTTGGCCATCTTCGATGATTTTTTTTTTCCACCAAACTATTATAAAGATGAAATAAGATTAAATATAAATATTAGATTTAAATAAATACAGATAAAATAAAAAGTCAAATGTTTTCTTGACAATAACTGAAATTTTAAGTTTAAGCAACTAAAATTTCTAACAGAACTGAAATAAATAATAATATAAATAAATAAACTAAAAATGTATCTAAAAATAATAGCCAATTAAACATATTAATATAAACTAGTATATAATTAATACTAAAATAACATTCTGGTATTGCCTTCTCTACAAAGGATTCATCCCATGCTGCTTTAGATTTTGGTGAAAGCAAGTCTTCTTAGTGTAGCATTAGCTATTCTTCACATTAGCATAATCTGTTAACAAAAAATTATGTCTAGGTAGGGATTTCACTGTGTTTTGAACAGATGTGTCAGATTACTGACAGTAGAAATTCACAAAATAGCACAGCAACCATCATTCATTAGATTACGTATTAACATTGGGGTGTTTAAATTCTGCTTCTCTAGTGCCACTGTCCTGTAAAGTTTAGCTCCAACCCCAATTAAACACCCCTGAACCAGCTAAATCAGGTCTTCCGGATTACTAGACACTTTGAGGTGCATTTCAATTTATGCATTTGGTAGACGCTTAAGTGACATTTAAGGTATTTGATCAATTCATGCATAACCTGGATATTGAACTCATGACTGTAGAGTTGCTGGTTCTATGCTCTACTGTTTGAGCTACAGGAAGGGTGTGCTATGGCAATGTGGAGCTAAACTCTGCTGGACATTGGCCCTCCAGGAGCAGGATTGGACACTCCTATATTGAAGCATGCTTGACTTACCAAGAAATGCATTAAGCTTGAATTTGAAAGCACGGCACCACTGGACAACCAGCTGCAGACCCTCTCTAGGGAAAGGGCTGATGCCATCGATGTCCCTCAGCTGCTCTCGGATCCGCTCAGGACCGTGCAACGACTGATCCGCAAGTGCCACCAGCTCGAACTCCGACACAGTCCAGGTGAGCAAGGATTTGCGCATGGGCGTGTTGGCGTACAGCCTCTTAGATCTCTGAATATAGATCTCAATGTGCTTGCGCTCAAGGGAGGTGTAGAGCTCCTCAATCTTACGGGCCGGCAGGAGCTCGCCGTGCTGTTTGCGTAGGTCAGCCACCTTCTTGTCCAGCAGCTGCAGGCGCTTGGCACTTTCCTTGCTTTCGTCCTTCATTAGCTCGTAATTGTCGCGCAGTTTGATCTCAAAGACGTCGTCCAGGAACACGAAGGAGAACTGGTTGATGCGGATCAGCAGGTCCGGAGGCAGGCTACAAGGCTCTGTTGGTGGGGCGGCACCTCTGTGTAGGGTCTTCAGCCACTTCTGCACGCTGATGGCCTTGTCGAAAGTGTCTGAGAAGTTGTACTGATAAGGGAACTCAATGGCAAGGCTGGGTGCAGTGAAGAGCCAGGTGCGATTGTGAGATGTTTGGAGGAAAGGGAATTGAGATCTGTGCTGTTGCATCACCTCGAGGTCATCCAGCATCTGCACCTCTGCACCAGAAAAGGAGAAGATATCATTGCCATCAAAGTTGAACACCAGGTGAGGAGTCTTCATCAGCACGGCTCCAGGGCGTTTGGAAAGCGACAGTGCTTCTGCACTGAAGATGATGAAGTTCTTCTCGGCCACATGGGCGGTAAACTGAGTGCTTGCCAGCTCTACACACACTAACATGCCAGAGGAAGAGGCTGCAGACTCGGTTTCATCCTTTTGTCTTAGGCTTAGAGATGCAGACAGAGCCTTCCAATAGCTTTGGCTCTCTGTGATGTGCTGATACAGAAACATGTGATCCGATGGGGTCCACTGCACTATTAAAGCATTTTCACTCTGCACCTGATCATATAAAGATGGGAGGAAATGAAATCAAGCTGTGGTTAAAGTTGGCATGAAACAGAAATTACGAACATCTTTTCTTCCTTATTGTGACGTATATCTGAGTGAAACGGCTTCGCAAATGAGAATGGGACTTGATTTCTCCTTTGGGAATTGACTGGATCATGGCCGTTTGCTAATTGCTGCGATCTCATGAGTGACAGATTGCTGGAGGGGAGGAATTATTGTCCTGCCCTCGTGTTGATGAACACATCATCAGAGAAGAGATGTCATTGTGAGGGGGAGAGCAAGTTAATGTTTTTTTATTAAAGATTATAAGGGCACATGAATTTTAAACAAATACAGTATTTTGTAGAATACTATAAGTCATTTTTTTATCATTGGATATGTGCTGCGACTTATAGTCCAAATGACTTATATAATGCAGTTAATGTCAAGCATGCAAAACGCACACATTAGGATTTGTGTCGAATGAGAGAAGTATGTTTATTTGAATAGTACAAATAGCTGTCCCCCCTCCAAGTATTTAGATCACAAATTATCACCATAACAAATGACATCATTAAAAACGAGGCCCCATTTTGACATGTTTGTAGCAAAAAATGCAGTCCAATCCCAGATTTTCAGTGTGGTCTCAAAAGTTTAGGACCCCACTATAGTTGTTAATGGGTTTCAATTGCTATGAACTGTTTTTGAATAAATAAATAAATGTGACACTATGAATGCGTTTTCATGCAGTCACTGCAATCACTTCTGAGAACTAGTGGTTATGATATAACTGATCCTATGTGATTGAGGTCATGACAGCTGTGTGTAGGAGCAGTGTAGTACCTCCAGACTGCGGGCGCTGATGTGGTAGGAGACAGTGAACGTGGTTAGGGTCAGGATGGGGTTGGGAGTTTGGGCGGCTGGGCAGCAGGGCTCCATACTCTCAGTGATGGCCTTCACCACAGCCAGAGAAACACCCTGGACAGACACACTTGAGTTCTCCCCCGATCCTTCAGCCACCACTGTGTCCACCCTCACTGCAACAGCCCCTTTAGTGCAATTCAGAAAAACAAACCCTCACATACTGGAACAAGCGAACATAAAGTAATAAAGTAATGTAAAAAAAATATTTTGAAAAGAATCAGAGTGGAACTGGTATTTTAAGGGCTTCTTTTACTTCCTACCTGCAACATTGGAGAGTGTGAATGTGTTTACATCCTCAAGACTGAGTTTAAACTTAAAGAGTTGTGGTGGGCAGGTTGGAGGCTTTTCAAGAGGGGAATGTAAGGAGAAATGTTCTGCTTTGTCCAGTTTAAGAACGGAGAACAGACGAGACAGACACAGAGTGCAAGTCTCGGACACTTCCAGCTGCAGGCCTTTCAGATTGGACTCCATGCAAACACTCCTAGAAGGGTTGGAGTTCACGGTCCTCTGCTTACTATAGCTGCCCTGTGAACAAATTAAGAAGGGGATCACACACAGCCAGATTATTTCAGAATATAGCCATAATGAACGACAACTTACTAGATAAATACATGCTGATTTTACCTGAAGTGTGAGGCAGTCTAGAATAAGGGCTTCCCCCCAGACATGTTTTCCAGGCGGGTGAGGAGCCTGCTGGATATGGGAGCCCTGGCCCACACGCCACCAGAAATGATCCAGGGACAGAGAGGCTTTCTCAGTCACAGTCAGACTCTTTCCGTCATCCTCTTCTGAGTCCAACAAGTGCTGCAGTTCTGTGAGGCACACCACAGTCAGTCACACCTCACAACAGTTATGCACTACATTTTTTATTTTGCCATTCATTTTGAAATAAGAACTTAGTCCTTGTTTTTTTAGGCTACAGTCAGTGTTTGTCCCTACTAAAATAGTTTTGGTTAGCTGAAATAAAGTAAAATATAAATATTTAGATGCATTTAAACTAAATGCTGCCTTGGCAACTAACTGAAATAAAATACATTTAAGAGGAAGTACTAAAATACAGAAATAAACAAATGAAAGCTAAATAGAAATATTTTTAAATTTGAAAAAGCGCATAAAATTAGTAAAACCTAAACTAAAATTAAAACTGAAAATACAAAAATAAAAGCCAATTAAAATAATAAATACTATAATAGTATATAATAATGCTAAAATAACTTTTCAGCTCAAATCTGATTTTTTTAACGAGGTTGTTCACATGACCTTTTGTGTCCGATATTAAACATGAAACCGTTTTAACACCATTCCAACTTCTATGTCTATGTTCTATTAACCTTTTAGCTATCATTAATATACTATACTCACTATAATTTATCATAATAATTTAATAATTATACAATAATCGAATTGTGTAATTATAAAATATTACATTAATATAAATGATATTATAAATATTTTTAAGCAAGAACATGTTAATTATATAAATAATATTACATAATAAATTATGCATTTGTAATAACATACGGGACTAATTATATTATTGTCTTAAAATTATATAACTATATAAAACTAATCGACAAAATTAATAGATGTTAAAATGCCACAGTCAGTGTGATTCTGTTGGGCAGATCATTGTCACATAAAAATGTTTTCTGGTCTTTGAAACTGTGCTCTTCAAAATCTTCAGAATATATGTCTTCATAAAAACTTCTTGGATGCAGTTAAGCTACATCATTTTTGTTTTCAGAGTGAAAATACTCATTTATGTCTGACAGAGTCAACAACCAAACTAAGCCAACTGTCCATTGTGCTTAACAGCATTCAGTAGCCACACTTTGCTATTTACCAGCATTAGCTGAGATGAAGCCCAAAGCAAAGGGTGGCGTATCTCCTAACTGCACGGACACATTGACATTGGACACGGAGGAGCTTATCAACACGGGAGCATCCAGCTGAGGGAAACGCCTGGGAGACAAAAGGACACTTATGTAAGGACAATAAACAAGACCTCCATCACAGCCAAATCTGTGACGCTCAGCCAAGCAAGTGGAGGATTAATACCTTTTTTTACGAGTCGTTTTTTTGTGCGAGAGCTGGTCCCATGACAACATGTCCAGCCAATGGGAGAACTCTTGATGACGGTAGTGGATGATACAAGTGTTGATGGTGACCGTGCTAGAGATGTCAACCGATGTCACCTTAAATGAGGAGTGAAGACAATAATGAAAGAAGCATTTATAAAAAATAAAAAAAAGATTAAAAAAAGACAAATGCTTTGATTTGGATAGAGAATTCACGAAAGCAACAAAACAGCTCACCTGCAGTATGGTTCTGAGAGTGTTTAGACATAAAATCCTCTGTCTACTTTGTGACAGAAGAAGGCCATCTGAAAAACACCCAGTCACCCACAATATTTATGGTTAAGGTTTTGTTCATATTCCTAACCTTAAGTATAATCAATAATAAGTAACAGTGATAAAGAGTGTGTTCTTGAGTCCTACACCCACCATCCAGCAGAAGCTCCAGGCGGCTCTGTGGGAAACTGAGCTCAGGGGTGAAACTCTTCAGAGGAAGCTGTTCATCATCACGATCATAACCCACCTTCAAAGACTTCAAAGTCCAGTTCAAGTGTCTGAGAATCAAACATAGTTTGTTAGAGCACAAAAACATAACTTAAGATTAATCCCAATGCCTCTAACAGCACAGCTTACCTCTTCTGACTATGCATGGAGAGTGTGATATTAGTGTTTTCAAAATCCACATTGACCTTCTGTGGAACCAGTTTGTGAAGCCCCTCAATTGCTTCCGTTTGAATGTAAGAGTCCTCTTCATCATCTTCAAGAGACATAAACATTATAAAAGCTTTAACAGAGTTGAATTTACAGCAGGGTTATTAGTTAACTAAGGGATCTTTCACACTGGGCACGTTTTCTGCGGTCCAAGTCCGAGGTTTGGTCTGGTTTCACACTCAACTTGATTCTATCGAACCCTGGTGCATTTGCGTTCATCTTATGTCATGCGTACAAAGTGCGTGTGAATATATGTATTTGTGGTGCTATTATGTGCAGCAAAGTGAATGAGACTTGTGTTTATGCTGTATGTATGTCGCATAAAGTTTTGCAAACGGACACTTTTAAGGAGACAGCGGGTTGCGAGCCATTTTGATTGCACTCAATCTGCATGATGACACTGCATGCTTACTCTAGCTCCTATCCAGGGTAAAATCATCAATTACAGAGGTGTTTTGTTGAACTAATGACATCATCATCAGCTAAAACCCATGTGCAGGTTACTTTACTTCCTGAACAAGTGGGCACCCGAGTCAGAGTTGTGAATCGCGCCACATTTCCAGTTCAAACTCAGACCACCTGCTATAGTTAGTCTTGGGTTCAGTACCCTGGTGCGCTCCGGGGTCCGCATGACAGCTTTTGGAATACCAATCTTTCATACTCGTCCCGTTTCAAACTAACCTGCCAGTGTGTGAAAGCAAGCTAAAACCATAAAAAAGACTTGAACTGAAATTAACTCAAATATAAAAACTTAAACTAATTTGAATTCACCTACTTGCCAAGGCAACATTTCTAATTTTTGTTTAGTTTAATATGAAGCACTAAAATAACGGACACTGAACTAAAAATGAATAAAAACTATATATTAACATATTAAAATAAATAATAAAAACAACCAAAACACACAACAAATTTTGAACAAAATATGAAAATAATATTACAAAATACAAAATAAAAACGACATTAAAAAATAAAATAAAAATCGAAATATTTATAAAAACTATGTATGTAAATTAGGGATGCACAATTTAAGGAAATCCTTACTGCAATTTTTTTTAATAAAAAAATCTGATTGCAGTTTAAAATGTTTGCGCGTGTGAGTGTATGTGTGGAATTTAAAGCTCCAGGTTTGCTGTGAGTGTTTGGAGGGTTGCACAATTTGGCCAAAAAATTGTGTGCTTCTGTATCAATATGACTATATAAATAAATTATAATCAATATTACTAAATAGAAACATTAAATAAAATAAGAAATCACTATTTTAATATTTCACTGTAAAATATACATAATTTAGCAGAACAACTGTAAAACTACAAAACTACTAGATGGCGGTCTTCATTTCCAAATGTTATGATCAAGGTTTTATTTTGGAAAACCGCAGGGAGCCCATACATTTTCTTTTTTGTTGACAACAGACGGTTCATAAGCAATTCTCCTAATTACAAGTTTGGAAAGATGGTTGGCACATGTTGTCTTCCCAAAAGCATGTTATAAATGTCCCAAACTCAGAGCAGATGCAGAGATGGAGTTCATACGGAGCAGAATTTACAGTGAATCAAGCTGCTTTGAGACACTGAAAACACTGGAATATAAAAACACAGTGCTGTACTTCACTCTGAAACTTTGATATTCGCACTAAGCCATATCACGACTTTGGTTGAATAATGATTAACTGTGCAGCCCTAATTTAATGTGTGCATCTCAAATTTAAAACCTGGTTTGGTCAAACCTGCAGTTTGACTGGTGCATTGAGCTGGAGCAGATCCTGGAACTTTGGGTAACTGGCTGAGGAACAGACCCTCGTGAAGTTCAGCCAGCAGAGTTCTGACACACAGTCCCAGACGGCCTGGCCTGAGATCAGGCAGACTCACGTCACCATTAAGGGCCAGACTCAGGGACACCTCAGCTAGACAAGTGTCCTGTTAATGAAAGAACGGGCACTCTGTTATCACCTTGTAACCCAATTATGTGTTTTGTACACAACATAGTGAAGTAAAACCTTAACAGATGTACAGTATATGTGGTGTACATACCAGTCTGCTGCTCTTCAGAACTTTACTGCTAAGTTGTCCCACTGAGAAATCCCAGGCCAACCTAACAACAAATCAAGAAGTTGTCATTTTAGCGGGCGTTTTGGTATCCGGTTTCTTTAAATGCTTTGCTAAGGGGCAAAACGGTGCAAGTTTGTGGCTTGATCCTTGTGGGAAACTGAATAGAGATGCACAACATACTGATCGGTTCTTGGATAATATTGGATAAAAAGAAAAATATCAATATTGGATATTTAATAGTACATGTTAATGTTCCCTATTTCTACATTTAGATTACACTACCATTCAAAAGTTTGGGGTTAGAAAGAGTTATTTTAAAGAAATGAATAGTTTTATACAGCAAGGACACATTCAATTGATCAAAAGTGACAGTTAAGACATTGTTACAAAAGATTCCTATTTTAAATAAACGCGGTTCTTTTGAACTTCCTCTTTAGGAAAGAATCCAGAAAAAATGTATCATGGTTTCCATAAAAAATATTAAGTAGCACAATTGTTTTAAACATCAATAATAATAAGAATGTTTAATCGAGTTGAGTTGAGTTCACAGTAGGGCTGCACGAATGGGGGAAAATCTATTTGTGTGTTTTTTTTCTCTCTCCAGGTTTGCTGTGCTTGTTTGTAGGACTGCACAATTTTGTGTCAAATAACCCAAAAACTGTTTTCAACATTGATAATAATAAGAAGAAATGTTTCTTGAGCAGCAAATCTGCATATTAGAATGATATCTGAAGGATAATGTGACACTGAAGACTGAGAAAATTCAGCTTTCGCATCACAGAAATAAATAAATTTGTCAATACAATACAATACAAAACAGTTATTTCAAATTGTAATAATAATTCACAATATTTATTGCATTTTAGATCAAATAAAATGCAGCCTGGGTGAACATTAGAGAGAGACATCAGTCTAAAGCATTAAAATCTTACCAACCCCAAACTTTTGGACGGTAGTGTTCTGTTGCCGTCATCTAACGCTCACAGTTAATCTTTAAAAGACACTAATAATTGAATAACACTTAAATGTCTCATTTTCCATACTGCACATTATAATATTTGTGATGCCTAAATTTACTTGTAGCTTTTAACATGACTGATTTTAGTTTTATTTATTTAGATAAAGAATTTTAATATTGGCCATTTATTCTTCATTCGTGGCCATTTGTTATTCCTTTATATCGGCCCCAACATGAAAATAGTTACAGGCTTATTGGTTTTTAAATTTTAATATCAGTGCATCCCATCTAGCCAGCCCTGAGCTCAACCCACTATGCACACAGCTAGAAGTAACAACACCATGCAAAGGTCTTTATAAAGAGCAGAAGTTCTCCTTTTCAGAGGTTATTCACCTTTTACTTTGGTGATCCAGCAGCAAAGTGATGGCAGAGGACGTCATGTGCCAGAGTGACTCAGGCAGGGCCAGATTCAACACCATCACATTTATGGAGTCGATGTGGAACGACAGCAGCTACAAAACAGACAACTGGAAACTTTAATGAACTGTATACAAAAATCACATTTACAGTAACACACTTTCAACAGAAGCCCACAGAGAAAGGAATTCTGAAGGTTTTAAAAGCACTTACATGAACACTTTTAAATGAAAATGTGTGTAAAGGAAATAAAAGGTTGGATATAATTTTGCACAGACCAACTTAGTAAACGATTTTATACGTTAACAAGTATAATGTTAAAATGTTGTGTTGATATTTTTAAATAGAGCATCGGACCAACTTAATAAGCGATTTTTTATAAGTATGTTTGAGTCTTGTGTTGATCAACAGCCTGTACATAAACTTTTATCCCAGTGCAAAATCTTGCAGCATTTACTTCCATTGCAAGTGCATTATTATAATTTTCTTTCCTGCAGAACGATATGAAATTATCTTCCGTGGTAATCATGGGTACCAAGCCAAGCGTGCCTGGCTTAACTTGTATTGAACCTGAAACAGTCCAGAACTCTAAATGAAACTCAAGTTCACCTGAGAGAAAAAATGCAGAGTAGAGGGACTGAGAGCAAGTTTTTTAGTATTCTCTTCATTGCTTTTGGGAGCCCGGGGCCTAAAGGGCTCCAGCAGGTCGAAGCGGAGCCGGGCATCACCCACACACAATGCCAAGAACCTCCTATAAGAAATAAAACACAATGAAATACGATTATCAGCAGACAATATTCATTCTAGCTACATCTCATTACTATACTTACGGCAAGTCCGGGTTAACTATTTTACAAGAAATCCATATCCTGTCAATTTCCTGGAAAACACAAAAATTAAAAATGATTTATAGCGCCAGAAAACATAAAACATCAAAGCAGTTGCAGCTATTAACCCTATAAATCATACTGTATCACGTTTGATGTGCACATTTCTAAAGATCAAGATCAAAACTTTGCTGAAAACCTGTTGCACAATCTACTACATGCCTTGTCACATGATTGATAGTTGTTGGCAATGTTTTATTGATGCAGAAACCAAACCAACCAGAGTGTGTTGAGGCTGAAACTGAACACTGATTCCTCGCACCGAGAACAGACCCACAGACTTGATCTTGAGATCAGCATTCAGGACATTGTGGAAAAAACGAACAGCCAAACTGCAGGCAAACCATCTGATAAAACATGAAGAGGAGAGTATTTAATAGGTTTTAATGTATCATTTGCAACTCATTTTACTTCTGTAAGTTGATGTATTCATTCACGTGTGCTGGTTTCTTACCTAAAGAGTGAAATTAATACAACTGCCAGGATGAGAAACACTGAGATGGCTATCAGCAGGGCAGACATTGTGCTGCAGATGTTTCTTCACATTTAGCCTACAATCATGGCACGCTGACTCCAGACCACCTGTCAAACAGACACCAATGTTAATTCCTCTAAAATTATCTCCAAGACTTGTTAGTGATATAGTTAATATGATGATAAACTGAAAATGATGAAAGTTTAAGAATTAAGAAACCAAATAAGTGCATTTACCAATATGAACTCCTCTTAAATGTCTTCTAAAATATTAGGTATTTAAAATATCAGAAGTTAAAAACCAAAAACATCTGGCTGGATACTGACACAGAACCAGAATGTGTTGCATTAATGACCATTTCACAAAGGCAAACTGAGAGTTTTACGCAATAAACAATATAAAATTAATATTATGTTGAGTTTTATTCTCAACACAATCTAATTGTTTGATCGTCAGTCTCAGTGTTGTGCCACTCTGGCATTGCAAACAGCTTTTGGGCGGATCTGGCAATGCAAGCATAAGCAAGTTAACAGGCAAAACAATTCAACCAAGAATTATTTAACTTCGTAGTTAAGGTGTTCGATGTAATTAGCAGCGTTTAAGTCGGGTTACCCACCTGAAATGGTTTGTAATGCAGACCTATGGATCTTTACGTGCACACCGCCCCTCTGTCTCATGCTAGGCTAGCGAGCAACGGGATCATGACAGCCTTCTGTCAACAAACTGACATGCTAATCATGTTTATATGCCTCTTAAAAAACACATAATTACAAATACATACGGTTTAAGGCTGATAAAGCAGGTTTCATTTTGGTTTAAAACTGAAGTGATGGGCTTTCCACTTGCAATACTTATTTCAAGTGTGAAAGCAGAAATATTAAGTTTTTTTTTTTCATAATAAAAGCCCACGAGAAGAGCACAGAAAATAATAAAAAGTTATTTGTTATTTTTACTAAAGAGCCACAAACGTTTGATAAGTCGTACCATTATATAAGTACGCAATACTGAAATTCTTGTCTTTTAACTATTATAAATAAATAAAATAAATAAAAAGTGAGCAAATTGTCAGTTTTATAAGTTGGCCAGTCAGCTGACTGTCATCCTTATCCAGAGGGTGTCACCTGACCACAGGTGAGTTACACCATGGGCTCTCAACAGGTGTGTTAGACTTAAGCAGTTTGTTGTTAGTATTTGAACAGTGTTTTTTTAATTACATTTTTTTATAATGCATCAAACAATAAACTGACAGAAAAGACAGGACCGATAGAACCTCTACAGGAATTAAATTACATCAAATCTTCATGTAAAGTTTCACAAACAAAAAAAGAAAGAGAAAAAAAGAACATTATAAACACATACAAAGGCAAACATTATACACGACTTAGCGAGCTGGCGGCTCCTTATGCTCTCGCGGTACCTTGATGTCATACACCGATCAGTCTGCACAGTGCCGCTTCAAGTCAAACACACCTAACCTTTTTAACTCGAAGGCCCCCCCAGTTTGGCTACAATATTTTCTGCTGTAATTATTACAACACTGCTCGTTTTTAATAAACAAAACTTGGAAGTGTTGAATATTTTACATTTATTTAGATGATTTACATCATATAAATCAAATATACATTACATTTATATTATTCATATGATGTAGAAGTATTACAATACTGATCTCTGCTGGTCAGTGGAATGAAACAGAAAGCTTTGTCTTGTCAATGTACCATGAATGTTTCTATGCATTTGTCATTGTAAACAATAATTGCAAATAATTTGGTATGGCACCAAAGGAAATGTTTATTTTAATAGCCACTGAATATTTGTAACCTTACACTTGCTGATTATCCTCTTTATTTATCAAAAATATACACTTTTAAGAGAATAACTACATAATCATGAGGATTACCAGAACTACACATATTTTTCATCATGTCCAAAAGTGTGTGTCCTATTGAAGTTTTAGGGATTGTAAGGTGTTCTTGATAGAATTGGCATAATTTTCATAAAATTAACCTGGATTATCATTAGTAAACCCTTGAAATGTATAATAACAATAATCTGGTTGACTGCACACCCTGGATCTTTTCACGCAGTGTCAATGACGTCAGACGGTCTTTATGCTGAAGCCTTCTGCTTGTTGCGTTTGGCAAACCACTCGTCACTCTTATCTGCAGCCATGGCCTGTGAAAGAAACCAAACAGAAAACATGAATGCGGCTTGTAAGTGGATCACAGGATTTATTTTGTACTCTAAATTACCTTATCCAGTAACTCATTTCCCTTGGGGTCCATTGCAGAAAGCTGCCTGAATGCCTCATCACCCACAAAGCAGATCTCATGACCATCCTACATCATGTGGAGATCTGAGTCAGCCAAGCGTACTTTTGCAAACACTCAACATTCAGTCTCAGTAACATTACACAATAAATTCTCACAGGATCTGCAAGAATGACGACTTCCACTGTGGCTTTTCCAGGTGTATCCAGACTCACAAGCGGCGTGAGGACTTTGTGCTTTTCTTTTTTCACTATGGCCTCAATGTCTGGTAACTGCCAAACAAAGACATTTCCTTAAAGTTACAACAAGTAAAATCTGATGTGGATGTTGGTTTTGAGTAAATTATCTGACCTGATCCCGAGGGCAAGCGAATGCGATCCTTCCAAAAGCAGTTGCATGTTCCACATCGCCTCCAATGTCCTGTAACTCCAGCTTACACTACAAAAGCACAAGAATTGATTTCAAGACAAATACACCACCATTCAAAGGTTTGGGGTCAGTATGATTTTTAAACGTTTTAACCCCCAAAAAAAAGAAGTTTCTTGTGCTCAATAGGGCTGCATGTGTATGGTCAAAAATACAGTAAAAACAGTAATATTGTGAAATATTATTACAATTTAAAAGAACTGTTTTCTATTTGAATATATTTTAAAATGTAATTTATTCCTGTGATGGCAAAGCTGAATTTTCAGCATCATCTTCAGTGTCACATGATCCTTCAGAAATCATTCTATGTAACATCTTAGTATTATCAATGCTGAAAACATTATTTTTGTGGAAACCATGATTTTTTCAGGATTCTTTGATGAATATAAAATAAAATAACATTATTTGAAATTAAATAATTATTTGGTAACAGTATAAACTTTTTGATCCTTGCTGAATGAAAGTACTAATTTCTTTCATGAATTTGCTTTTGAACGGTATGTATATGCATTCGTATAAATTACTTTCCTGCCAGTTTTATAAAAAAGAGGATAACCAAACTCAAGACTGGTCACGAGGTCTAGGTGAATGGCATGTCCTCATAATTTAATTATTGCCAAAAATACAACAAATGGATTATTTTCAGCTAAACCTGATTATCTGAAAATCCCATTAAGGCAATCTTTTTGTCCTCATTTTTCTCAATAACTTTCATTCCCAGCAGGGCAGACCAATAATGAATAGAACGCTGCAGATCAGAGACTGCCAGGGAGACCTTCTGGACAGGATCTATTACCAAGAAAAGAAACAATCAGTTAGGAGTCAGTATTTAATGGCACAATTAACTACTACAGTTACTTCATATATCTGGTTCAACATTTCATGAAGGAAGTTTTCACATCCCTATTATAACACGAGCTTCACGCAAATACCCACCACAGTTCGGCTGTTCCTTGTCTATAAGGAAGAAGCGGTATCCTCCCGGAGCTTCAGTCATGTAGAGAGAGTCTCCAACTTGTGTGAGAGGCCAGTTTAACCTCTTCGCATTACTCACAGCCTGACTAGACTGGAGAGTGAGACCCTAATATTGAAGAGCACAGATAGAGGAAAATATAACAAACTGCTAGTGAAAATGCTTTATTTCATTCTGATACCAAAATTAATACCTAAATATAAATTATTCATTTTATTATGTCAATTCAAGTTAAAAGTTGAATTGTAAATTATGATGATCATGTCATATTTTATCATGAATATATTCTAAAATGTTTTATTTTTGTGATACAAAGCTGAATTTTCAGCATCATTTCTCCAGTCTTCAGTTTCACATGATCTTTCAGAAGTCATTCTAATATGCTGATTTTGTGCTCAAGAAACATTTATTATTATTATCAATGTTGAAAACAGCTGTGTACACGTTTTTTTTTTTTTTTTTTTTGGATTCTTTGAATAGAAAGTTCAAAAGAACAGCATTTATCTGAAATAGAAAGCTTTTGAAACATACACTGCTGTTCAAAAGTTTGGGGTCAGTAAAAAAAAAAAATAAAATTGGCAAAGAAATTAATACTTAATACAAAAGTGACAGTAAAGGCATTTATAATGTTACAAAAGATTTATATTTCAGATAAATGCTGTTATTTTAAACTTTCTACTCATCAAAGAATCATGAAAAAATATATACACAACTTTTGAACACACACAGACAGATATAGCATATATATATATACTATTTTTTTTTTCTCAAAGGTCTCAGATGTTTATATCCTACTGTATGTGTGGTTTGAATGTAAATGTATAAGGAGTTTACCAGGAAGTCATTGCCAAGGCGATATTCACCCACTCCATAGTTATAGGTCAACTCTGCCACAAAGTGGTCATCTTCTGGTCCAAAGCCCACCATGGTTTTACTCCATTTCCCATCATATGGACTGACAACACAAGAACAGATCTGTGTTTCGATTGTGCCATTCATACAGGATATACAAGTAGTTACAGGTTAAGTAGTAGTTAAGCTAGTAAGATACAAAAAAAAAAAAAAAAAAAAAATTATTATGCCTAACCCATTGCAGGTTGCTTTGCAGCCCTCCTCAAATTCTTCATGACGCAGAATCTGTAGATTAGAGTCATTAGTTATTGTTTATAAATCTGTAATTCGAGACTGAACACAGACGTGTCAAAACTGCATTTGGTAATAACATCATTAACTGTCTTATCACCATTATTAGGAGGCAAAGTCCTCAATGAGTTTAGAATACAGAACTGGAATATTACAATAAGGTCTGTAGACAGCTCTTCTACCTTCATTCCTAAGACATCCCTGTAAAAAGTGGCTGTTCTGGTCCTGTCTCCTACTTTAAAAACAAAATGCAGTGCTCTTCTAAGTGCCATCACTCTTGAAAGTCTCCCACTGTAAACGCGACGATCACAAACACTCTGTATCGATGCACACACCTTGCGATCGATTGCTCTGCTGTCAACATGCCACAGACTAAACCAAACTAATTTGTTTAATTTCTACGTGGATTTGTAATGCCATTATATATATATATGGGCACATTACGTAATTTTGTGTATATATATAATGCAAAAAGCACCACAACATTTTAAATAGAATGTTTATAACATATTAATTGGTCAATTCTTACATCATTATTTGGTACAGTCCATTCTAGTGATGTGAAAACTGAATCAAACACAAGAATCGGTTCATTTGAACAGTTATGTTCAAAGAATCGGTTCAGATATTGCTGTTTACTGTGATTTAAGTGTTGTATTGCAATTTCATCTGTCCATGTCAGTGTGTTGTAGCTCTGATTCAGCTCAAACAGACATTGAATTGTATTCACTGATCTATATAGAATGACATTATATAGATCAGTGATTGTATTACATTTTATTTGTTTCGTAAGTGTTTTGGTAAATCTGGCATAAAAAGTTACATTTTGTTTGATTTCTATTTGTTCATTAAGTATTTGTTCCCATCTCTCAAATCCTCAGTTTCCACCTGAATCCACTGATTCAGTCTGTCCCTCATTCAATGTCCAAATATTATGGATTGACATTTTATCAGTTGAAATACATTAATGAAAATTACTTAAAGACCTGAAACCTTCCAGGAAAATGGTAAGGAAACCCTATAAATATTAAATATGAGCGCCCTCAACTGCCTGTTAATGGTAAGTGATATTATAAAAATAAAACCTAAAAATAACCTGCAGGGAACGTTTTGGGAAGGTTCTCTTTAGGTTATAAAAAAGTAAACCTAAAAATAACCTGTAGGGAACGTTCTGGGAAGGTTCTCTTTAGGTTACAAAATAACAACCTGCAGGGAACGTTCTGGGAAGGTTCTCTTTAGGTTATAAAAATAAACCTAAAGATAACCTGCAGGGAACGTTCTGGAAAGGTTCTCTTTAGGTTATGAAATAACCAAATGGGAACGTTAGGGGAACGTTCTGTGTTTACTGGGTTACACCATGTCTAATTTGTTTTATTATAATAAAATTGTAGAATACAATATAGAATATTCCACTGTAGAATAATAGCCAGCTTCTGCATTCTGCAGCCTTCCACCTTTGTGCAACTTTCACAGTTCGTGGTATTCTTGGTATATCAGATGGAGGTTTGATGGTAAGCAGCCTTTGATCAACAAGCTTATGTGATGTCCCAATGTACCATGGGCTGTCATGGTACTTGCTATTGAACCACAAGTCCAAGAATTGCTTTGTCACTCCCAAGGCAACACAGTGCATGTAGTCAATTGGAAAGCTGTTCACAATGTCAAAACCAGTGGAGGGATTCAGGAGGACTAATGGTGAAACTGTCTTCACCCCAAACACATGGTCAACATCGTTCTCAATGGCCCTCTGCCCACATTCAATGACATGGTCATGGGTTCTTTTCTGTGCCTCAGTGGGTGGATAGACTCTGGCATATCCTCTTCCCTTTGGCACTGTTTTCCCTTCATTTAAGCAATGTCCACATCCATATGCACCATTGAACTGATGTATACCTTGAAGCACACATCGGGCTACTGCGTCACAAGAGCATACAATAGGGAAAACTTTAGACACCACAGTTGTGTTTGTATGTGGGTGTCTCCATTCCAGACCTTGTGAATTGATTTTTAGAATGTCATCCACAAATTGCTTAAGGTAGGTGGACATGTCAGGTTTACCACGCCCAAACCAGACGCCTGCGAGTATCATGTTTTTGAAACGAACATTTGGTTGGAGTTCGTTTATTACACATCTGATGGGCCACAATGAAAAAGGTGAAGATTTAAACATTGGAATGCCATCACAGTTCCATAGTAGTGATATGTCATTAGCTGTGAAATTAGGAAGTGTTTGATACATTTCACCCTTTCTCACATCATTTGTTCCATATACTTCTGATTGAAATGCACAATCATCTTTTTGTAGGATGTCTCTTAGCTGGTCCTCGATAGAGAGACTTATATAAAAATTGCCTTCTGCAATATTCTTTTTTGGGTCATTTATCTCATTACACTCTGGACAATGCATGTTGTTCTTTGGAAGATATGTTTGGCAAATGTTGCAGAAAAGGTGAACATTTAGAGACTCAGATGGATCATGGAATATTTTTCGGAAGAGGTGGAGAGACTCTGGCAATATGTTGCTACTCGGGAGAAAGACATTTAAGAGCTTTAAAAGGTCTTCCACAGCACTTGCTGTTAAACTGTGCCTCAGAGAAAAGGACAAGATTAGAACTATTGCCTGTGCAATTGTTATCTCTGATCCTATGTAAAGAGGGGCCCCAGATTTTTCAAATTGTGCATTTGAATCAGAATTTGTGACAGCAGTATCATCCATAGTGGAGTCTATTTCTCCCTGAGTGTCACTCCACTCATCTTCACCATGGTCCATTGCATCAACAGAATCATAAAATTCCTCCTCGTCTTCCTCACTGTCCGCAAGGGAGTCATTCTGATGGGTAAGATCATCCCAACTGTAATGAGGAGTGTTGTTTGTCCGCCATCGACTTGTTTTTGGAAGGGGGCAACTCGATTCTGGATCCAAAAATCTAGTAATATCAAAGACTATTTTAACATGTGGCAGTGCTTTCAAGTAATAATATTATAAAGATATACAGTGCTATGCATACATTTAGACACCCATGCTAGGACATAAATGAGTGAGTGAGTGAATGAATGAAGGTATCTAGTGGCTAAACCATAGTTGTATAGATGATTTTATTTATTTCTTTCCATCTGATACCACCAAAAGATTTGTCCATAATTTAGATATTTAGAATATTGTTTAGTAACATGTTATGTCCTCCAAAATTCCAAATATTAAAGAAACATTACTGAAATGAAATGTGGAACATTATTTTAATATAAAATAAAATAATTAATTATACAAATATAATCTCGGGTCTGTTTTGACTGTAAACCATAAGTGTGGCTACAATATAAATTAACAATACTAGAGGGTTAATAAACTTTCTTTACAACAAAAACAAATAATTATATAAATAACATTGTATTAGATGTACAATGTCAATATTTATGAAAAATAATTTGCATTATTCATATTTTAAATTTACTAATTATTTCAAATGTATTAAATTGAAATGATTATCTATACTCAGCTTCAAGCTGTAAAAATAGGGTACCTTTTATAAGGGCCTCGTTGTTTTGCATTCATTTCAATGTAGGGATATCTTCTTGTTTAGAGGAATCATTTGTCACTGTTGTGGAAAGATTAAATATGTATAACGTACTGCATATGTAAATGATAATAATTATAATACACAATCTTGGCGTTAGAAAGTTAACATAATAAAAACTGAACGGAATTTTTTTTTTTGTATATTCATACAAAGAACACCGCCCACAACTCACATTGTAGGCATGAACATTCAATTGCGCATGCGCATCCTTCCTTGCTCACTCACTGCAGCGCAACGGTCGGAGGAGACGAACTTTCCGGAAGACGACGAGCTGTGACAAACAATTGTAAGTAACATATTTAAACGTTTCTTTATATTAACATTTGACACAATCTAGAAATATTTATTTGTAAACCTGAGTAAAATGTTTTTTTCTTAACATCTTAAGACAAGTGTGGTCAGTAACGGTAAGTTAGTCATCTATCTTTCGATATATATAATTAGATCATGTTTAACGGTCTTTCTTACATTTATCAACTACTTACACCACAAGTAGAAACTTTTAAGTAGAAATACACCATATAGAAACTTAAGTCATTTCTTAAACGTTATTTTTGTAGTTAACATCACATAATGGACTTAATCATCAGTGGCTGTCGGTTATGCCTCGGACGTAACGTTACGTTTCTGTTGCTGGTTGCTTAGTAACAGTTTTAAACATTATTTTGGAGGGAAATGCCCCCCTTATCTGTTCTAAATCCACTGTAAACCTCGCAATATAAACGAGAAACAACTTGTGTTCTTTGACCTTGAGCATGTCTCTCCTGAGAGAAAGCAAGCAACAGGCTGTCGTAATGTAACTTACAAGACTCATACAGGCGACTCATAGTTGCTTCTACAGTAACCCGGCTAGATCCACCAGCTGGTGCGAAGCTATATCTGAATTGAGATCCAGATCTAACAAAACCTTAACCAAGATTAATACACCTATAAAACAATTATGTCTTTTTACATTACATCAAAGCATATAATATTAGGATAAACACTCTTTGTTTTGCCCACACATCAAGAGCATATGATTGACTGAATATTGTATTTTTTTTATTTTTATCCTATTTAGAAAATGAGGTTTATGTTAATCCAATGGATTGAAGATCCCCCAACATGGGATGTGCTTCCAACGGAAAAAATTATGAATGGACGGTGTGAAATTGTGGAAAATCCAAAATCTCCCTGGACCCACTTTGGATTTGCCAGCCCCAGAGTCTTCGCCTGTACCTGCCCCTTCATCTCTACTGCCTCTTCGTGTAAATGAGACTAGGAGTAATAATGACTGCAAAAAGGTATAGTTTTTAAGTAACAATGCCTTCTTACTAGGGCTGCATGATTTGGTCAAAAATTCTTCATTCCGTGAGATGAAATTGTCCTGAGAGACTGAGCACGAGCTCATGAAGCTCCGCCCCCTGTGTGTGCAGCAGCAGGCAATTTGCATTTAAAGGGCACACACTAAAACAGTGCGTTTTTCTGAGCACCAAAAAATGACAATTTAAACATACTGTAAAAAGATATCTGTGGGGTATTTTGACTTAAAACTTCACATGCACACTCTGGGGACATCAGAGACTTATTTTAGATCTTGTGAAAAGGGGCATTATAGGTGCCCTTTAAAAGAAATCTGAATTGTTAGATTATGTTTGGCTCATATTTTCAGCCTTTTTCTCTTTTGGCTAAAAACCGAAAATGACATTTTACATGAGACATGATACAGATTACGGTATGTAAAATAGACAGAATTGTAAATCTGACACTTTAAAGGAACAAAAATACAAGTAAACACAACATAATCCTGACAACTTCCTCCAATGTTTGTTTTATTTATTTATTTTTCTAGAGATATATGAAAATTAGCACATATTTAAACATAACATTTCAGAAAACAAAATTACAAAAATGTTTGCAAGTAATGTAATCAATCATTTGGAGAAGTATGTCAATATAGGGTATGCGTGTGACGTCACCGTCGGCTGGATTGATTGTGGTCACGCCAACTGAGTGGCAAAAAGCGGCAGCATAGGTTTCTCCTATTAAATCCAGTCACACAGCAGCTCGTCTGCCACTCAGTCCGGCTGAGGGAGTGTGATATTGCCTTGATGTTTCTTAGTATTTTCCTGGGGTGTCTTGTTGTAACTCACAGAATGAATTAATCAGGCTGAAAAAATATTGTGCTTTCTACAATGGCATCAGTAACTTTTGCTCTTGGATGATTCTGAATCTACGCTCATAGGTTTCATCATAACAAACAAAATATTATCAAGTTCACTTTTTAACTCTGTTACTGTTTCATTGTTCGATCACTGTTTTCAGGTTAGAATTGGCCCCAACACGTCCATCGGTGCCGAACAGTTTGGCCACATGAAATGGACAGATGCAAAAAAAGCAGCAAAAGACCTCCTGGTGGCTGTCTTCGGAAGAGCAACACTGGCAACTCACTGCTACACAGGAAAAAGTTCCAATGCCTTCAAAGACAAAGAAGCAAAGCCACAACTGGAGGCTCAAAAAGTGTCTGACATAATTGGTGAGTAACTTATTTTCCTGAAAACAAGTTTTGGCGGGATTGTCATTGTCATTTGATATATAAAACAACAGGATATAATTATACTCAGGAATTTGGAAAAGTATCTACTTTTTAGAGCAATCTACTTTAGAGCAACAGGGCTCGACAGTGCAAGCATTTCACTCGCATTTGCGACTAAAAATAGATGTTTTTTATTTTTTTCAAGCAAGTCGTTTAATAAAAATTGTGCGAACAAATAAAACTGCAGTGGCTGTTGCTGATTGTTTAAATCTAGCGGTTTGGTGTCTCGTGTTGTAAATCCTCTGACCAATCAGCGATCTGTAGTGTTTTCACGTCACATTTTAGTATCGGTACGGTGCGCTTGTAACCTCAGCAGAGGTGGTATGCTGCCATTTAAAGCTTGCCGGACCGAATATGTCATACCGGCTGTGTCATAAAACAGGCTTAATTTTAATGGAGATCATTAAGTATTCGAGTATTCGTTTTCTTGGGACCTGTCAATTATCGAAAAGAGAAATTTACAAAAAATGCCTCTCCCTAGTAGGTCTGGGAAGATACACCTATCTCCCGATTCGATACTATCACGATACTTGTGTGCCGAAACGGCATGTATTGCATAGGGTTGTGCCGATAGACGAAAGTATCGTGTATTGACGATAGTCAGAGATATCACTGATGGCAGATGGCTTTGACGATATCAGTATGATTATTAGCTTGTTTTACCAATAATGTATTAAATTATTATTACTATTATTATTATAAAGCTAGTATTGTTATTAAATTAATATTAGGAATTACAATTAATTTGCCTTGCCTAAATTCATAACGACATCAACACAGCCTAACAATTGCAACATCACTGACACATGCGTATGAGGACTGTTTTTAAAACAGACTAAACTACATCCCACATCAAAATTTAATTTCAAGGTGATCCATTCACAAATTGTCAAGAGTGCTTATTTTAACAGACGCATCATTTAGATCCAAGTTGAAAACGGCATCGTTGTTCATCAGTTCATATTGTCCTTGAACTTCCGTTTTTGCGGTCGCTCTGTACATTTCTATGGCATTGCTGTCCAGGAGTAATTAGCTTTTGAAGTGGATTTACTTAATGTAAAGTTAACGAAAGTTATCATGAGGATTGTAATGTTTAAAGCAGATGTCTTAAGAAATGCCAGTGGACCGGGAAGATTTTAAAACGAGCCGTTCATTCATAAATACTCAAGATCGCTGTGAAAATACAGACCGGAACGAGCTCAGCGCTAAAAAGGGGCGGGGCTACATAAGGTCCTTCCGTAAAACCCCGCTGGACCTCTAGGTTGAAAAATCGTCAATGCAATTGAATGGGAGAAAATAATTATTTTCTGGTCCCGTTTGAATTGTGCCATGAATGTGAACATATGTTGTCTGTGAATTTTTTATATAATCTTTCATGTTACGAGTTTGACAGTATATGGTATGATTCTTCGGCTAGCAGTTGTGGAAAAGACATAACGAGAAAGACTTACAAGTCGCCTATGTGACGTCACCCCATAAAGTTGACTTACCCGTGGTTTTCGCCAACCTCAACGATTTTGTCCTCTCCCTGAAAGAAGGCGGTGAAGTGCACCAAAGACACAGTCATGTTTAGCGGGATCCGTGAGCTAGAGCCGTGTGCTAGTGGTGGTGACGTTTCAAACGCGTCGAAAGCAGCGAAGAGTTGTAGTCCACAAAGTGCTCTCACACAAAGTCTAACCGTATCAAACTTCTACCCGCTAAATTGTAGCATTCTTCACACGAAAGATTATATAAAAAATTCACAGACAACATATGTTCACATTCATGGCAAAATTCAAACGGGACCAGAAAATAATTATTTTCTCCCATTCACTTGCATTGACGATTTTTCAACCCAGAGGTCCAGCGGGGTTAGCAAAGGGGGCGGGACTTACCAGCTCTATAGTGAACAAGAATATAGGCACAGGCTTCCCTTGAGGAGTTCTATTGTGAACATAGATGCCCAATACCATTCCTCATTAATCATTATGGTTTGTTAACGCATGTTCTGTTTATTTCTTTCCTTACAGCCTACATCAAAAATAAATTCAATATTGAAGCAAGTATAATTAAGAAGGCCATCTCACAGAAATGTGCCGATGAATGCAAGATGTCAAAAAAGCGCCACAATGATTGTGTGTGAGTTTGTTTGAATCAAACTGATTTGTTCAGGATGTTTAATATTGCATTTCACAATTGGTGTGTGTGTGTGTGTGTGTGTGTTTGTGTGAGTGTGTGCGTATGCGTGTGTGAGTTTGTGTGAATCAGACTGATTTGTTCAGGATATGTTTAATGTTGTATTTCAGTTATCGTTGTGTGTGTGTGTGTGTGTGTGTGTGTGTGTGTGTGTGTGTGTCTGAGAAAGTGTATTTGAGTGTATGTGTGTGTAAGTCTGTTATGAATATAATCTTGTAAAAAGTAATAAATTCATTAGTCATGAAAGAAGAAATGATTAAATAAAATACTAATGAAATTAAAATAACAGAAAATGCATTTGTTGTTTTTATTTCCCAAATCACCTGCCATGTTGTTTATAATGTGACTGCAGGTTGCACAACATACATTAAACAGTGAACAATGTCTACATTGAGGTGAGTTTAAGCAAACTGCAAGAAACTACTATTAGTAAAAGACAAACATTAGTAAAGTGCACCTTTAGGATTCTTAAAAAAAAAAACGGAAATCCCATATAAATTGGAGTAGTGACCCAATTGGATCCCATTAAAATCCTGTAGAAAATCCTACAGGGTATTTATGCATTGTCCTTTAAGACAATTTCTATCGGAATCCTATAGGATATGTATGTATAGTCCTATAAGACAAATCCTATAGGAATGGTTCCAAAATATGATAGAAATTCTAATTAGAATCCTGTACAATTTTCTTATTGGAATCCTTTAGGATTTTTTGACAAGGGTATGCACCATATAGTAAGTAATTATATCGATATTTTAGATTTAATACTGTGTTTACTTGGCATAACTAACTGACAGTTGTTGGGAGACCCGATTTACGACACCGGTTTAGTGAACCAATTCATCCAACTCTTGGGAAAGATCCGACTCAATAGAACAATTCGTTCACGAATCGGACATCGGTAGTTCATTCATTCCCAGTGACGCATGCCGCGGTCAACAAACATGGCAGCGCTCATGTATAACGTGAGTCGTGGATTTGTTATTTTCGGGGAACATAGTTTATTATTTAGAGGGCATAACCAAATCTTGGTGAATTCGAGGCGATATGTCCGAGCCCTCCGACGGAGACCCGTGGCGGTCTTGTATCCCGATGGTGAACGAGAGACATTTATTAAGTCGAAGGAAACAGTTGATAAAATGAATCAAAAGATGTTCAAACAAAAAGGCAAAAACCTCTCTGAGAGTGATAATAAATACCGCAAAGAGAAAGTCTCAGAGAGAGCTGTCAACGAGAAGTGGAGTGGCCATCACGTGTCTGAAAGTGCTGAAGAGTCTCCTCACATTATGGACAGGCTTGGTGGGCTGCGCTACGAAAAGGCCCCTGCTGGAGATAACAGACTCGCGTGAGTACAAATATTACTGGAAAATGACTGTTACCAACATCATATCATCTGCATTCTTGCAAAATACATAATTTGAGTGTTGAATGGCAAGATATCTGCCTATATTCCATTTAATTGTATTGTTTATTTCTTCACATTTGCTGTATTTAATAGAGGAGCACCAGATATATGATTGTGGAGCTCTGTTAAAGGGATAGTTCACCCAAAAATGAAAAGAAAAAAAGAATTCTATGGAAGTCATTGGGGCCCATCAACTGTTCAACCAACATTATTCAAATATCTTCTTTTGTGCTCAGAAGAAAAAACAACTTGAGGATGAGTAAATGATGGCAGAATTGTTTTTGGATGTCACTTTAAAGCTGCGCTGGGAAGAACATTGAAAAGATGTATCCTGTGTTTGTGTGTAAAACAGAGCAGATGGACATAAATACGTTTTTTTAGTTTTTTTTTAACAACCGTTTATTACCCAGAGGTTTTGACATTATGATCCATTGTCTGTGTTCTTGTTCGTTGAAAAGTTCAGTCAAACTTTAAGTATCATGCCGTTCACATGCCATTTTCTCCTCACGGGTGAATGACTTAAAATGATAAACATTAGTATAGGTATTAGGTAGAAGCTGGTGTTTGCACTACTTTATTTCAAAGAAAAAGTTGTCATAAAACAATTAGCCTATGTCGTTGTCCCCTCAGGAGGGTGTCCAGTGTGGCCCGCTCCAGAAGTTTTCGGGAAAAGGAAGGTAAGGTGCTGCTGGAGGGCAGGCGTCTGATCTGTGACGCTCTGTCTGCTGGAGCGAGACCTCAGACGCTCTTCTTCAGCACGGTGGAGAGACTGCAGGAGCTTCCTCTAGATAAACTACAGCAGGTCAAGCTCATCAAGGTCAAATATGAAGACATGAAGACCTGGTCTGACCTGGTCACTCCTCAGGGTGTTATAGGTCCGTTGCCGAATCCCTTATGAACCCAGTTTACTTCTAAATGTTTATAACACAACTCAAATCACACTGTTTCTGTCAAATCACAGCTATATTCTCAAAACCCGATGCCTCCCGTCTGGCATTTCCAAAAGACATACGTCACCAGTCTGTGCCTTTGTTCCTGATATGTGACAATGTTCGTGACGCTGGAAACCTAGGCACTATTTTACGCTGTGCAGCAGCCGCTGGTTGTGACCGTGTTCTCCTAACCAAAGGTATGTAATAGCTTTAAATGGAAAAAGGGGATCTTATGACGCATACAAATCTGCAGCTTATTTTTGCAATCCAGCTCAGTTTTGACCCGGTCGAACGTAAGCTTATAAAATAAAATAGCTTTTTACCATGTTATTACTACACTTACCAATTTTTTTTATAAACAAAAAGTAGAAGTTCTTTGATATAATGCTTGAACTATAGCAAAACGTGAATCAAGAAAAAACATTTTTAGCAATATTTATGATAATTTTTTACTTAAATATATAATTGTATGAAATTTATAAGAACATATATTATGATAATGACCAATTATCTATTTAAATCAATGGATGAAATTAATTGACGGCTCAAAAACAATCCGAATGTATGAAAACTACATATTTCCTAACAAACAACTTAAATATACTATAGATAGTTTTCTGAATAAACTTTCTAATTAATGATGGCTTACTTTTTCAAATTTGGACTATTTGGCTTTTGAACTTTTGCTAAATATAGTTTATTTGTTATGTTACTTACATTTATTGGATGTTTATAGTGTGTTTTTGCATGTAATATTATGTTTACCAACTCAATTACCGGTATGTCCTATTCAGTATTTTTGAGACAAATCTAACTCATAGATGTACAGAAAGGGCCGAAAAACTGCATTATATAATGTGTGAAGTCACACTTGATATCCGGGTCAAAATTGACTCGGAACATAAAAAAAGTTATATTTATTTTCAAATAGTTAAAAAATGTAATTATGTATTTTGGTAGTCTTCACACATTTTCAAAGTTTAGTGGTTCCCATTCTAAAAACTTTTTTTTGTTTTTTTTTAATGTAAGAAATCTGAATGAAATGACTCAAATGTGTTAAACACTAAGCACTGGCTGTTTATTTGTATTTTTCCAGGTTGTGTGGATGCCTGGGAGCCCAAGGTTCTACGCGCAGCAATGGGAGCTCATTTCCGCCTTCCGGTTTTTCCTAATTTGGACTGGGATGACATTTCTGAGCACTTACCGAAGGACGTGATTGTCCATATAGCGGATAACTGTAGCATTTTTACAAAAGACCCTGCATCTGCTCCAGTTTCAGGACAAATACAAAGTGTTACTTTGAATAAATCCAGTGAAAGTGACTCTGGTGAAGATTCTGATGATGAGCTTTCACTGCCGTGTGTGAAGCCTCAGGTGTACCATGAGAGTTGGGCTCAGAAGAGCACGGCTCTGGTGATCGGTGGAGAGACGTGTGAACTGAGTTTGGAGGCTCTTGGATTGGCCGAGGAAACGGAGGGTAGAAGGATCTTTGTTCCCATGGCTCCAGGAGTGGAGAGCCTGAACTCTGCTATGGCTGCTAGTATACTGCTGTTTGAAGGCAGACGGCAGCTTCTGAAGGTGTCTGACAAAACACGCAGAAGAGCAAGATCTAAAATGTAATGTTTAAAACAAAGATATTTTACCAATAATGTCCAGTTCTATGTGCTGCACACTTTAAGTAGGCTATGTCAAACAATATCACCAATAAACATTTCAAGCAGTAGCAGGCTAGTATTCTACATTGTCACATGACCTCATTGCATTCCATGTTTAATTAAGCTAGGTTATTTTGAAGAGAAAATATTAGAGGTTAGAATTCTTGCCAGTATTGATATTACAATCCTGTACTATTTTGTCTAAATTTATTATAAACAAAGCACTCAAATTAATTTGATCATTTTAAATATTACTAGTAAATTTAGGCATTACAACATTATAATGTACAATAGAATGTTCAGTTTACAAAATGTAAAGATTACATTATTAAATTATTATTGTTAAATCAGTTCGATGATGGCAAATATAATGTACGGGTATGTTTACACAACAATGTGCTAAAAACGGAAAACGTGAAACAGACTAAAAACGCTGTATTATTCATGCCAGGCCAGTAGTTGGCGATGTCACTTTAAACAATACACGCCTATAGACTGAATATGTAATACGCATGACGTCACCTTTTTCACAAATTCATATATGGTAACGGTATCGGTTTCAAAAACTCATTTTCAGAAGTTTCAAAGAGCTGTTGTTGTGTAAATGAACGTCTAAAAACGCATGGAAAATCTGTTTTTAGATGGAAATGCTTTTAAACAGTGTCATGTAAACGGCCCTTAATGTAATCTAAATGTTATAAAAAAAGCATGCAAAATTAAATATGGAAAAATTCCTAGGGACTTTATGAACTAAAAAAAAAAGATAGCTTGAATGCAATGTTAGTCGCTTTGGATATGTGTCTACTAAATGCATATATACCAGGGGGCCAATGTTTCGTAAAAATTTGAAGCTTCCCCGGGCGCCGCCATTGATTAGCGGACCCCCACCTGCTGTTAGCATTCCATTGACTCCCATTCATTTTGGCGTCACTTTGACAGCGAATAACTTTATATCTGAGGCGTTTAAAGACTCTGTTTGTCCATTGTTTATTTCTAAAGATACACAACAATGTATAAAAGGCTCCATTACCTTGTATCTTACATTATGGCCCCGTAGAAGCCGTTTTTGTAAAAATAGGCTAACGATTGTGTCAACCACGCGACTCTCTGTCGCACAGTAGAGAGATTACCGTATGGACAGGAGGAGAAGCTCGTGGGCAATCGGGGGGACGTGGAGGCAAAATGACAAAGTAATTAATCAGAATACTTAGCAAAAGTTGCTCCTGCTCCTAGCTCATGGACACCTCCTACTCACACTCTCCGTCTCTGCAAGTTTCGGAAGGGAATGATTCAGATTTCTCTTGGCACAGCTACTAGAAGACAGACGGGTTGCTCACGTCACATTCACGTCGTCAAGCTCAGTTTGAGTCTGCGCAGTACGCTCGGCCATCAGGAAGTGAGAGCTTCTAATTGACTTCACTTTTCTCCGTTGAAACCTATGGGGTCGCTGTGTCCAGTTTATACACTGTCACAAATACAAATATCCAGTTTCAACCAATAATAATAGACCTTTGTCAGGTTAGACGCCATTTTGAATTTAAAGGGGTGGTTGATTATGATGATTTCACTTTTCTAACTTTAATTAGTGTGTAATGTTGCTATTTGAACATAAACAACATCTGAAAAGTTACGACGCTCAAAGTTCAAAGCAAAGGGAGATATTAGGCTTGTTCGACTTCATGCAGCTCTGCGCAGACCGATCGGCGGCTGACTTGAAGCAGTGCATGCCGGTTAGAAATGTTGTCCGACTTGATACAGCGCCGACGCCACGTGACTGTGACGTATGCCATCAAAGTACCGCGAGAGCGAATCGAGAGTAGCCGGAGAACTCGGCTGCACTGGGCTTCACAGGGCTGATGACGACACAGCTGTTCCACGATTGGCCGGATTCACCGCATGACAACGATCATGTGTGTGTTCGTGTTTATTCGAACACCTTTAGTTGAGTTCCTCTAAAGCTCACAAATCAGTTTTTATAACAGTAAACACTCTTTTCATGTAGTTGCGATGTTATATTGTGTCATGTGTATCAAAAGAACAGCCTTTTTCCACCTTAGAAACATTGCTAAGCTACGTAACATGCTATCTGTTTCTGATGCAGAAAAGTTAGTTCATGCATTCATGACCTCGAGACTAGATTACTGTAATGCTTTATTAGCTGGTTGTCCTGCATCCTCAATAAACAAGCTACAGTTAGTCCAAAATGCCGCCGCTAGAGTTCTTACTAGATCAAGAAAATACGATCATATAACACCAATTCTGTCGTCTCTACATTGGTTACCTATAAAGTTCCGTATCAATTACAAAGTATTGCTACTGACCTATAAAGCCCTAAATGGTTTAGCTCCCGTGTATTTAACGGAACTTCTATCGCCCTACAATCCATCGCGCTGTTTAAGATCACTAAATTCGAGGCTTCTGGTCATTCCTAGGATATCTAAGTCCACTAAAGGAGGGAGAGCTTTTTCACATTTAGCTCCTAAACTGTGGAATGGCCTTCCTGATATTGTTCGAGGCTCAGACTCGCTGTCCCAGTTTAAAACTAGATTAAAGACGCATCTCTTCAGCCAGGCATTCACATAATACTTACATTTTATACTACAGTTGAGACGACTCGACGCGGGCGATGTTTATGCCCTAAATCAATACATGATTAACTAACTGTATTTCTCTATGTACATTTCTGAAATGCACTTTCTGTAAAGCTGCTTTGAAACAATATGTATTGTGAAAAGCGCTATACAAATAAATTTGAATTGAATTGAATTGAAATAAAAACTGATTGAAAAACGTAGACGCCACTGCATTGAATATTAGCTTATGTTGAACTTTATTCTTGTTCAAACACATGCTGTATGAAGCATATAAAGTACTGAATGAAAATGTCTCTGAAACATCTGTGTATTATTTGGCAAATATTGCATTCATTTCACTTCAGCTGTGGTAAAGTATGCAAACACCACGTGAGCGGTCACTACGGGAACCAGAAAGTGTCCAACTTCACGTCTCCGTTTGCAGCTCCTCCCCGCCTGCAGGCGGCTACTCTCGCCGATCGGTTACATCCAGCCGCAGCCGATGTCAAACACACCTATTTTCTTTTAAAGAAATTGCTTTTTAAGGACTACAACAAACAGCTGGTAGGGACTACACGACATTCCTCCCGGGTTAGTGACATCACAAATCCTAAAATTCACATAAATCCCGCCCCCGCCCCCTATTCTCAAGACAGAATATGTTAATCAGTGACTAGAAGATAACTACACATAATCTACATAAATTCATCAACTAACCATTCAGAAATGTTGTCTACATGTTGTCACTTCTTCTTGAGTCTCTCCATCTTTCTGACTCTGGTTTGAACATAAAAGGCTAAAAGTTTTTGAAATTTTCAGTGTGAGGTAAAAGGACACAATCTGTTGAAGCTCATTTGCATTTAAAGGGACAGGCACAAAAAGGGACAATTTTAACATGCTATATAAATATATCTGTGGGGTATTTTGAGCTAAAACTTCACATACACACTCTGGGGACATCAAAGATTTATTTTACATCTTGTGGAAAGGGCATTATACCACCCCTTTAATGCTGATGAAAACGAGGCTGTGAGGGATTGACTTACAGAATTTACAATGCCACACACTGTATAAAGGTCCTAGATCAGATCTTTCACATCTCAAAACTTTTAAAACTGTTTCATGCTGTTTTTGTCCAATCAAAGTTTCATCAGCTGAACAATCAGTATGTTGTTAATCAACAGAACAGTCATTGAACACACTGTATTATCTTCCTCACAGCCTCGTTTTCATTCCTGTCAAAAATTAAAAAGTGTAATGCCGTTAACCTGACTATATAAAATCAAGCAATATCTAATGTGATCAATGAACTAAAAGTAAAATGAACTTAAATCACATAGATAGCTATATACAGTAGTGATTCAAGGGAGTTAATTTGACATGAAACCAAGTTATAAAAAGAACACAGATGTTTTAGACAGTGAGTTTTAATGCTATGACATCATTGAAAACAACCAAGGACAGACAGACAGACAGACTGTGTGCTTTAATTGGCTACATTTCATAAGGAATCTTGCAGTTAGATGCTGTTTATTGTGCCTTCAAAAAACACAGACCACTTTAATACAGGGGACCTTCACAGAAAATCCACTTAAATGTCATGTTTGAGATGGCAACAGATCAGTCATTCAACAACATCAAATATCAACAAGGTGGGCGAAGTCCTTATAAGAATCAACTATAGACTTGCAAACTGCATTAAAAATAAACAGCGGCAGCTACACAAAGAATAGATAGTGCCTTCTATACAAGGATATTAACATCAGCTTGTTCATGTATGCATATTCATCAGCACCCATAAGAAGACAATCACAGCCGTACAGAACATATGGCCATGGATAATGTGCAGTGTCTGTGGAAAAATGATGATAATAATAATACACTTACCAAGCTATATTTATTCTAAGCTCTTGATTCTTGAAACAATATCCAAGGATAGAAGGAAATACTTGCTAAAAATCTTGATAAGAGCAAATCGGACTTGCAGCTGCAGGGTTCAGTCTAATCTCTAAATGTAACAGCAAAAAGACAATCAACGTAAAAATCTGCATTTTACCATCAGCGCTGTAGTAAATGCAAGGCACCACAGGAGGAGGCGGCCGCTTCATGATGGAGGGGCACGTATTAAAAGAAGAAAAATGTCAATACGAAGTACGATTCTGTTCGAACAGTCTGACAGGAAGAGAAGGGAGGTCAAGGGCCAGATGGAGGTTCGGGTAACGGCGCAGGTGGAGTTTAGTGCAGTCCAGGACTTCAAATGGGCTCTGGTTTGAGCTTCTCAGCTAGAAAGTCACTAACAAACTGTTCTACCACAGCCGGCGTGATCTCCTCCACGTCTTTGACGTATTTGGCGCGAGCCGACATGTCCAGGATGGTGAGAAGAGGCGCGGCCTCAGGCAGGTTGGTGTAGTCCCGCAGGGAATCACTCATATCGTCCTGTCGGGAGATGAAAATTATATGAATATCATTGTCTGTGAAAAGCGAAATTACTAAATTGAGCCTGCAACTACAGAGAGTGAAGAAATTAACTGTGAGTATATGAGAAACAACCACCAAGGAGACACAGGGAATCATGAAAACTGCATTGAGGCCAGTATAAAGGGCTCGCTCTCTCTCAAAACCAGCATGACGGCACAGACGGGGGAATTTCGCTGAGCAGAGCTGAAGCTCCTCGCTCCCCATGGAGAGGAGGTCTCTGCTACAGCAGGAGGGGGGACAAAAACATCGCATCACCCAACTCGTTGTTTCTGAGGCACTAAAACCCCAGGAAACTTCAGAGAGATGAATCACACAGTGTGTGTGGAAAACATTCCCATTATTCCCATTGGGGGTTCTGAATAATGTTTTTATTTTCTGAATGTCTTTCTTCAAGATGTGGTTTGACCTTAATACCAAATGCGACTCACCAAAATATACGAAAAACAAACAAACACAACATCTATATGGATGGCTAATGAATTAAAGAGACAAATTTTAGGTGTAAAATTGGATTATGGTTTTGGCAAGAAACTACTAACATTTGCTCAAATATGTTGTTGACTTCAGGTCATTTTTTTCTATGAAATCTTTACTGATTTCTAGAATCTAAATGTAAGAATAACTTTTATATCGTTACATTTACTAGAGTAAAGCGACAAAGATTTACTTGCATTTCAACATGATTTTTCTATTATAAAAATGATGAATGGATTGAGTATAAAATATGATGACCAGGCAGGAACGTTTATTTATGCATCCCAATCTTCATTGTATTGCTGTGAATGATATGTTTTGCCCCCCACGATATAAACTACAAATCTTTTATCATAAAACAAAGCATTTATATAGAGTGATGTGGAGAGATATAGAGTGACACTGATAATTATATCCAATTTATGCAAGTAGTCTGCTATACTGTTATAAAATCGTACTGATTAACACTACACGCTATCAGAATTTTATCTTACTTGTTGGCCATAGAAATACCTTTAACTACATGAAATTGCATTTTTTTGCTCGGTTTGGGCCTCTGAATAAAACTGAGGTGTTTTTCCCTCCTCGATCAAATATTACAACAACAAAAAACAGATCTGCAAACTTTTTTAGATTTTCTTTTATATTTTGCCTAAGGGTTCAATAAAGAGTTCCATGTCAGGCTTTACAGGGTTAAAAGTGCCAGCTTTCTTCACCAAACAACGCAATAGCCCATCTAGTCTAACACAAATTGATTATACTTTCAAATGAGCGTGTCTTGGAAAGAACTGCATAGTAATTTCATATGGAAGACATTATTATAATGCAATATAAGAGTCGCTTTTTTTGACCACGAGAGGGCAGTACAACAGTTTCGATGAGATCTCGACTCCTTTATTCCATCTCTAACTGGCTTGCAGTGAAACTATGAGCTATTCCACAGCGGTGCATGGATTAAACCGCATAATCAGATCTTGGGCCTGTAAAAAAAAAACTCTTTGTGCTGTTTTTGCTACCTAAAAAGGACAACAGAAAGTTTGTGACCTCGACTTCAAACAAAACTACTATGAGATGTATTGTTACAGTAGTCTAACATTATAGTTACTACTTAAAAAAAATACAAAAACACATGCAATATAAAGGGTGGTGAATCACTAATATAATTGCAGATTGTCCATTTCCTTTTTTATAAAACAGGAAAAGTGGATCACATGGGGTCACTGGTGCTTTTACCCATAATCATTTCCTTTTCCACGTTCCAGGTGCATTCCAGTCTGATCTGAGCTCACAACACACTGCAATAGATTATACTGATGAACCAGGAGAGACAATGACTGTCAAAATCTGACATATAACAACGCGTAAAGCTTGTTTCTGGGATTTGCGCTCAATGGCCCCTTGTGAAATTGTGAACCGATAAAGATCAGCGAAAGCCGTCCATCAGCAGAAGCAAATACAGTGAGAAATGGACTCTTGTCAGTGTAACCCTTCCAGGTTTTTAGATATGAAAAGATTACATCTTTCAGGCTGTCTACCTCAATGGAAAGCCATGCATTTTCTTTTGTGGAGCAGCTAACCTTGTGTAAACTGTTCTTCAACCCTTTCACACACACACACACACACACACACACACACACACACACACACACACACACACACACACACACACACACACACACACACACACACACACACACACACACACACACACACACCGCCTCCAGTGCTGAGCTCTCCGTGTGCGGAGACAAAGGGTCAGCCTGTGGCTGGCTCCAGCTGCTAGCGTGATAAGGGACGGTGTGTTTACCAAATTGCACCGGCCCTGCAACGTGAAGTTTATTCTGCCTATTGTGGGCCTGTAGCATTCCATAAGCATTAGCTATCTGCTCATGCAAGCAGAGATAAGGCTGTCTGATTGGCCAGCACACTATGAAGGGCCTGTGCCGATTGGTTATCTGAGAGAGCTCTGATCTAAACCCAAAGAGTGTTCTAGCTGTGCGCTGCACCAGACATTAGGTTCAAATAATCACACATTGGAAATGAATAAAAGCCATCGGTGCAAGAATGCGTCTCCCGCTGCCAGGCTTTGATGGACTGTTTCGTCACTGATTAAAGGAATATACTCTAACTATGTGTATATAGCTAGATACACATTAAGCTCTAGCAACAGCATTTGAGGTATGCTATTGATTAGCACTGATTTATAGACAAATTGCCTCTAATGCTCACCAAGGCTGCATTTACTTGATCAAAAATACAGTAAAAACAGTAATATTGTGGTATTTTAAAAGTATTTTTTTTCCAGTGATGCAATGCTGAATTTTCAGCATCATTACTCCAGTCTTCATTCACACGATCCTTCAGAAATCATTCTGATTTGCTGCTCAAGAAACAATTCTTATTATTATCAATGTTGAAAACAGTTGTGCTGCTTAATATTTTGGTGGAGTTTCTTAGGATTTTTTGATGAATAGAAAGTTCAAAAGTACAGTATTTATCCGAAATGGAAATCTTTGTGACGTTATAAGTCTACTGCCACTTTTGATCAATTTACTGCATCCTTGCAAAATAAATATAAAAAAACATTTGAAAAAAAAACGTACTGACCCCAAACTCTTGAACGCAAGTGCACACACACACGATCTGGCCCTTGACAGGCTACATG